>NC_138773.1:247804671-248404671 GCF_965119305.1 Pelophylax lessonae | reverse complement strand
TAATTCATCCTTCCAAATGATGGCCTTCACAGGCTATTTATGTACATCACCATACGTTTATTTCACACTGGCCGTTTTAAATGGAAAAAACTCCCCAAAAAACGTATCTATATAATTTGAGATCTAAAATGACAGTTTAACAGTAACTCATTTATAGAAAGAGAAGTTCATGTTTTCAAATGTCAGTCTATATTACTAAATTAGTAAAAAACGCGTGTGTGTGCATATATATATACACATACATACTCATTTTTTTTAAATTTTGGTAATGTAGCCTTTAACATTAGAAGTCTATATTTTAGGAAAAAGGTAACATTTAGAACTATGTTTCCAGGTCTCAGAGTGCACATCTGTTAGGTTATATAGACAGTTGTTTGCCCTTTTCAGCATCTTATTGTATAAAGAATATGCTGCCTTACTTTTAAATGACAAGATCCAAGATCAGATTTTTGTTTTTCAAATCTCATGATTACAAACTCAAATTATATATAAAAAAAAAATTTAGAAATAGAGAAAATAGGACTCATTTTCCGGGACAAATATACTGTCTTTAGTGATGACAGATAGCTGTGACACCATACACAATTCAGCTCCCCTGTACACCACCCACGTATGAGAAATAACACTGACCAAACGCTGCCTAATAATGCGTATGAAGCTTCTTGGTTTCATGGCATGGCAAAGCACAGTTTTCACAATACAAGATATATTGGACTAATATAGATAGTCACTGATGCTTACCTTTCTAAATATCTGAGCACATTAAGATTAGGCTGAATGCAATCAGTCTTATTAGAACCAACCTTCATTTTTCTTCACTAAGGCCCTAAATAAAACTGCCTGGTCTTCCTCCACACACACACACCTTTCCAATGTATTATCCACCTTATTTGAAACCAAGAAAATTTGGATAGCTCTTTAACACTTTGCGTATATAGATTTTTTTCACAGATGAAGACATTCTTTAATGAATACATTTTATAGCCAAAGTTTTTACCATTCTTGTCTAGGTTGCGAAGATATTTTTTTCTGAATTTAAATTTATTACCATTCACTCCAATGGTTAAAGTATGGTATTTTACATAGTTCTGTATAATGCTGTATAGAAACAGAATATTCAGAAACTGAAATTTTAGTCTTAGATGAAAACACAACATTTGCTATTTTGAAAGAAAACCCCACCATATCCACATTGGGGCATAAGAGATTGACAAGGATCAAGAAAGTATGCATGCACATGCTTTAAAGTTGATTTTTTTTAAATATTAAAAAAAAAAATCAACCTTTGACTTAAAAGACTGTTATACAGATATTTTAGGCATATTATTTTCACTCTGGTTTAATAAACCTCTAATTTCAGCTATGAATAGCACAGAAGGAAATTTGTGGCCTACCTTGGTTAGGGGCCTGACTAATTTGTTCACTGTTTAAGCTCAGTGCAGGGAATGTATTTAAGCCTAAAGTAAATGTGTCTAATAATGGCAGCATCTACCAAATCAATTACCAGAAGTATTAATCCTTTTTTTAATCTATATAGGCAAAGTTGTGAATACAATGTAGCTAAATAAAAAGCGTTCACATATTTTCACTTTAATTATCCAATCATGTAAAAAGAAAATTCCTGTTTATCCATTTCATCCGCACATCACTGGATAACTGAAGTGAAAATTCACACAAATTATTGTGTGAACATTCTCAACTCTTTTAGTAATTCAGCCTCAATGTCTCTGAAATTCTGAAAATTTCTTTCCCTCACCCTGAATGTTTGCCACAAGTTTATTATACAACATGAGGTTAGAAAAACTGTACTTGCTTAGCAAAGAGGAGGAACATGCGATATGGCTATGTTAAGAAACTGTGTCAGTAGATGACATTTATATCACAAACAGGAAAACTACTAATAAAGGCTATCATTCCTTCAAAATGTGGGTCTTTCAAATTACAGAATATTGACTCTGCCAGATCCCAAAATCAGCAGACCACACAAAACAATTGCCCAGTCATTCAAAATTCCTCCCTAATAGTAAATGTCACAAGCTTAAATTATAAGCACTTTGAAACCAACATTTTATTGTATTTTCTGTTAATTTTCAAGTGTTTTAAACTTTCTACACTATAATTATTGAATGTAGCAGTGGTATAACGATCTCCAATAAACATTATTAAATAACCAAATCATATAAATACACTATGACAAGTGAAGGGTCCACCCCATCGAAAACAATTTATAGATTTTCCCCTTTTACTTTTGGAATTTATGGTGGTGATTTTTACTTACATTTTTGCTCATTCCGGTATATAATCACAGTTTATTTAGAGAAAAATTATTTAAAAAATTCCATTATATATATGTATATATTTTTTTTTATTTTCATTTTGTACATTTATATTTGTGCTTATATAAGAATGGGTCTTTGTAAATATATGTGTATCAAAATAAATAATTACTGAACTATTAATCTATCACAACAGACTCACAGTGTGGTTAGCAAAACATATGTATATATGATTAATTTTTAGCCATCTCTAACCCTATCACAGCTGAGAGACTTAGCTTACATTTTTAAGGCACAAACCTACATGGCAGCGGTGAAAAAAAAAAAATCTGATTTAAATTTGTGCAGCTTCTCTCTAGAAATTCTACGTCTTTGATGGAAATCAAAGGAATGCTGAAGTCTTTGTGTGTTCCTGTAATAATTATATATTTTGTAATACATAATTTGTAGCTACATATGCTTCAATGTATGTGGGAATAATAGGAGCCATCACACACAGGGTATTTTCCATTTAAAAGCAACACCGCTCCACTCTTTATTGTCCTGTGGGAGCAAATTAGCCAGTCGCCACGGGCGCAATCAGCGCATATCAATGTTTTAAACCCAGATCATCTTTTTTTTTTTTTTTTATTAGTGTCAGGATGGAATGTATAGCATTATCAGAACAAAGTCTACCTCTTAAATTATAAACCACTTAGAGAGATGAATTATTACACACTGGCTTTACGTTTTGGAAGCCAGCTGTGCATCTGCAAGGAGTGTAATGATGTTATATTGCTTTCACAGCTGAAAATATAACCCAGGAGAAGAATTGGGGGCTGATAAAAAAAAAAATATAAGAAGGGAGGACTTAAACACCCACAAACCAAACAAAGTTAGTGAATACAGAATGAAGAGCAGCATCAATTTAACTGGAGAAGAACCTTGGTCACACAGATTAACCAAGTACAAAGCTTGCGTTTCTTATCTAAGCTTGCAGGAGGGGGGGGGTGGGGGGTAACCAGGTTCAACAGAATGAAGAAATATAGACTGTGTAATAGGCAGAATCAATTGTTACCTGCCTCAATCAATGCTGCTCCACTTTTACTGTTCAGCAGCTCTCAAATAATTAAAGTTATCCTGGACATGAGGGGGAAGAAAAAAAAAAAAAAAAACCTTGTGTAATGACTAGCTATCTCCCATCATCACAGACTACCAAGTGCCTGATATCAATCTGAATTCGCAAGTGGGGGTGGGGGGATGGGAGGGTGCTGATGAATAAAGTCAAAGTCTTACCTTGATGGTCCATGCTCTCACTTCATCGGGGCCTGCAGTGAAGAAGTATTCAAGCTGCAGTGCAGCATATCCGGTTTTAATAATCTTGGTCAAGACGCTGCAACAAGAAAGAGACTGATCAATTATCAGCTAGTGAGGGGACGGGCTTGCAACATCACTACTTGATAACAGGAACTGGCATGCTCACGAGAGGAGCTGGTTAAGTGCCACCTGGCAAAACACTAAGTTAACTTAACCCCTTGTATCCCCAAAAGATTCAGATTATATCAAAACAACTCCTCAATGGTAACTATGTGGGCATTTCACTTACCTGACACAGGTTGAACATTTACCAGTCTATCTTACCATATTTATGGTGAAATAAAATATATAATTTTTTTTTTTTTTTTTTTATAGGCTCCTGGTTTTACTATAACATGATGAAAGAATTTTTGGGTTGATTGTAGCCCTCTAAGGTAACCCCCCCTTCTCCCCCCCCATACTATAATTAAAAACACAGCACTCTGATGACAGATGACAGTTAAAAGCTTAATTTAAAATAAATCTTTTCAACTCTGTCTCATGATAAAGAAAGGAGAAGATTCCCTCTTTATAATGGTAATTACGCTGTCATTTATTATTCTATCAGTGCAAGCAATTAAATTACAGCAAGGAAATAGTTGATAATAAAGTGTGGGGAAAATGAATGCTAATTAACCTTTGTGTCACATTCTCTTCCAGATACTTCTGCTTCTCCTCATCACTCATGTCTTGCAGCTTCAGTTCCAAGGCCCCGCTAAAAGGGATGACCAAAGCGCCCGGGTCATGCTTGTCCACCCACTCCTTAATTTTTATCAACCTGTAGACAAAAGAGGGCACAACATTATCTTGTAGTGCATGCATGACAGTGCCACATTCATTATTATCAAGTAGCACATCCATATTCATAAGAAGCGCACGACTTTACAATGCCACCTTCTTGTATATTGCTTTCCAAGGTCAAGGCATTAACAGGGCATGATTGCTTCAGGTGTACTCCATTAATATTTCACTCTTATCCCTCTACTTTTGGGCAATTTTTCTTGTCTAAAGTGCTGTCTTAGGAGGTATAATTTAAAAGACAGGGAAAGAGCGGTAGGAGAACATTGATATCTCCACCCAAAAGCAAATATTTAATATTGGGTGGGAGTTGCCATGTTAAACAGCAACCTGGGATGTAGCTCATCTTTAGGGTTCGTGGGGTGAACACTGCTGGAGCTAAAGGTCCAATACCATGCATTTTACCATTGCCATTAAAACTTCATCCTAGTTCAAGCGTGGTCACAACTTAACCTAAGGGTGACGACCACAGACAGAAAGACATTTCTGCTTGCAAAACTGCTGGAAGCTCACTGTATTAGTGTGCAGAAAAGACCTATGTGCACGTACTTGCTTTTCCTCTTTTTAATGAGAAACATTCTAAAATCTGAATGAGCATTTCTGATGACTAGAATTACTCTATCAAAACCCTGGTTAGTTACACAAGCTGATCCTCACCTAGAGTATCAAATGGCTTTGCTGAATTTAGAAAAGGCTGGGTCCTGCATTACAACCCTAATCTTGTAGGTTGCGGGGTTTGGGTCTAGGACAGCAACATTCTAAGATAACATCAGAATGAAGAGTTAATGGAAGTGGCAAGGAAAGCAATGCAGGGTCTTTACCAAAAGCAGTGCTCACCTACATGGTCATTAACGCCAGAATGGGTAGTAATTCAATTATTTACTACAGGATACACATTGTAAAATAATCTTTATTAACATTCTCTCAAGTCCTTGTAGGCTCAGACTGAGCTTTGTGAATTGGCTGGCATTTTCTATATACATTACTTAGAAACAAAGGGAGCCAACTGGATTTTTCATGCTGCTGCATTGAAACACTGGCACATTAGGAGACTATTGACAAAAGGCCCATCAGGATCAATTTGTATCTGCTCAGAAATGGCAGCAAAGTCTAGTCAATACGTTCACCTCTACGAAGACTGTTAACCCTTAAGGTTTGTTTTTTTTTTTTAACTATATATACGTTGAATACTTTTTCTTAAAATCACAGGACTTTTAGTGAAATACTTTTCTTAATATTACATGGCTATCAATTTTGAAGCAACTCTAGTAATTTAAGTGGTCAAAAATTAAACAGCAACATTGATCAACAAATTTTAAGAAAACCACCTATGAACTGGAGTATAGATTAGAAAGAACTAAACTAGGGATCGACTGATTATCGGCAAAGCCTATATATATTGAGGACCGATATGTACTTTCCCCGATATATTTGAATCGGCCCCGGAGGTTACCGATATTGCCAATATTTCGGGAAAGTGCTTGTACTGGAGTGATGCCTGCAGCTAGAGGCATCACCCCGGTACCGGCGTCCGTAGCCGACGGTCAGTTGTCTTGTAATGACAACCGATGCGGCTGAGAAGCCGCTTGGCTGTCATTACAAGAAGCGGGAGGGGATGTCCTCCCCCTCCCGTGGCTCGTCTGGGTCTCCTGTCCCACCGGGAGACCCGGCAACTAGCCTGCACGGCTGCCGAAGATCCAATAAAAGCTGCATTCGGCTCTGATCGGGTCTCCATGCAAGAACCCAGAAGTGATGTCATGACATCACTTCCAGGTAGTCGGCGCCATATTAAAAAAAATGACAGCATTTAAAACATCCAAACTTGGCGTTTTGAATGCTTTTAAGTGCAGAGGAGGGGTTTGGGGTCTTTGACCACCAGATCCCTCCACAAGAGTACCTGTAAAGTTTAAAAAAAAAAAATGTTTTTAAATGTTCGAAAATATTGGCCGATACCGATATGTGATGACCAAAATATTGGTATCGTCAATGAAAAAACGATATCTGTTGATCACTAAACACACATCTGTGAATGAAAAATGAGAGTAACAAGTAACTTGGGTGTGTCTCTGTCTTTAGACCAATGTCCTATTGTAGCTTTATCATCTTTAGAACAGATATGGTGGGACAATAAAACAAATGTTCAATATGCATCAATAATTATGTGATCCCTTTATTTGATTATGTGATCTCTTTATTTGAATTAATTTGTAACTCTGGGGGGGGGGGGGAGAAAAAAACATTCCATGCATACATTCACTGAAAAAACATGAATGCATTTTAGGTACTGCCTTGAATAATTACTTGAAATCAATCTTTATACTTTCTGAAATCAACTACATACCAGAATTCAGATTGCAACTGAGAAGCTATACGCTGTGAGGATTTACTTCACTGCGTAGTGCCATCATTTCCTAACATGTTTTGAGCACTAAGGCCTAGATGGCGAAGGCTCGTAGGCTGGTTTACAGGTAAAAGAACCAGAGGAAGTTGCAGAGCTGCAGACTCTGAATTGAGGAGTAATTTTTTCATAAGGTGTGTAACGGTTGTTTAAAATACAAATGTTTGGAAGATAAAGCAGTTCAGATATATGTAGTTCAACAAGAGCTGGAGTTCTGTTTTAACCACTTTACCACCGGAGGATTTTCCTGATTTAAGTCCAGGCCACTTTTTGCAACTGTGCACTGCGCGACTTTAACTGACAATTGCGTGGTCATGCAACACCGTACCCAAACAAAATTTACGTCTTTTTTTTCCCACAAATAGAGCTTTCTTTTGGTGGGATTTGATCACCTCTGCGCTTTTCATTTTTTGCGATATTAATTAAAAAAGCGAAATATTTGTGAAAAAATTGACATTTTCTACTTTGACAGTTAAAAAATATCCAATATATTCAATTTTTGTCATATATTTTGGCCAAAATGTATTTAGCTTCATGTCTTTGACAAAAAAATTCTCAATGAGTGTATTTTTAACCGCTTTAAGACCGGAAGATTTTACCCCATTCCTGACCAGGCTATATTTTGCGATTCGGCACTGCGTTATTTTAACGGACAATTGCGCGGTCAAGCTACGCTGTACCCAAATTACATTTATGTCCTTTTTTCCCCACAAAGAGAGCTTTCTTTTGGTGGTATTTGATCACCTGTGCGATTTTTAATTTTTGAAAAAAAGAGCGACAATTTTGAAAAAGAAAACATTTTTTTACATTCTGATATACAACATTCCCAAAAAAAAATAAAAAAATTTAAATTTTTTAACATTTTAGGCCAATTTGTTTTCTGCTACATATCTTTGGTAAAAAAAAATCACAATAAACGTATTTTGATTGGTTTGCGCAAAAGATATTGCGTTTACTAACTACGGGAAAGATTTGTCATTTTTATTGTTTATTTTTTTTTTACTAGTAATGGCGGCGATCTGCGATTTTTTTTGCGGGACTGCGACATTGCGGCAGACAGATCGGACCCCTAAATGACATTTTTTACACTTTTGGGGGTACCAGTGACATTACTACAGTAATCAGTGCTATAAATATGCACTGTTACTGTAATAATGACACTGGCAGGGAAGGGGTTAACTTTATTGGTGATCAAGGGGTTAAATGTATGCCTCATGCTTACTGACGTGTGTGGGGGGAGGGGGTTGTGTGACACAGACACAGATCGCAGGTTCAGCTATGCTGAATCCTGTAATCTGTCCCTGTCTGTCACATAGGAGATTTTACACAAGTGGGCGGATTTCTTAACTCGATCCCTGACAATCAGGGAAGAGCGGCGGTGATCACCGCCTCTCCTCCCCTGGCCCGACTCCCGCTGTGTCTGAATACAGCGGGAGCGCGCCGCCGAGAGAGGGGAGAGTCTGGTGACGTAGGTCTACGTCGCTATACGATAACGAGCCACTTTGCCGCAGTACCAGCTCAGTGAGCGGTCGGCAAGTGGTTAAAAGCACCCTGACTAATATTACTGTAGTTATGTATCAAAAATGTTTTTAATCAGTCTTGTAAGATAAGGGGACTACTTTCCAAAATATATGTTATAAATTAAAGCAATGATATGGTTATACCCTGCAAAGAGAAAATTTTCGCAAAAGAATGCACATATAAAAATGTTTGTATGCTGAATATACATAATATACATATATAGTTTATTTTCAAGCTGCAGAAAAAAACTATGCAAAAATCTTACAGAATAGACATCACTAAACATCACATCCCGTGTGTTACACAACAACTGATGTTTGATCACAAGCTCAGCTACTGGAGGTTAATGAAATAATATATAACTTGGGTTGTGTAAAAGCTACGATTTCTGCGCAAGAAAACAGAAATTTGCATACATTAACTCAAACAGAATCTTGCTTCATATATATCATTTGTAATGATAATTGCAGAAGGTGGTTTAAATGCTGCAGTAAATGTCACTGTTTACCCACCACTCAATTTTGATCCATGGTCAAAAGCTGTTTCAAGCAAAGATTTAGACCTGGCTGCAACATACAGCAGGGGGAAGTGTTTGTGAAATGGAATTTTTTTTTTTTTTTTGCAGCGCTACTTCTAAGTGATTGCACCTCTTACGGAGATCACCTCCATGCAAACATGGACTCCCAATGTTTTTTTATCAATTATATATGAAAGAAAAAATAGAAAAATTGAAAATACCAGGGTAAAAAGGGTATACATAATAACTACTGCTTGGAAAAATTAAATCACATCCTGTCATGGGTAGCTGAATGGAATCTACAACAATAGCCAGCCGCAGGCCTAAGTCTGACATAGACAAACTAGTACACTTGTGTCTGGCGGCATAGCATACCATCACAAGATGACCCTCATTGATTCCTCTATCAGGGCTCTTCAACGTATATGGGATTGTATGGTTGGGTTTTCTTTACTGTTTTTTGTTTTTTATTGGTTGAACCAGATGGACATGTGTTTTTTTTCAACCTATGTAACTTTCACATACCAATAAAACCATTTTTTCAGAAATGTATCTTGTGTGTTTCGCCCTGTAGCCCCCAGGTCCTCCATTTCATAAATTTGCTGTATTCTTGTCAGCCAAGTGACAGTCGAGGATGCATGTAGCTTTCTCCAGAAAACTAGACTATAGTTTCTCGCTGCACTAATCAAAAATGGCACAATTGAGCGTCTATATGCAGAGCTAGGTATTCTGTGATGATGCAACAAAAAGAAAGGTTCCCAAGGCAGTATTTTTGTGTGATGCAATGCACCTCTAACCTAAAAGTTATGAAGTTTGGAAGTAAATCCAAAAATGCTTCTCTACATCTCCAACAGTTCTCTGAACTTTGAGAGAACATTTTATGTAGTCTAGAGGAAGTATAGTACCATCTAGTCAAAATTTTAAATACAGACTCCTGATACTTGAAGCAGGTTGCGTTTTTTTTATGTCAAGAGGAGTATTTTTTATCTGTTTTTGTGAGAGACTAGGCCAAAACTCCCAATTGAATGTTTGTTATTCAGCTACAAGATTTGTTCCTTCTTTGTATTTAGGAACCTTTTGAATATGTTAAACAGCGTAATCATGCACCTATTATGCTCAGCTGTTGTCTTCACTATTTAAGTGACACATGTAGAGGTGCATTTTAAGTTATGATTAAGCGAATTTAGTTTGTGAAATGTGTCAACTTATCCTGTGGCTTGTCTGTTTTTGGTATTATCTGAATGGATTTACATGAGGAACCAATAGAAACATTTTATCCTTTATATGCTGGAGTGCGGTCAAACTTCTTTTGTGCTTGGATGTCTATTCAGACGGCAGACTGGACCTGCACCTGGTAATTGAAGGGAGGATCTATCTCACCTGGAGTGGTGTAACCCTGCTTCTGTTTCAGTTTCAAAACTCCCGCTCCCATCTAGAAATATAAGAAAACTACCGGGGGAGAATTGACTAGTTGGTACTTCAAAGAAGTGTGAATGATTCAGCTGGTGGGAGGGAAGCTAGATAATGTAATGGTTCTAATTTACACCAAAAATTAGACAGTGTATGGTGTGAGGCCATCTCAGCCATACAGGGCCATGTGCTCGATACTATAAAGTGCCTAGCTTGAAATAATTTTTTATGCAACATTAACCACTTAAGCCCCGGAGGATTTTCCTGCTAAACGACCAGGGGGTATTTTGCGATTCGGCACTGCGTGACTTTAACGGACAATTGCGCGGTCGTGCGACGCTGTACCTAAACAAATTTGACGTCCTTGCGGCGGTCGGCAAGCGGTTAAAGCCAGCGCTGAAGGATTGGGTACGGAGAAAACAGTTTATCCTTAAAAACCTTTGAACAAATGTGCCATGTTTACCAAATGGTTTAATGTGATGTAAGGTTTTGAGTGACTCATTCCAAGCACCAAGGAAAGGGTGGATAATAGAACAGAAGAAACAGTCTGTTCAATGGACACCCATTGTTTAAGGGGTGCCATATCAGCACCAGTCAATGGGCCTATTTAGGTGACAAGCAGCCTGATCATATATGATGTCAAGTAAAGCCATCCCACTATTTAGTTTTGAGAGATGTGGCATCGATTGGGGAAGACGCGTTGGTTTACGAATCCAGAAAAAGTGAGTAAAAGCCCTGCTGATAGCTCTCAAAAATAAAGTTGGAATATGGACAGGAAGCGCTTGTAGCAGATACAACATTCGAAAGCCAGATCTTGTTTGATCCTGGTTAGGAGAGGGGAAGTTTATAGAATTTATATCCTTGGGCTCTCTAGGAAGATTAGTCTCTAGATATCTGATGAAAGACGTCACCCATTTAAACAAAAATATGGTTTAAAGGTCGTAAAGATGAGTCTGGAATGGAAATGTTCAAGTCTGACGATTTCTAAAAAGTAACAAAGGTTAGATAGTGAGCTAAACGTATCCATCTAGACTAAAAGATTTTGTATGGATATAAAAGGGTTTTTAAAAAAATGGATAAGGGTCTGTAATATCTAGATTCACCTCATTTTTTTACAATGGAAGTGCTCGAACATCAAAACGAAAATTAAAAATGACAGGGGGCAGCCCTGATAAGTGCCATTCGAGATTGGAAATGGGGCAGACGGATATCTATTCACTTTTACTTGAACTGAGGGATGAGAATAAATGGCATTAATCCAGGACTTCATCCTTTGTCACAAGCCGAGTTGGGAAATCATTCCCTCCAGGAAGCCCCAACTTACCCTATAAAACACATTTTCCGCATCTGTAGATTGGAGTATCTAAAGAGTCCTGCTAGAGCGAGCGCATGAATAATGGCAAGAGCCTTGGTAGTGTTGTCTCTAGCTTCATCGGTAGGCACAAACCCTACTTGATCCAGGTTGATGATGTCTGGCATTTGCTCCATCAATCCCATTGCAGGGATCTTAGTAAATAAAACAATATTCAAAAGTGTGATGGGTCTATAATTCTGGCACAGTAAAAGGATCTTTTCCTTCCTTTGCGATCACCATATGTGCCCTTAGTGTATCTGCAGGAAACATAGATCCTGAACTCACCATGTTGTAGGTTTTTAAGAAGAAAGGGGACAGTAAATGGGCAAACGTTTTGTAAAACGGGCGACAAGCCAGAGCCTTATCAGACTGCATCTATGAAATAGCAACTGCCAGTTCCTCTACCGTTATCAGAGTGTAAATCTGAAAGGACTAAGACTGAGGTGTGCCTGTCTCCAAGATATTTGGTAATGTCTCCATTACCTCAGGGGGCCCTCTATGAGCAGAGCAGAAGGAGGAGCGATTTTATATAAAGATTCATAGATTATGAAAATTGAAAATCAAGAATCTTTGAAAGACAATAGCTATCTATTTCATGGTGTGAACTGTCATCCTAGAGCTCTGGGATATAGGATCAAGCTTGTTGTGTCCTCAATGCTCAAGCGAGAATCTTACTGCATTTGCTGTCATGTTTATATAACTTTTTTACATTTGTGAATTGCTAATTGCGTTATCTTTCTTTTAAGGCGGGTCGTTAGTTTCATCTAGATCCCTCTAATATGTTTTATGAGTTTCCAATAAAAGCATGGAGTCCCAGTCTGGAGTGTCATTGGTAGAGAAAAAAGAAGTGTCGTTTTTTAAAGTTATTTCCTCCTGGACTGCCAGATTCTGCAAGAGGGATTCATTGAGCTTCCAAAGCTAAGGCCGTAGGAGAGGCAAAGTCTATTTCTAAAGCGATTGCAGCATGATCAGAGGTGTAAAGGATGCCTATGGAGGCGGTGTGAACCCTAGTAAGGACTGATAATGAAGAAAAATCAACTATTGCGTATGAGTCAGGAAGGTTGGAATAGAACGTGTAGTCCCTTTGGTGTGTTTGCAGAACTCACTAAACATCTACTAGCTGTAGAGCATGGAAACATGTTTAATATGTTTGAGAGTGGTGTAAGAGAGATGGGATGTCGAGTGAAAGGCATCCAAAATGGGGTCTAAGATGAGGTAGAAGTCTCCCCCCATGAACATGGAACCTTCTGCAAAGTCCCCTAATTTTTCCCTATTTGTCTGCAGAAGAAACACCTGATTTAAGTTAGGGATTAACTAGATTATTATGTGGTCCTATAGTGCCTTTCAGTAAGAGGATCCTACCTTCAGTATCTCCCCAAATATCCAGGTGGAACCATGGTACAGAGGATATTACTGACTCCTTTAGGTTTAAAATCAGATGAGAAGCTATGATATACAGTTAGGTAGAATCAGCTATGTAATCTCGGCACTTTGCTCTAAAATAAGTTTCCTGAGGAAAAAGATATAGGCCCTCATTTGTTTTATAGCAGATAGAACAGAACATTTTTGGGGTGTGTTAAGACCCCTTACAATTAGCGAGATCAATTTAGTTATTGATGCCGTCTGGGATGACAAGATCGATTATAACTTGTGTGCCTGAACAGGACCCAAATAGGAAAGGAAAGGTAAGAAAAAAATGAAGGGGGAGGAAAAAAAAGGGTAGTGAGAAAGGCTACCATCAAAAAAAAAAAAAAAAAAAAAAAAGACGAGGTTTTGAGGCGTTAAGGAAACGTTCCAAAAGCACTCACTCAAGGGTGACACCCAAGCCACGTGAGTGCAGGCCTACGTGGGAATAAGGTTTAAGAAATCTAAGAGGGAATTACTTTACTCCCAACAAAAGGCCATGCTGTGCATGGTTAACAAAAGGCAAACATTCCAATATATATAATCTACTGAGCAGAAGGCAAAGCGAGAAAAACTGAAATAAGGCTAAACAGGCCCAGCTTTATCAGCATCTCCTGTCTATATGAAACTATAAAATCATCTATTATCAGCACCTATGACTGGGGAAAGTGGCTTAGATAAATTACATATAGAGAAAGCAAGAGGCTTACATATACAAGTAACCATCAAAGACAACATATCAAAACCCATGTGTAGGAGTCTCCAAGAAGAGGGGACTGCACACAAAAAGTAGAAGCTTCACCACCCAATGTTATATATAACCTATGTTCATGAGTCTCGTGGATGGATCAACCTTAAGCCTACGGAAGAAAATTGAAAGCCCTTAGGGTATCATTGCACATAACGATATAAAGATCGTTCTAATTCTCGATCGTTGAAAGATGCCAGGGTCTTGTTGGGTCTAGGTGCCCGGGGAAGCAGTTCTTGACAATTTGTGGAGGTTGGAGAGCAGGTTCCTACCTGGGAACAACTGCAACCAGTCCAAGATGGAAAAAGGTTCAATCTTAAGGAAAGAAAATAGATCAGGAATGTCAGCAAGTCAATACAAGGAGAAGTAGGTATTACCCTTCTGGATGATTAGGTGAAATGGGAAGCCCCAGCAGTAAGAGAGCTCCAGCTGGCAAAGCTTATTCAGTAGTGGCCTCCTCTATGGAGCAGCCCGTGATAGATTGGTCCACTGATCTCAGGCCCGGGCCTTCCACAAAATGTTTTTTTTCTTTTTTGGTCATAGTGATGGAGGCGACACACAATGCCCCTCAGCCTGGTTGAATCTTAAGACCTGGGTCCCAGGGCACGGTGGACCCAGTACAGTTCAATGTCCACTGGGGGGTACACATCTATCACTTTGTGTACAATGTCATGGAGGTGATTTGGCCCCATGGCTTCTGGGAGGCCCCGGAGCTGCAGATTGTTCTGAAGCCTCCGGTCTTCCAGCAGTATTCGCATGGCTGTAATCTGGTTTGTGTGGGAAGCCTGGTCCTGTTCCAGAGCCGCCACTCCCTGTTCCAGGGTAAAGGCTATCTCACCAAAACGGAATCGGTCTGTGAGCTGTTGCGCCTCTGATTAGATCAATTGCAGATCCTGCTTATGGGTTTACTCCAGTCAGTGAAAGAGCGCTTCCATACCTGCTTTAGTGGAGAGAGCCTGTATCATGTTTGGCAGGTCTTCTACTTTCACGCCCAGGGGTCGTAATGCGATTGAGAGATTGAAATGGGACTGAGTGATCTCCACGTGTACTGGGGTGTCAGCGGGTTCTAGCGTGCTGCCATGTGCGACCGCCATGCTAGCCAGGGTAATAGCGACTTTAGTCTTCTGATTGCTGGGGAAGAAACGTTTAATCTCAGATTGGATAAGTGCTTTGTGTGATCCTGTAGCCTTCTTCCTCTTAGTGGTGCTCATAAGTGGGGTATACGCTGGTAAGAAGTTGGTGTAGGCTAGTCGGGAGTCATGAGCTTATGTCTTACATAGTTACATAGTAGGTGAGGTCGAATAAAGACAATAGTCCATCCAGTTCAACCTGTGTAGGTGTGTGTGGCTGTAATCATCTCGCATACCCCTGAATGTTCTGATCCTTGAGATGTACGTCTAGTAGTCTTTTGAAAGCCACCATACTACCTGCAGAAACCACATCTTGTGGTAGAGAATTCCACAATCTTGTAGCCCTAACAGTAAAGAACCCCCCACGTTGTCTAAGGTTAAAACACTTCTCCTCTAATCGCATTGTATGCCCCCGAGTCCTCATGCAATCCCTGCGACTGAACAGTTTTTTTTCTAAGCCTAGATCCCCGTTGAGATATTTAAAAATTGCTATCATGTCCCCCCTCGGGCGTCTCTTCTCCAGGGAGAATAAATCAAGCGATTGCAGACGCTCCTCATAATCAAGGTCCTCCAATCCCCTAATTAGTTTAGTTGCCCTTCTCTGGACCCTCTCCAGCTCCAACACATCCCTCCTGAGGACTGGTGACCAGAACTGGACAGAATACTCCAGATGCGGTCGGACCAGAGTTTTATAAAGTGGAAGGATTATAGTCTTATCTCTGGAAAACATCCCTTTCTTTATGCATGCTAATATTCTACTAGCCTTGGCAGCTGCCGCTTGACATTGCATGCTGTTGCCTAGTCTATCATCCACCAAGACACCCAAATCCTTCTCCATTTTTGATTCTCCCAGGGGTTCCCCTCCTAACGTGTATTGTGCTTTTATGTTGCTAGTCCCCAAGTGCAAAACCTTACACTTCTCCACGTTAAACCTCATTTGCCAAGTCGTTGCCCACTCCATTATTTTGTCCAAGTCATTCTGTAGGATATCTGCTTCATGCTGTGCTGTTATTGCCCTGCCTAATTTTGTGTCATCTGCAAAAACTGATATTGAACTACTGATCCCGTCCTCAATGCTGTTTATGAATATATTGAACAAGGTTGGTCCTAGGACTGAGCCTTGGGGGACCCCGCTTACTACCTCAGACCAGTCTGAGTATGCGCTATTTATTACCACCCTTTGGACACGCCCTTTAAGCCAGTTCCGTATCCAAGAGCAAACCCTGCTGTCGATACCTGCAGACCTTATTTTATAAATTAAGCGCTTATGGGGAACTGTATCAAACGCCTTAGCAAAATCTAGGTACACCACATCCACTGGTCTGCCCCTATCTAGCTCACAGCTCACCCCCTCGTAGAATGTTAAGAGATTGGTTTGACAAGAACGCCCATTAGTAAACCCGTGCTGGTTACTACTGACGATGCTGTTGTCCTTAGCAAACTCTACGATATAGTCCCTTATCCCCTCCAGAAGTTTACATACTACTGATGTCAGACTGACAGGCCTATAATTTCCCGGTATATGCCTCTGACCCTTTTTGAATATCGGAATAACGTTAGCTTTCCTCCATTCCCCTGGTACATCTCCTGTCCTAATACTGTCCGCAAAGATCAGGAACAGTGGTCTGGATATAACCTTACTGAGTTCCTTGAGTACTCTCGGATGTACGCCATCCGGGCCTGGTGATTTGTTTGTGTTAAGTTTATCCAGCCTTTCCCTGATTTCACCCTCTGTTAGCCATAGTGGCACCATGTTCCCACCAAGCCCTCTTTGAATTCAAATGTTACCAGGAAAATCTACAAAGATGGAGAATTGCAGGACATATAAAAACTTTTGATAATATTAAAATTACAGGTTTTTTTTTTTTTTTTACAGTTGAAGTATTGTTGAAGTCGTACCAGCACTGAAGGTTACAAATTATTCCTGGAAGTTGGGGAAAAGTTTCTAACCAAGGCAAATGTTTTTTTCTTGGACATGATCAGATAACATGACAAAAGATCTGGACAATGCAGACAATGTAGGGAAAGAAACCTCATGGTACCTGCAACATTGCATTCATTTATTCATTTTTTATTTGTACAAAATTGGATCAAAGCAAATCTTCACCCCTCACCCCCTTCACAAGGTAAAAGGTGTTTTACATTTTTTTGTAAACATTTTAAGTTCGCCCCCCCCCCCCCCCCCCCAGCTGTCATTCTCATCTAGACCTATTCACACTAACCCATGTACGCAGGTTAGCTATTCTTTTAATAGGTATTATTTCACTTTTATGTGTATATGTGTTGAAAAAAAAAAATGTGTTTTTCAATGATGCATCGAGTATTTATACATATGCATATAAAGGAGTCATCCCAGCCTGAAGAATATGTTTCTGCCTTCCAAACCTTACAGTGAAAGCTTCTTTTCCTTGGAGTAACTCCTAAAAGCAGCATGTCACCCGAAAACTTTAACTCTGGTTAGAAAAAATGTCATTTGAACTGTCTTCGTCTGTCCAAATTATTCTCAATTCTGTTCTGACAGTCTTGCAATCTACATGCTTCTTTCACAGTGCAGAGGGAAGACTCATTCCCCCCCCCCCCCCAAAAAAAAAAATAAAAAAAAACCCTGGAAGCCTAAAGAGAGGACAGTGGGTACGACGGGGTTACAACACTGTCTAAACTGGAACTGAAAATCCTTTGGCGGTATACAGCAATATACACTGCTCAGCATAAATTAGTACACCCCTTTTGAAAAATGGGATTTTTGACTTAACAAAAAATCTATTTCTCTTATGTTCATTGATGGACACAGATATTCATAACCATTGGATTATACTGCCCCCTACAGGAGTAGGACACTAGGCAGAAAAAAAGTCTGGCTACCCCCATGGGCAGTCCCAGGGGGTATGATCCCTCTCTCTGCTATAGTAAAAGTAAATCAAAAATCCCATTTTCTCTTTCGCTCGTTGACGGACACCGCTTCAGATCTTCATAACCGTTGGGACGTCCCAAAGGGGTGTTAAACCTGAGGGGTGGGAAAAGCAAAGAAAATTCCCTAGGCTAAACAGTAGCGAATCGGGCAACAGGAGCTGAACCAAAACAACTGGAGCCCACCTGAAAAAAAAACAATACACTCTCGAAGAGGATTAGGTCCTCTCAACAGCAGCCTGCAAAAGGAAGCATCCGCAGATGCCAACACATCCACCTTAAAAAAAACTTTGTGAAAAGTGTGCACCGACTACCATGTGGCCGCCTTGCAAACCTGCGTCACTGACGCCTGATGACGGAAAGCCGAGGAGGCACTAAGCGCCGAAGTAGAGTGCTCCTTAACAGGAAAAGTGCTTTACATAGGTTTGCGGGACTTTAAATGAGGCAAATTTAACCTTGATTATATGAAATAAACATTTTAATATTTTAATAAAAATTGACAATTATTGGCCTCCCATTGTAGCAGCTATAGATTATACACCAGTAGAAAAGGTTTACTTCAATTCATGATAAATTAATATACAAAAAATAGAAAATAATAATTATACATTTCAAGGAATACAACATAATTTACATAGGTCAAATTACAGTTAAAACAGGTAGATATGGCGAGGAGAGCTGACATGTGAGGGAATTCATTCCTGCATCGCACAAAATATATATTTGATGGTACATAGTGTTGTTGGCATCTGATATGGCATTATGCATTTCGTGGTTCTGTGCCCACTTTGTCAGGAGTAGGATGCAATAGAGATATCTAAAGATATAATAGAAAAATATTAGAAAAAATTCCCTATGCCACAGGGGATGACAATAGCTCCCTAAAAATTAGGTAAGCAGGGAAAGAAAAAAAAATATACATATATATATATATTTAAAATATGTAAATATGGAGCTGGTTGCCCTTTTGAGCTGACCTGTAGGTAAATATTTTATCTTATATATTTTTTTGTTTTACTTTTTTCTCCCTCTTTCCTAATTTTTAGGGAATTATTGTCATATCTATTATCTGATCGTTCAGAGACTGTGGAGTCTTGTCTCATTTAGTCAGAATCTCCCTTTGCATGGACCTCGTATGGAACTGAGCAAACAGAACTGCCTCACATGTAGACACCATCAGGCCCAGCACCCCCATGCAAGTCCATAGGGATGACCATCTGTTGGACAGCAGGAGACAAATTGAAGCATGCAATTTCTGGCATTTGGCCAGAGGAAGGGGTACTCCGGCTAGAGCTGAGTCCAGAGTCAGACCCAGATAGTCCAGCTTTGTGGACAGAACCAGAGCAGACTTCCAAAAATTCAGAATAAAGCCGAACTCCCACAGAGTTTGTATTGTGACCTCCAGGTTTTCCAGCAGAGCAGGTGGAGACTCTGCCTGCAGAAGGAGATCGTCCAAGTAGCCCAGTACAGAGAACGCCACAAACTGACAATGCTCCTCTCCCACAGCAAAGCGAAGGAAGCGCTAGTGACACATATTGGAATGTGAAGGTAAACATCCTTGATGTCGATAAAGGCGAGGAAATTCCTCTGATGCAGGGTTGCCACCACTGTGCGAATAGACTCCATTCTGAACTTCTGCACCCGCACAAAGCAGTTCAGCGCCTTGAGGTCCAGGATTGGATGCACTTTGCCTTCCTTCCTGGGAACTGTAAACAGGTTTGAGTAAAAACACTTAAAATGTTCCAAAGTCGGAACCAGGACAATCACCCCTTGATGTAACAGGTCTTCTACCCCAAACAGACGTTAAGTTGGAAGGAAAGAACCTTGCCGACAATAGCGAAACTCAATCTTATAGCCTGAGCGAATAACTTAGTGGACCCACTTATCTTGCACCAGGGAAGTCCACGGGTCCCAAAAACCAGCGAAGATGTCCCCCCACACCCGATAAGGGTGAGGGCGAACCTTCATGCTTAAGAAGCCTTGTCCGCGGGTCTGGAGAAGCCTGTTCTCAGCTTGCAAGACCAGGTTCCTTTGGATCCTCCAGAGGAGGCCTTGAAAGGCTTTGAGCCCTTGTCAGTCCACCCTGGGGGACGAAAAAACTTCTAATGAACACCAAAAAGGAAGGCTCACATCTACGACGAGGTTCCTTGCCCTTAGTAGCCTGCAGAAGAAAGGTACTCTTCCCCCAGTGAGACTTTTTATGATGTCATCCAGGGTAGCTCCAAACAGGCGATCTCCTTGAGCTGAGTCACTAGGGGAGCCACATCCAAAGAGGCATCACAAATAAACTGCAGCCCCTGAACCAGCAGGGGGAGCTGTTCTCCCTCCAGGTCACGGCGTAAGCTTAGCCCACTCGGTCAGAGTTTGACACCAAGGCAATGGTGAATACCGGCCTCAGTGCCGAACCAGCCAGAGTGTACATATTGTGGGTCACAGCCTCCGCCTTCCTGTCAGCCGAATCTTTATAGGCCGGGAACTCTTCAACCGTAATCATGGTTGCCTAGTTCCATCTGGAAACCGGAGGGTCCACCACTGCTGGAACAGTCCACTTTTTAAGAAGGGACTCCTCATAGGGTTAATGCCTAGTAAAGCGCTTAGGCTCCACAGGGACGCTTTGGTCATTCTTACTCTTTAGCGACAATTCTGATAAAATAGGCGGGGACCTTTGCCACTCAGGATGGCTCATGAGTGCCAAAGGGAATCTGCTCCTCCGTCGCAGCTGCATCCTCCATCTTCAAGGTCTCACGCACAGATACAATCAGTGGTTCCATCCATTTAAGCGCGGTTGCAATGTGGATGAATCATCCTCACTATCAGAGGATTCTGGGCGCATAGGTGCAGACCCATTATGGTAACCCACGTTCGCGGAGACTGAATGAGATTCAGGATCTGATGAGACAGATGAGGCAGAGAAAGGTGGGGGGCACTTTTTGCTAGCCCGTCGCCCGAAGACAATCTCCACCCGAGACACAAAGGACTCCAGGACTGCCGTCAGTGCATCGATGGTTGGTTGGGACCCGGAGGGCCCCACAGCCTCACAGAGGGGATCAGGCGGGGAGATGTGCTCCAAAGACTCCATGGGGGGATCCCACAAAAAGTGGGAAACACTGCAAGGGACAACTCCCACCACACTGGCAGCACCACCCGATCCCAGGCACAAGCACTAAGCGATCCTCAGCAGAGAGGGAGAGAACCCCACCAGACTCACCACCCAGCAGAAACAGGCATCTGTAGCCACCAGGATAATCTGCACTTCATGTGCGGTGATCAGGAAATGAAAGGATCCAGGAATCAGCACCAGGGGACGAGGAGGGGCTCCCAACACCAAAATCACTGCCCACAGGGCTCCACTGTCATGGCCGCTGCTAGTTTCATAGGCAAACAAATGCAATATGGCCGCCAGACTACATAAACATGGCCGCCGTATATCGAAACACACAGGCTACAACAAAATGGCAGCCCCACACAGAACCTTGAGGCTTGCAGGGACCCAGGCAGGACAGGGGGCCCTGGCAGGAGCCCCCACCAGGTACAATCCCGCTCACACAGTCGTTCACCTGGTCGCTGGCAGCTCACCACTCCCCCTGGCCCCCATCACCTGCATAGCGCCCTGCCCCCACTCAACGAGGTGGACCAGACCACCCAAACAGCCCCAACATCTGTGGAGGGGCGGTAGGATGGGGGAAAGAGGACAAGGGGTTCCCTGACGGGAAGGAGGACAGCTACTCACCATATCAGGAATCAGACGGGCACCGCTCCAGACAGAACCCCTCTCCATCCTCCATCGAAACGGGGGGGGGGGGGGGTCTGTCAGCTAGGAGGAACGCTGCGACACAGTCATATGCAACCTTGCGAGGCGTTTGACTCACAGGCCAGACCCCATCCAGTGGGGCTATATTGCAGCTGACCTAGTGCGAAGCTGAGGTCTGCGCGCACTCGCTGGCCAGACTGGGATGACCACTGGATCTAGATTATCCAGCCCGTCGCCCAGTCTGGCAGTTGATTGTAGATGTCACAGGAGAAATCCAGGAGAAAAAAAATTTCTATCTAAAAAGGAAAAATTGCCAGGACCAAAGATCTCAGCAAGGAACTAGGTCCCTACTCCTGACTAGGCAGAAAAAAACAGTGCCTATAGCAGAGAGAGGGGGTATACCCCCCCTGGGACTGCCCATACTTTTTTTCTGCCTAGTGTCCTACTCCTGTAGGGGGCAGTATAACCCAATGGTTATGAAGATCTGAAGCTGTGTTCGTCAATGAACGAAATAGAAAGATTTTAATCAATAGCTCAACACGAAAACAGTTTCCACAATTTTGAGAAAACTGAGTTTTATAGAACATTTGTTTAGCTCATTGCATGAAAGTAAGGTTAATATAATTTAGATTGCAAAATTTTCATTTTTTACTCAAATTAATTGATGCAAAAATGAATACACCCCACAACAAAAACTACTGCATCTAGTATTTTGTATGACCTTAATGATTTGTAAGGACAGAACCAAGTCTTCCAGGCATAGCATGAATACGTTTGCGACATATTGCAAAATCTTTTTCCATTTCTCAAGAACAAACTCTTTTATAGCGTGGATGCTAGAGAGTGATGCTCAACTTGTCTCTTCAGAATTCCCCATAGGTGTTCAACTGGGTTCACATCAGGAAACATACTTGGCCACTGAATCACTTTCACTTTGTTCTTCAGAAATGCAGCAGTAGCCTTAGATGTGGGTTTTGGATCATTGTCATGTTGGAAAAGTACAGGACGACCAAGGGCACAGTATGGTAGCATCAATGCTTTCAATATAGAGCAGTACATCTGTGAATTCATAATACCATCAATGAAATGCAGCTTCCCAACTCCAGCAGCACTCATGCAGCCCCAAGAGGAGGACACTGCCATCACCATATTTCACTGTAGGCAAAATACATTTTTCTTTGTACTCCTCACCTTTGCGACTTCATACAGTTTTGAAGCCATTAGTTCCAAAAACATTTATCTTGGTCTCATCACTCCAGTCTTCTTTTTCAGCATGGGTCTTGGCAAATTCCAGGTGGGCTTTTTTGTGCGTGGGCTTTAGGAGAGGCTTTTAACATGGACAACACCCATGCATGCCATTCCACTGCAGCGTACACCGTATTTTATCACGGGAAACAAGCACCCCTGTTTGGCTTTCTAATTCTTTACCTAACTGCAGCCAACTTGAATGGCGATTTTTTTCAACCCTTATCAGTAGATGCTCCTGTCGGGGTGTCAAAAAATTTAGATGTGTTCCTAAGACTTTCATTGGGCTGTATTCATTTTTACAAGATGGTCTTGAAGGAATTTGTTAGGAAAAACTCTGTGTGTGCAAATTAAACTCTTGGTTGCAATCAACGGCTCGCATTTGTGGGAGTATTTAGTAATATAGTGTCCCATAGAAAATGCTGATTTTGAAAGGAAAGTAAATGTTTTCTGACAAATCTGTTGGGGTGCACTCATTTATGCTAAATGCAATGTATAAGTATTTCAATTGTCTGTTTAGTTCCAAGATTGGAAGGTATAACAGAGTTGATCTGTAAACGGAAGGAAAGCTAATGTGTGTATTGCCCACAGAAACCAGACTGCAGTCGTTTTAAACATATTACTATTATTTATAGTAAATTACTATATTTATATGGTACCACTATCTCCTGCTCAAGTGTATAAAATATGGCTTTGCTGAGATAAAATACAGCATGACACAAAGCTGGTGTTTCACTGAATTGTTGCTAAAAGTCTGCTTTTAATCAAGCTCACTCTTCTATATTATCAATAATCTCACCCCCAAGACTATCTCCACAACGATAAAAAAAGTGTGGGATAGCCTTTTCATCTGGTCTCAAGACCGAATCTGTGAACAGTATGGATGATCGTGGTTAGCCAGTTAGGATTGATCATCATTAGTCACGCTGTACATACCCAGTAAAAATAATGTAAAGCATATCATTCAGCATGCCATAATATCTTTAGCAATTCTCAAGTGAATTCATTCATCCTATTATGTCCTTATGCAGTATGATTTTTGATTATCAAGCCAATCGCATAAACTGAAGTTCCTTAACTACATTCCTAAAGGATGAGGCTTGCCAAGACTAAAATAAAGGCCGACACTGCTAGCCTCTCCTAAAAATGCTACTTGACTGGCTCTCAGCATGATCCTCTGCCTTAAGTAATTTCTGAGTCACTGACTAGGAACAAATATGCTGGACATGTGTTCTAACCTCTAATTCCAGGTCAAAACCTCAGAAAACATTCAGTAAACTAACATTTTCAGAGGGACACCTAAATATGGCAGCCTTTGCATTTTTTAGTACAGATTTCCTAAACAGCAAACCTGTGGGTAAAATTAAAAAAAACAGCTGCAGGTAGCTGGTAGAGGAAGTTGTCAATACACATCTTTTGCTGCTGGAACTTCATTTTAGTGCCATCCGCAGCCTCTTGAAACGGCTCTACTTCTTTGTAGTGGAGATTAGGCAAAATGCTTACATCCAATGTAATGTTCACTACATAAACCAATTATCTACAGGGCTGGACAATCATGTGGAGGGTGGGGAATGGTTCTTTTTAATGAAGAAGCGACACTGTGTAAAGCCCCGTACACATGGGCCGAATGTCGGAAGACAAAGGCTGGTCCAAAAAAAAAAAAAACGAAAACCTGTATGTCGTTTTGTGTAACAACTAGTGAGGGCGCGCACACGCGCCTATTGGCTAGAGGGGAAGCCAATCAGAGGACCGGGGGGACGCGATGTCCGCCGGGCACCCACAATCGCTACCCATGGAGACAGAATGGTGGTCTGCCAAAGTAAACATGGCACACTGCTGTACTGTCAGTGATGAACACAGGGATCCTGTGTTTCTCCTATTTAGGAACACAGGTCTCTGTGTTCATCCAGTGAGTCCATCCCCCACACAGTTAGAAAGCACCCCCTAGGCACGCATTTAAACCTTTGATCGCCCCTGGTGTTAACCCCTTGCCTGCCAGCGTCATTAGTACAGTAACAGTGCACTTTGTCACTGGTCCCCTCAAAAGTGTCAGATAGGTGTCCGATCTATCCGCCGCAATGTCGCATTCCCGCAAAAAATCGCTAATCACCGTCATTACTAGTAAAAAAAATAAATAAATAAAAATGGCATAAATCTTTCCCCTAGTTTTTAGACGTGATAACTTTTGCGCAAACCAATTAATATATACTTATTGGGATTTTATTTTACCAAAAATATGTAGCAGAATACATATTGGCCTAAATTGATGAAAAAATGGGATTTCTGACATACCATAAAATCCACTTCACTGATGTTTATTGACGGACACAGCTCCTTATCTTCTTGACCATTAGGTTATACTGCCCCCTACAGGAGTAGGACACAAGACAGGAAAAAGCTTGACTGCGCCTATGGGGCAGTCCAAGGGGGTATACACCCACTCTCAGCTTTAGGCAACTCAGTTTTGTTACAAGCAGTGTCAGAAGAAAGCCAACTCCACAGAGGGATGGGTGCGTCAATGAACATCAGAGAATAGGATTTTACGGTAGGTCAAAAATCCTATTTTCTCTTTTGTTCACTGAGGGACACAGCTCCTTATCTTCTTGACCATTGGGACATCCCAAAGCAGTGTCAAACATGAGGGGTGGGAACAGCCAGAAAAACAATTTCCAAGGCTAAACCGTAGCCAACCAGGTAACATAAAGCTCAATCATAAACACCTGGAGCTCAACTGAAAAAAACAATACACCCTTACACCAGGTCCTCTAAACAGAAAATTTATGTAATATTAAATATTACTTCAACAGCGCATATCCTGGAGCAGGGTGGTGTGGGAAAGTGCTGTGAAAAATTGATGAAATGATATATAAATTGGTGGTACCAAGAGTATTGGTAGTAACACTATTATGTCTGCCTGTGACTTGGGGGTTGCTGCTACAAAACAGCCCTGAGGGTGTTTGTGTAGTGCTAGGTGGTATGGTGAATATTACCTACAGCACATACCCTGTATAGAGGAGGTATGTAGTGCCACCTGTACACTATTCCCTTGTGCTTAATTAACCAAAAAATAAAGTGCATATACTGTGCTTATTTTGACTTTGCAGTCATAAACAAAATAGTGTACACACTATTCTAGTGTGCTTAATTAACCAAAAGATAAAGTGCATATGCTGTGCTTATTTTGACTTTACAGTCATGAACAGAGTAATGTACACACTTATGAATAAATATCAAATGGCAATGATAACCTAAAATCATTAAAAAGTTCAATAATCAAAAAGATCAAAAAAGTGCTTGGTGCATAAAGATAGTGTCCATATAGTCCAAATATAATTAATACTTCCAAGTGACTGTTTTAGCTTCAGTGACGGTGTTTCAAACCAAAAAACAGTGCAATGGTGGTGTCACCCTCCGTGCTCCTGCATACATAGGATAGGCAATGCAAACTCACCAGATGTTGTTGACCCCCAATGTCTTACGGCAAGTGATTGGCGCGAGTGCTTTCTATCTTTTTACCTCTAAACAGAAGCCTGCAAAAACTTGCGGCTAAAAGAAACATCCACAGATCCCAACACATCCACCTTATAAAACTTTTTGAAAGTGTGCACAGACGATCAGGTGGCCGTCTTGAAAACCAGCAACACCGACGCCTGATGGCGGAAGGCCCAGGAGCAGAATGCGCCTAAACAGGGAAAGGAGGTACTTGACCCCTAATTGAATAGGCCTGAATCACTGTCTGTCTGATCCATCTGGAAATGGTAGCAGCATAAGCAGCCAACCCTGACAAATAATGAGCCCGACTTCCTAAAATACTCTGTAGCTGCCAGGTACACCCTGATTCCCCGAACCAAATCCAGTTAATGCAAGGCAATTGCCTTCAAATGGAAATCAGAGACGACCTTTGGAAGGAACGACGAACAGGGACGAAGAACCACCTCTAATCTCAGTGAACCACCAGGTATGGCGAACGACAAGACAACACCACCATCTCTGACACCCTGAAAGCAGCAGTATTAGCCACCAAAAAGGCCACCTTTTGGGACAACCCAAGCAGGGGAACATACCAAATATTTTTGAAGGGTGTTTTCTGGAGAACTGACAACAAAATTGAGGTCCCACGGCAGCAATGGAGACCGCACTGAAGGAGCCAAGTGTCAAATTCCCTTGGAGGAAAAGGGGAACCCCAAAAGACCCACACCATGCAACGTACTTCTTACAAGTACTATGATCTTCCTAGAGGTAGATTTCCTAGCCTTTAACAGCGTAGAAATCACCGATTCAGACAAACCTCTATCCTTCAGCACCTGGCTTTCAACATCCAAGCCTATAAAGCCAACAACTGTAAAGCAGGATTGGAAGAAGATTGACCCTTGGGATAGCAGGCCTTCCCTGAGAGGAAGTCTCCAAGGAGCATCGGCGACCAGCTGTACCAGATCGGCGTACCAAGACCCACGAGGCCAGTCCAGGGCCACTAGAATGCATCTGTGGTGTCGGCCAGAGGATCCTGAGACTGTGCCACAAACCTCTGTACCTTCCATGGAATGTGTACAGCAGAGAGGGCTGGAAAGAATCGGTCTGCCCACCTTAGAATGCCGGCTACTTCCCGAACCACCAAGACACTTCTGGTGCCCCCTTGGTGATTGACATAGACCACAGCCGAGGCATTATCTAATTGAATTTGTACTGGACACCCCTGAAGATGAATTGTTCAAAGATCCAGGCAAAGTCTTATTGCTCGAAGTTCCATTACATTAACTGGCAGTTAATCAACAATTTGTGCCGAGGACGCCTCCCCACCTGGACAGGCTGGCATCCGTGGTGACAACCGTCCAGTACCAGGGGGAGAAAGGATTTACCCTGTTGAAGTGCCGGAGAATGAAGCTACCTCTAGAGACGGTGGATCCTTTCCCAGAACCTCTTTTTCCAGAGATCTTGTGTGTAACTGTGCAAACAGAACTGTCTCGAAGGTAGACACCATCAGGCCTAGCACCCACATGCGAGCCCCGAGGGATGACTGCCTGTCAGGAAAGCTTTGCCAGAAGACAAGTTAATGCCCGCAGGCAAGTCCCTGTTCCTCAAACCTTCCAAAGAAAAGGTGCGTTAGCGCGTGCCTCGCATATGTATGCGCACAGGCGAACAAATACGCGCACAGGAGAACCAATATGTGCCGGAATGCGAACGGATGTGCGCATGCGTGCACAATTGTGCGCGGCGCATGCTGTGACAGATGAAACGGGCTATTTAAGCTGGATCTGCACCTAGGATCAGTGCTGTCTCATCTACAGCGTTCTGTGATTGTCCTGTTCCCTGTTACCTGCATCTGCTCTTCTGACCCGGCTTGCCTCTGACTATTCCTGCTCTCTGCCTAAATCAACCCCGGCCTGTTCCTTGACCATTCTACTGTCTCCCGCTCTGTACCTGATCTGATTGCTCTGTGTATGACACGGCTTGTCTGACTCCACTTATCTTCCAGTCCCCCTTGGAGCTACCAACAAGTTGCTGCATCGGTCCACTTACTACTGGGACATCTGCTTCCTTCTTGTGCTCTACTCAGCCAGCAGATCTGCAGCCTGCACATTCACTGGCACTCGTGTGACTCTGCACTCCTACACCACCTGTTTACTCTATCAGGGGCTTGGAGTCAGAGGTGTAAGAGAGGCTGCCTTCTGCATAACCAGGCTCTACCCACCAGGTACGTGACACCGCCTGCTGGACAACAGAAGCTGAATTGCCTCCTGCAATGTCTGGAATTTTTCCAGAGGAAGAAACACTGGCTGAGGCCAGAGTCAGACCCAGATAGTCCAATTTTGTGGAAGGAACCAGAGCAGACTTCTAAAGGTTCAGAATCCATCCAAATTCCCACAGAGTTCGCCGTGTAATCTCCAAGTTGTCCATTGAGCAGTCGGAGGCTCCACTCGCAGAAGAACATCCAGGTACCCCAGTACCGCAATTCCCTGCTGACGCAACAATGCTATCACCGAGGCACGGAGACGAGACCAAAGGGTAATGCCACAAACTGGTAATGCTTCTTGCCCACGGCAAAGCGGAGAAAGTGCTGGAGACTGGCACATATTGGAATGTGAAGTCCTTGATGTCGATAGAAGCGAGAAAGATCCCCTGATGTAGGGACGCCACTACTGTACGAATTGACTCCATTTGGAACTTCTGTACCCCCACAAAGCAGTTTAGCGCTTTGAGGTCCAGAAGTGGACATACCCCTTGCCTTCCTTCCAGGGAACTGTAAACAGGTTTGAGAAAACCCCTGAAAACTTTCCGAAGTCGGAACCGGAATAATCACCCCTTGAAATAACAAGTCTTGCACTGCCCCAAAGAGACCCCGTAAGCGACCTGGGGACAAGTGAAGGTTGGAAGGGAAGAACCTTACCAGAGGATAAGACTGAAACTCGATCTTGTAGTCTGACTGAAGGACTTAGTGGAACCACTTGTCCTGTACCAGGGAGGTTGATGGATCCGGATGGCTGCCATAAAAAAATAAACTGCTCCCACAGTGCCACCCCTTCAAAGGGAGGCGCCAAGCTGGCTGCACGGATCCCAGCCAGGCAGGATATCTTACAGGACAACTACATGTCTCAGTTGGTGGATTCTCCTACTAGAAAGAATGCAGTGCTAGATCTATTAATTACTAATGACACAGATCTAATCTCAGATGTAGGAGTCCAGGACAACTTGGGTTCTAGCAATCACAGTATGATCACATTTAACGTAAATCACAAGATAGCAAGGCAAGCGGGGAATATAAGAACCCTAAACTTCAGAAGGGCAAACTTTCCTAAACTGTGCTCAATAATAGAGAAAATAAACTGGGACCAAACCCTAGGAACACTGACCACGTAGGAAAAAAGGGAATGCTTTAGGTACATATTAAACAAAAGCATCTCACAGTGCATTCCTATGGGAAATAAATTTAGAAGAGCCAAGGCCAAACCAGGGTAGCTAAACCGTAATGTAAAAAAAACGTATTAGGGAAAACAAATGGACTTTATCAACTTTCCACCAATACAAGGAATTGAATAATAAATGTAAATACGAAATTAAGAAGGCTAAAATAGAATTTGAGAGACATATAGCAGAGGAAAGTAAAAGGAACACTAAGAAATTCTTTAAATATATTAATAGTAAAAAAACTAGGTCAGAGCATGTTGCACGCATAATTAATGATGATGGGAGGATGGTTACAGAGGACACAGAGAAGGCAACTGTACTAAATGCTTTCTTCTTCTCAGTCTTTACACAGGAAAAGAAGGGGTATACTGACCATGACTGTATGGTTATTACAGGACATACCGCTTTGGCTAAGAGGGTGAAATCATGAAAAGGCTTGATAACATTAACACAAATAAATCACCAGGACCGGATGGCGTGCATCCGAGTGTACTCAAAGAACTCAGGAAGGTTTTATCTAGACCACTGTTCCTGATCTTTGCAGATAGTATTTTGACAGGAACTGTACAAGGTGACTGGAGGAAAGCGAACATGATACCAATATTCAAAAAAGGGCAGAGGCATAGCCCGGGCAATTATAGGCTGGTCAGCCTGTAGTCAATAGTATGTAAATTACTGGAAGGGATGATAAGGGACTACAGTGGGTACGGAAAGTATTCAGACCCCCTTAAACTTTTCACTCTTTGTTATATTGCAGCCATTTGCTAAAATCATTTAAGTTCATTCTTCTTCCTCATGAATGTACACATAGCACCCCATACTGACAGAAAAACACAGAATTGTTGACATTGTTGCAGATTTATTAAAAAAGAAAAACTGAAATATCACATGGTCCTAAGTATTCAGACCCTTTGCTCAGTATTTAGTAGAAGCCCCCTTTTGATCTAATACAGCCAGGAGTCTTTTTGGGAAAGATGCAACAAGTCTTTCACACCTGGATTTGGGGATCCTCTGCCATTCCTCCTTGCAGATCCTCTCCAGTTCTGTCAGGTTGGATGGTAAACGTTGGTGGACAGCCATTTTTAGGTCTCTCCAGAGATGCTCAATTGGGTTTAAGTCAGGGCTCTGGCTGGGCCATTCAAGAACAGTCACGGAGTTGTTGTGAAGCCACTCCTTCGTTATTTTAGCTGTGTGCTTAGGGTCATTGTCTTGTTGGAAGGTAAACCTTCGGCCCAGTCTGAGGTCCAGAGCACTCTGGAGAAGGTTTTTGTCCAGGATATCCCTGTACTTGGCCGCATTCATCTTTCCCTCGATTGCAACCAGTCGTCCTGTTCCTGCAGCTGAAAAACACCCCCACAGCATGATGCTGCCACCACCATGCTTCACTGTTGGGACTGTATTGGACAGGTGATGAGCAGTGCCTGGTTTTCTCCACACATACCGCTTAGAATTAAGGCCAAAAAGTTCTATTTTGGTCTCATCAGACCAGAGAATCTTATTTCTCACCATCTTGGAGTCCTTCAGGTGTTTTTTTAGCAAACTCCATGTGGGCTTTCATGTGTCTTACACTAAGGAGAGGCTTCCGTCGGGCCACTCTGCCATAAAGCCCCGACTGGTGGAGGGCTGCAGTGATGGTTGACTTTCTACAACTTTCTCCCATCTCCTGACTGCATCTCTGGAGCTCAGCCACAGTGATCTTTGGGTTCTTCTTTACCTCTCTCATCAAGGCTCTTCTCCCCCGATAGCTCAGTTTGGCCGGACGGCCAGCTCTAGGAAGGGTTCTGGTCATCCCAAACGTCTTCCATTTGAGGATTATGGAGGCCACTGTGCTCTTAGGAACCTTAAGTGCAGCAGAAATCTTTTTGTAACCTTGGCCAGATCTGTGCCTTGCCACAATTCTGTCTCTGAGCTCTTCAGGCAGTTCCTTTGACCTCATGATTCTCATTTGCTCTGACATGCATTGTGATCTGGAAGGTCTTATATAGACAGGTGTGTGGCTTTCCTAATCAAGTGCAATCAGTATAATCAAACACAGCTGGACTCAAATGAAGGTGTAGAACCATCTCAAGGATGATCAGAAGAAATGGAAAGCACCTGAGTTAAATATATGAGTGTCACAGCAAAGGGTCTGAATACTTAGGACCATGTGATATTTCAGTTTTTCTTTTTTAATAAATCTGCAACAATGTCAACAATTCTGTGTTTTTCTGTCAGTATGGGGTGCTATGTGTACATTCATGAGGAAGAAGAATGAACTTAAATGATTTTAGCAAATGGCTGCAATATAACAAAGAGTGAAAAATTTAAGGGGGTCTGAATACTTTCCGTACCCACTGTATATCCAAGAATTTGCTAAATTCAACAGTAATCAGCACAGGTTTTCAAAAGGACATTCTCGTCAGATCAATCTGTTAACATTCTACGAGGAGGTGAGCTGTGAGCTAGATAGGGGGGAGACCTGTGGATATGGTGCATCTGGATTTTGCTTAGGCATTTTATACAGTCCCCCACAAACGATTAATTTACAAAATAAGGTCTGCAGGCTTAGACCACAAGGTTTGCTCTTGGATAGAAAACTGGTTAAAGGGACGTGTCCAAAGGGTGGTAATAAATAACGCGTACTCAGACTGGATGAGTACTCAGACTGGATGGCTGCATGGCCTAGTAGACTGCAATTCGCGGCCTAAATTTTCATGCACGGCCAGTCGCTTGGGCGCGAGCCCCAGCGGAGCCGTCCACCCAGGGGCAGCGCAGGGTGGATGCCCAAATGGAGGGTAGTGGCTTCAGCCACCCTCACTGTGGCCGCCCCAAATAGCTCCCAACCAGTAGGCCGCAAAGCCGCAGCCTAAATTTTTGGCCGGATCTGGCTGCGTGAGGTGCGAACCCGTGGATGCTAAACCATCCTCTCCCCTAGCCCAACAACTGCAGCAGGGAGCCCAGAGGACATCCCTACCTTAGTCACCAAACCCCAGGGTGGTGAGAAACCCTGCTCAAACCCCCGCTAAGCACCAGGCCAGCACAACTCCAACAAGCCCCCCCTAAGAGCATGTAGCAAAAGCCAGCTCATAAACTCACCCAGGGAGAAGGGGGGGGGCGGAAGACCCACAGTGACCACTTTTCAAAATTTTAGAGGGGCTGGGGGGGGAAGGAGGGGTAGCTGAGGGTCCCACCTTCCCTGGGAGGGGCCTATGTCCACCCCAAAACCCTCCAGGGGAAGAGGGGCCTGATAATTAAGGGAGTAAAACCTTCCGGTCTTTAAAAGAAGAACTCCGGAAACTTTTTTTTCCCCCATTTACTGCTTTTTGTCAGAGCTTATATTCATCCAATCCTTTGATCCTCAAGAAATCAATGCTCTCCCACTGTCCTAATGCCCAAAGCTGGTCTATGGGTGTGATGACGTCAGGAACAGTCTATTGCACAAGACTGGTAGACTGCGTGTGGGGGGTGTAGGAGTGTCATGGACTAGTTTTGCGCTGGAAGGATCAGCGGATTAGGTGAATATATCTCAGTAATCCTCTACCTTGGACAACACGAGCATTTAACCCAAGCAGTGCGGGCACAGTCCCACTGCATGGAGAATTTTCCCCCCCGAAGTTTTGCTTTAAAAAGTGACTTTTGAAATTATGTTAACATAAAACTACATGCGATGTTAGTGATTTTGATTATGTCTAATTTAGGCTGAAGTGAACCATTTCATCTAATAAAAAAAATGTTTAAGTATATCCATATATCTACTGTAAAAAGTAGCACTTTATATTTTTATTTACAACTCAAGAGGTACCCCTTTAAAAGCTGCACCATGATAAAAGCTATACCTGTTTAAAAAGATTTAACTGGGAGCCCAAAAAACTCTCTGGCAGTATAGAGAAGCAATTACAAATTCTATCCAAATATACATGGCTGATGAATTCTGGAGGACAATGTACCATTTATGCGGATTCGAACACAAGGTAATCTACCAAAATGACTTTGGCTGAAATCAAGAGACTGTAGGATAAAACCCAAGTCAACACACCATAAACATTCAACTTCCATGCGGATTGTGTGTTTGCTTAAAAATGAAGCTAAGGGTTGTAAGGCAAGAAGGTTACTCACCCTGCTTCCAATATAATTTGAAGACAGAAATAATCTGAATGCTAGTTCAAAAATTAGTATTGTAAAATAAAAATAAAACTGCTAAAATGGTGATTAGAATATCTTTGTAAATTTCTGTCATCCCAGTATATACCTATGAAGGAAAGGGTTACATTATGCACTGCAGACAGCAAATGGTACACTGCCATTTTAGCAGGATATCTGCCGAGTCCTTAGAGAGATTATTTGCATTCCTCGGGACCTCTATTGTAAAATTCAGATGAATAAAGACTTACAAATCATTTTTTTGTGCCGCCACTGTGAGACTGGGAGCCGGTGAATACTCTATTGTACCTTAACTATAATTGGCAAGACAGGCAAAAGCTTGACAGTGGAGAGAAGCACAAGCTTAATAACAAAGGAGAATATCTTAAAGTGTTGACAGATGATCTTCACAATGCAGAAGCAAACTTGCTACATTCTGGCAGTAAATGAGCACAGAGGTGTAAAGGTTTCTCAAGTGACTGACATCAGACCAGCTATTTCCTCTTAGACGGAAAGCGGCGGCCAGCAAAGCACTGTCTGCTCTGACACTTGTATAACTGGCTCTTCCTATTCTGTGTACAACATGACTAACATGGCAGAGACAGAGCCAACCAGGGAACAAAAATCAGCACGGGATAAATTTGTTACAAGTTTAAGAATACATTTTGAAAAAGATAAATATTTTCAAGTACTTATAATGGCCACTGTCTACCTGTAAAATCTTGCCTTTTTCCTGTGCAAACCAGTCCATGATGTTATTGGAAGCTTCAATTTCTAATATGGCTTCACCCTGAAGCATAAGACTCCCATTTTCTTACCATTTAATTATTTCTCTAGGAGTTTCAGTCCATCTTTTGGACTTTACCAAAAATCTATTCAGTGTGCTTTGCTTGTTCATTTGTTTTATTTTTACCCCAACTCTGGTTGACCTTTGTTTGCAGTTTCAACAGCTGTCATAGCAACCACATTAGCAAGCAACATTTCCACTAGAAATGAAAGTATGATGGAGTGCCAGTCAACTATGCTGTGCATCTCCTTCCACTGCTGTAGCTAATTTAGGTACTCTCATTGTCCCCCTGATCAGAAAATTCAGGTGTTGAGGTGAAGAGAACTGTAACTTAACACAGAGAATTATTATATGCATTGAGGCATAGCACAACAGAAGGTTAACTGGAAATTGCTCAGTGACTCTGAACTACATTTAAAGGCTGCTTCCATTTAGCTTAAAATGTACCTGTACTAAACTGTATGGGTCTAAACCAGTGGTCCCCAAATTGTGGCTCTATACTTGCTTTTATCAGGCACTTGGGACACTATTCCTCACAATGACGCAAGGCATAATTAAGGTCACTGACCCCATCAACAGGGTACTATGTCTATCACTGACCCAAACAATGGGGCACTATTCTTCCCACTGACACCAATGCTGGGGAACTATTCTTCCCACTGACACCAATGATGGAGCACTATTCCTCCAACTGACACCAACTGCAGGGCCCTATTCGTCCCACTGACACCAATGATGGGGCACGATTTCATCCCTTAATACCACCAATGGGGCAAAAATCCTCCCACTTGTACCAATGATAGGAGGTTCTTTACTTGCATTGATACCAGGGCATTTTCTACACCCACTGACCACAGTCCGAGCCCCTCAAAATCTCAAGGATAGTAAACTTGCAAAAAAAAAAAAAAATATACAAGCTTTCTTTGATTTTGAGAACAAGGCCTTACCTTAGCCCTTGCTATATTCTTAGAAACCTCAGAGACTCCAACTGGTATACAGACAGAGAAGACACAGCAAAGAGTTTACCAGCTGACCTCATTAGCACACCTTCATGCATCAACTAAGTTTTCACAGCATCCCCGGCATTTCTTCACATGTGCATTTGCCTGTGTTCCTTCAGATGGGCTCAGGCTGCATGCTAAACTCTCTGGGTCCACATGCAGCCCACAGGAAACCCCTGATGTAGTGCAAGGACCTGCCTTATTGGATACAGAGTGATTGGATAGATGGGTTGTCATCCTATTAAATAGCTTTGGTAAATCTAAAGGAGAACGTACAGAGATTATACAATCAGATTGTATAGTGTATGGCCACATTTATATACCTAAAATGATCTAGTTGCGCTTTCAGTGTCATTAACAGCAAACCAAACACAGAAGCAAACACACATTTTGCCACATGAAAAAACTGATGACACACGCAGTATAAAATGTGCAACTCGCACCATGCCAAAATATCTTTTGATTGACTATTTAAGATGCAAATATATCTATATTAATTTTACAAACTAACAAGGACGGACAGTACCATTTTCAACTAAAAAGCTGCCGTGAGCACGAGGCCTAACTACTGTTTAAAACGGAGTTCCGGCCAAATTTTTTTTTTTAGCTAAAAATACCCCTTAAAAAGTCAGGGCTAGTGCATTTACATTAAGATATCCTGTAAACTGTCCTGTTTTTTGTTTGTTTGTGCAGCATTAATTACTTACTTTGTGAAGTTCTTGCACAGCGTGGCCACCTGCGGTGTGGGCAGCTGAAGCCGCAGTGTCCCTCTTCCTGGATTTTGCGAGTCCCAGAAAGCTATACCTAGTCACTTCCGGTGCAGGCGCGTCATCCCACAGCTGGTTCCGCATCATTGCGCATTCCCAGAAGCTGTTCTTGATCCATCGGCAGAGAATGACGTGCCTGAACCGTAAGTGACGAGGGACACCGGCGCAGGCGCATTGACTCCTGGGATTGATGACACTCATCTCCGAGGAGTCAATGCAAAGCAGGAAATGACGTCGGCGGCCGCTTAAGGAGGAAGTGGGAGGAAGAGAAGTTATTTTCCATTAAAAATAAGGCAAGGGAACCTAAAAAAAAAAAAAAATAGCCAAATCGAATTTAGAAAGGGATATAGGTATGCATGATGTGAACTTTAAAATGTGGCCCAAACAGGTTAGTACATGTACTTCTTAATTAGGCTGACAAACATGCGCTTTTTTGTCATAATGAATAAAGCTGCAGCCTAAAGTAACAGAAGGCAACGTGGCAAAGTCAAATAATAGAAAAGGAGGCAAAAGAAAGAAGAAAAAAAAGAAAACAACGACCACCAGATGGTCTAAAAGTAAGAAAAGGTAAAAGAGAAAGAAAGGAGATAATGTGAGCAAATCCTGGGGGCCGAAATAAGTGAAAAAGAAGGCTAGCAAACCGGTGCCTAAACCAATTGTCGGGACAATCATGATAGGTCGATAAAGGTGCCTTCACACTAAACTTCTGGTGGACTAGAAATGGATCCAAATAGCAAAAGACTATTTTAAAATATTTGCCTAAAATTCTGCCATTAAGGGGGTTTTACTTTGAATCCCCCAAACCACACCTAAACATTAATACAGAATTAAGCAACCCATTGATGAGTCAGTTGTTTTTGTTCAATCAGCGGGTTGAATAATAATAAAAAAAAAAACTGACCGATTCTCCCATCTACACATTTGAGCTGGATGGGGGAATCCTCCTGCTAAGCTATTGTATTCTGACAACACTTCAGAAGTGACTTCCCCACTGTCAGAATACACTGATCATTGCTGCATGCTATAGCTTGCAATGCTGATCAAGTGGTGAAAATTGGTAGATCAACTTCCATACAACCAGAGTAGCCATATATGGAACAAAATATACCTGCTGAACCCGTCGAATTTAGATTCATGTATGGCCAGCTTTAGTCTTGCAATTGGTAGACCGTGTGCACAGATGCAAGTTCACTCTTTCCTACACTATGTGTAATTACAGCAAATGCCAACCAAAGCAGAGTGTCCAATTTCAAATCCAATTTATATGTTAAGAAAAAAACAAACAAAGCCAATGCATTTCAGGGGATGGTAAAGATATTAAGTAGGATTACTACGGGTGCAAATAAGGGCTTCCAGCAGCTGGTTTCACAACCCTGATGAAAGGGAAATATTTTCTAAAAAGATATATCCAATCAGATCAAACCATTCTGGGACTGAAGCCACCCATATTTTGTCTGTTATATTGTACAGCAGCAGGAAATGTTTAAATACCACGAGGTAGGTAAGCGATGACTGAATTATAACCACGTAGGCAGAACTTTCTCCCACTGTACCTTGTGTTCGAGTTATACAGGTTTTGGCATAGAAATATATGTATTTATCAATTAAAATGTAACGTATTGTATTGTATTGTATTGTATTGTATTGTTTGTATGACTAAAGGTGCCTACAGATATAGGACCAATTTGCCTAACAGTGTTTGGATTGGGAATTGATCGATGTCTAAATATGCCTCCTGAACTTGCTAGATATTCCCTGAGTCAATCAGCTAGGTTTGATTTTGGTCCGCTAATCAGTGTGTGTTTGTGTGCATGAGTATAAAAAGATCTTTGGCAGTCAGATTATGCCTTTATGTCAGACTACCATCTAATGTCTGCAGAAAGTGTTACGTAGGACAGCACCATGAGGGATGATCAACCTAAATCATTTTATCTTTAGGAAGGTACTACGTGAACAATATTCTATTTGCATTATATGACTAAAACGGGTCCTGTAAAGCAGTTAAAATTCAAAGTCTAAGATGAAGCGCCACATCTGAGGCAGATTATCCAGACACACATTTATTCCGAAAGAGGACAAATGTTTTTGGATCCAATGCATTTCGGGAGACAGAACAGATTCCCTTCATTACAGTTTGAAAAATAGGATAAGTGTATAATGGACTCAGTAAGGTAAATGCCTTTCTTTGAACCTAGCTGGTGTGGAAGCACAGCGTCTCTCAGCAGCTGGTTTAGGTAGTTCAGTATACACCAATCTTTTTATTTATTTTTATCTTTTCAGCCCTGAAGAAGGCACATGTTTTGGCCCTTGAAACACAACGAAGTTGATTTACTAAAAGCAAATATACTGTCCACCAGAAGTGCACTTGCTCTAGATCTTAGGGGAAGCTTTGCTGATTTCGATCATCCAATCATGTGCAAGCAAAATGCAGTTTTTTTATTTTCCTTGCATGTCCCCTTCAGATCTAGAGCAATTGCACTTGCAGTGCAAACACTTTTTACCTTTAGTAAATCGACCCCAATATCTCTGTAATAAAATCTTTTATCCTATTTTGAAATCATTTTGTGTCTGAATGATCACATTCTTGCATGCTGCTTCAATCTTAGACTTTCCCAGCTACAAAAGAGACGATGCATATACTTTGACATGCCAGCACAGAATTCAGTTACCTAGTCTAAATATAATTACAACTCTCTTAGGCACTAGGATAATCCTAAATCCCAGTGCTGTTCTTCTATTTGTCCAAAATTAAAAATGAAGCCTTGAAATGCATATACAGTAGTAAAACTACCTGCTTAGGGATTCAGTATTTCATCCAGGCAAAACTAAAGTGCCCCATTCCAACCACTTGCTTTGGATGGTAATCTATTGATCTGAGATCCTTTGCTCATCTGTTTGTGAAATGGGAAAGGTGTCCACTGCACACTCACTGCAAACTCCTTGACATCTCACACACACATGGAAAACTGCCAATCCTAAGCTTAGAGGAGCTAATTGATCACATGCATCAATCAGATTCAGACAGGACGTTGAAATGTGACTTGTACACAACGCTAACATTAAGGAAGTCACTTAGGAAATGTTTCAGGAAATAAATCTTGCCTACCCTATGTATGAGGGGCTATCTGGATTCTGACAGCAGTGTTTTACAGAGAAAATCAATATTCAAGAAATGTTCTCAATTTTAGGAGTTTACCAAACACTTTAATTTGTAGCCTGGAAACAACTCCTGTGTAATGAAAAAGGAGAAAAAACCCAACAAATACAACCAATTATTAACCTTACTAATTTGCAATGGAAAATAAAAAAAATATTTGCAGCCAAGGACTAGACAACCTAAAAATGAAAATAAAAAGTGTCTATTCCACCCAACAATTCATGATGCTAGTTGACATCAGAACATAAAGGAGAACGGGAAAGCTCCAGTTGCATCGCATATTTTTTCCACCTATATTGCTCAGCTATGCAATGCTGAAGAGAATGTGCATTTTTCATTTCTTTTTTATACTTGTACATGTGCCTGACCGATGCACCCTCACTTTTATTCACAGAAAGGACTGCTTGTCTGGAATTGCACTGTGCTTATGCTATAAAGCTAGACAAGATTTAAAAAGTGCTTAAAGGAATTTTTCTTTAATCCCTACTATGCTTTATATGTTAGAAACTATTATAAAATCTAGAAGAGACCCAAGTGGCTAAACATTTTAAGCATCCAATTAATGCTCTATAGACATCGTTTGAAGACCACTCAAGCTCTTTATTCCTGCAGATGAAAAGATCTGACACTTAGCATGCTGCCTGTTTTCATAAACTTAAATCACGTTCGTTGTACACTTCAAGATGAAGAATATCTACCTGGGTGTTTAAAGGAAATTCTTAGTGGAGACCCAGTCACTTACCAGTGTTGTGGTTATTGTAACTACACAATTGTTAATTACACAAATAAGGCTATAGCAGGTGAAAGAAATTACAATTAAGAGGGTTTTCCCTTTGCGTGAAAAAGTAGATAGAGGATTCCTGTGATAGGAAGGTAAACATCTTGGATGGCTGACAACCCCCCCCCCTTTTGATTATTGGAGATCTGCTGACTGCAAAGCAGAAGTGTACCAGTTTTGCCACAGGCCCGAGGAGCTCCATCATTATTTACGTGAACCAGGGGGCCCTCATATACTATTCTGCAGTGGTCATTGGCAGCTACTCACATGTATGCATAATTTACAGAGATCCCCTGGTTGCTGTGGTACTTTCCTCCTAAAGGTTTAGTTCACCTTTATCAAGAAATGTATGTACCTTTCCAAAACCTGGCAGAAAAACTCACAGATGACATCATCTGCTAAGACACTCCCAGCCGTTAGTGCTAACCCCCACCATGCAATGTATTGGCAACAAGGCATGACGGGGAGATGTCATCTTTCAGCTAGGCTTCAGAAGGTACGTAAATGGCTTACAACTATAGCAAGTGCATTATTTAACTTTAGTCAAAGCTGCAGAGTTTACTATATTCTACAATTACATTTTACCTGCATAGGCATTTTTTGGTAAAGGTAAACTACCTTTTAACCTTTTAGGATTTAGTTATTGTGGGTAAGAAAACAGTGGGCTCAGAGAAGGCATAAATCAAAAAATATTAACCTTACACTGTACAGTAAAACCTTGGTTTGAGAGTAACTTGGTTTGAGAGCGCTTTGCAAGACAAGCAAATTTTTTAAATAAATTTTGACTTGATATACAAGCGATGTCTTGATATACAAGTAGCGTCATGTATAAAAAAGAAGAGAGGAGTCTCTAAAGTGTAGCAATATGGTTACATTTAATGAAGGTTCAATATTTAGCAACTCATATGGTTGATGATTAAAACAGGCACATCTAAGTATGCAGGCATCTGGGGTAAAGCTGTCCACATCCTCTGCACAGCCATCTTCATCATCCCTTCCCCGCTGCACTCCACGAGTGATTCAAAGCCTCACTTTCAGATCACTCTACTGCAGGCTATTCTTCCCGTTCAGGATTGCAGACTGACAGTGGTGAGAGGCGGTGGTTCAGAAGATTTACCCCGGATGCCTGCATACTTAGGTGTGCCTATTTTAATCATCAACCATGTGAGTTGCTAAATGTTGAACCTTCATTAAATGTAACCATATTGCTACAATTAGAGGCTCCTCTCATCTCTCTTATATTCTGTAGCTCAGCTAGATTTTGCTTCTAATCCCCTTAGGAAGGCTGCATATTGAGGATGGACATTTTATGGTTACTCAACCTATCATATTGCTATAATCTTTGTATATAGACTATAAACCGAAGGACTTGTGGAACGAATTATCTGAGTTTCCATTATTTCTTATGGGGAAATTCGCTTTGATATAAGAGTGCTTTGGATTACAAGCATGTTTCCAGAACGAATTATGCTCGCAATCCAAGGTTTTACTGTATATTAAAGCTGAACTAAACCTACAATAAGGGGGGAAAAACATGGGCAGGCAGAATTTATCTGAAAACGAGCTATGCGATTTCTTTTTTGCAATAAAACAAACTTACCTGCCTTTTTGCAATTATTTGCTGAATAGACACTGAGATGCATAGGCACGGCTCAGCAGAAATTCCTGGCACACTGCACCGGTGCTGGAATGAATGACTCCCATGTACATGCGCGGGAGTCACATCATCCCCTGCTGGCCAAAAAATATGCCAAAGGCCCAGCACCTGAAAGAAGTCCAGCGAGTAGATGCCAGCTGGCAAATGATCTAATGGTGGCGTCACTGAAAGGTGGAGGTAGGTATTCAACAGACTTAAACTGAGACATTGGCTGAGATTACATACATTACATACTGAAAAGTTGTCTTTGCATGCTTCCGCCTCCCCATACTGTAAAGTTGTAATTTAAAGGGGTCATGGAGTGCTGTGCAAAGGAATTTCACGCTAGCAGAAGCGCAAGCAGGCACCTAATAGTGTTTGCATTAACGGTTTACTGTGACAGGTGCTCTTTAAATGCAAAAATGTTCATGTACGACTTTGATGTTCCTTTAAGTAATACATTACGGATATATATTTTATTACAGTCAAAAAAAAAAAAACAGAGCTAGAAGTTATACAATATAAAGGTGAAGGTTACAGGCTTTACAGTACAGCAAAGGGGTACATTCTTGTTAAAACAATGTTATGTTCAAAACATCTTAAGAGTACAAAGCAAAATGCTTAACAAAGGCAATGTGAATAGAGTTGCATGCTTTACTTCACACTCTTAAAAACAAGATTGTTTGCCTTGTATAATAGGGCAATGCAAAGAGCAATGACAATTTACAGTGAGTTGCCCAAAGCAGTTTTCTATCAACTGTAGGCAGATTAGGGGAAGCTAAATATGGATTGTTAGAATATACTGTAAGTAGCTTTTACCTTAGTAAAAAAAAAAGTCAGAATATTTTGTAATGTACCATTTGATAATTTAATAAGTTGAAATGAATTATTTCCGTATCCTATTGCTTAGAAAAAAAATCTATCACCCACTCTCCTACAAGTTGATATCATGTGTACTGCTCCATAAACATTACATCTGACTCTTGTGGTCCTCCCCCTCAGTGTGCTCTCTGCATGCTTTCCTCTGCTGCAACTAACCATGTCATGCTCCTGTTGTACTGTTCATCGTTAATACATCTTTTCGCTCTTGTCCTTAGAGACCGCTATCCTCCCCTTGTCTACAAAGAAATATGTAACAATTTTGCCCCAAGCACATGGCTCTTAAAAGGATCATACACTCTTGGTTAAAGTGGAAACTCCTTCAAATGGGAAGTAATGTTCAGTAACACCCCCACACACAATCATTTCTTCTATCTGACAAGCGATTCTAAGGCTTACCAGCACAAGCTCTGATTGGTGGCACATGAATGCTTGTAAATTGGCAAAATGATCAGGGTGGGAGGACAGGAAGACACCCACCTGTGGGCAATACTCCCTAATTGATACATATTCCCATTTTTTACTGAAAGCCACTTCATTGCAAACCTGACAGCCATTTTCAAAGTTGGCAAATTCTTGACTAAGTCCTAGCTAATTGCCTTCCCCCATCCACCAAATAAATATTACCAATTGACCTACCTGAATCTATCTCGATATCAGCCTCATGTAATTCCCTGTTAACAAGGAATATGTAGGCAGAATTAGAGAGCAGAGTGAACAGAAAAATGGCCTTACCAGTGTGCTGCGCCTCCTTCATTGTCCAGAGTGGGGAAGTAACAGTTTAATACTAACCTGCAGGGCTGCATAAAACTCACCACTACCTGGACAAAATTACAGCCCATTTGGAGAGTAACAGTTCCTATATATGGATTTTACCTGTTTATTAAGCTTTAAAAAAAAAAAAAACACCATGTTATCAACAAAACAGCCTTTTCTGAGCCAAAGATGATATGGGGGATAGCAAAGAGGAACTGGTGGGTCCGGGAGTGCTTGCCATAATGTGCAAGCATGAAAGGCATATTTGTACAATATGGCAAACTTGCCTCTGAATTTACCCTCCACTAAAGCTGACAGGTCTGCACTCTTATCAAGGGCCATCTTTTGCATCTGTCATTTTTCTTCAGCTATTGGGGTGCTCCCTTGTACAAAATGCACATAAAAACCAAAACAAAACAAAATTGCTTTTCAGACACAGCAAGTGGGCAAAAAGAATTTTCCAACTTTTGTTATAGTGGCTAATAAATTAGCATTTCTAATCATGCATAAACTTTGATGAAATGCTTTAAAAATAATTTCCCTTAAAATTTGTGACTGATTAACAATCAAGAAACTTCTGGCAGTGGGTTATATTTCAGTGGCATATGGTGTTTTTCTCACTATGAAAAGTAACAAACTCTGATTGCCCACATCATACAAAGTAAATTTCAGTACAGTACTGTCTAGTATGAGTGGATGATTCATGTGCCCCCTAATAAAAAAGATTCAGCAGTTTCCAATTGAGACCTTTATTCCTTCTCTGACTAAATGATGCCTGAAATTTTTATTCTCGTTCTAATGGAATTTCAATGGCCTTCAGTGCAAATCTACTGGAAATTTTTGCATATTAAGTGGAAAAAATTAAATGATGTTAACCACATTTTAATGTGATTAAGGCTGACAGGGTCATTATTTCAGCTAATCATTCAGACTAAAAAGCTCAAACAAAACTTTGCTGAGCACAAGGCTGCGATGTTGAAATAAAACTGAGAAAAACAGGCAATAAAAACATACAAAAAAAAAAATCAATAACTGCAATCAAAAACAAAAAAAAAATCTATATATTTTACATCAATAACATTACTCAAAAGATTAGGCAGTTCAGAAACATACATTTATGTAATATAAAAATACTTCAGTGTTTTGAATGCCACAACAAAAAGCTTAAATAAAACTGTGTATATATGTACGTATGCAATATTTTTAGAAATGCAGCTGTACCTGGTTATCATTAATGTCGTTAAAAAAAAAAAAAAAAAAAAAAAAAAAATGCAAAGCTGGCTCTTATTAATGCCCCAGGGAGCCTTCTACTTAAAATATTCAACCATACTACCAAAGTTTCTGCATATTTAAGCAAGCAAAACAAATGCTTAGATCCCAATTTAGATGTTATCAGGAGCCTGTACAGTACTTTTGGACTGGAAACAATGTAGACATCTCTGAGTATAGAGGGGGAAATGATTGTGCAAAATAATGTTTTCCCATGGAATATTTTTGAATGTTAAACTGAATGTCACTAAAATTGTATGTACTGATTTACACAGTGCTGCACTTTCTAAAAACTCATGTCATATGTTTAGAAATAAAAAATGTTAGTCCATTACGTGAGTCATTTATATCATGCCTAAATATTCAGGATGTTAGCAGTCACTTCTACTTCTTAATACTAGCCTGCACCATCTAAATCCATTGCAACCCCCATTGGGAAGATTTTTCCTCACATCTTGACCTGGAAATGGGGGGGGCTGTTTATATTGTCTTTCCAGAAATAACCATTCTTTGAACTACTAAAAGGTGCTTTTTCTGTGTCCCTGTCAGGGAGACTTCATCACTTTCTGCTCTGACAGGGAGTATATCTAACCAGTAGAGGCATATACAGTAATAAAAACCTTATAAATGCCCTGCCTTAGCAAAACATTTTTTCTTTTAGTTTTTGGAATTGAGGAAGGGTTAGGACCTCCATCAAGTTTTTATTGCTATACTGCCTTAATGTCACCGTTTTCTATTACTTCCCTTCCTGTTGATTACACAAGAAGTGGGAGCAAACTCCACCGCATTCGTATAAGGAGCAGGGGTTTCAAAGCCTTTACTACTAAAGTGCTTTTTTTGTTGTTGGGGTTTTTTTTTCTACCACTTACTGTATGGGTGACCACAAAGGCAAAGAAGAGTAATATACCCAACACACCAATAAAAAACAAACAGCCTAGACATTATATCACATCATGACTGGCTCTGACCCTCAGTTTTTTTTCTAAGCCATGCCAATAATGATGTTCCACTCTCCATGACATTGCTTTTAGTTGAATACATTGTATAAGCCACTACAGTCACTTTAAAACCAAAACTCAAAACTCTATCTTCTATATAATCCAATACAAAAAGGTCTAGCAGCCTGGATGAGACAGCAGCCCCTTGTCACATAGAACCGCTATGCCACATCCTTTTCTGAGAATTACAGAGGCAGTGCCTAGGCAATTTTTTGCGAGTGAGTCTTGGGGGGGGGGGGGGGGAATTGCACATAAATGCCAGAATTAAAAAAAAAAATTCCTTCACATATTTGTCATCTCAGTAGCAGTGTACTTTTATAAAAAGGGCTTCAAGTAGATTGGCATGCCACCACTTCGCTGATAAAAAAAAAAAAAGGAAAAAAAAGTGCACAAAAGATCAGAAGCAAAAACCAAACTGAAAAAGCTAAACCAGGAACAACTCTAGCATTAGGTTAATAATGTGGGCAAATATCCAGATTTTTCAGAGCAACATATGAAAAGTGGGGAAGTATCTGTTCTTTGAATAGGTTTACCTTGCTGAATATCCTAATATAGCTTATTGTGATTTTCGAGCAAATAAAACTTGCCATATGAGATCATGATGTGCTTTGCGGCTGGAAAGTCACTGGCTCAGTAGGAAGCTTTTTATCTTCCCAGCAGTCAGTTCTCTGAGAACATCAGTCGAGCTACTGTAGTTACCTGACGATTACTTGTATTTTCTCACATCTGTGTCCAGCAATCTAAACCATGATGATAAAGGGTCATTAGGTTTTGAGTGAGGAAGGGGATGGGCTAGACAATTTGTTCTGATAAGCTCCTTGTTGCGCGCTCCGGTTTACAACATCAAATGCCAGATTCAACACACCTTTGGGATAGTTTTACCCGGGGACAAAGAAATTACATTTCCAGAAGGGATAGCCAATGTGACGGAAAAGAACGGATGTCCTCTGCGCCCTGGATGTGCCCACTTTACTTTGGAAATCTTCGTTTCAAACAACACAAAAGATGTGACCGTTTTGTTAGGGAGGGGAAAAGAAGGAAAATCATCCAAAAATAAACACATTTCCTGTACTATTATCAAGATAACTGCTGTTTGTAGCACAGCAAAGCAATTTCCCTCAGTGGGACTTACAGTTCAATTTACCAGTTGGGCAAACATTGCGTACTCGGTAGTGATCTGCAGAGTTAACCAAAGCTTGTTATACTTCGAGAAAGTCGTTTTTATATCGCCTTGTATAAAAATGTATAAGGACAGCTCGCAGACATTTTTTAGGCTGGAGCAAAATTCAGTCTTCATTCGGAATGAGCGACAACACATGGAAGTGGTTCAATGAGTGTGGTGCTCTTGTGCCATAACAAACACAGCTTCCATAGCTAACTTTAGCAACAACTCTGGTAGGCTTAGAAGACGCAAGGCCTCTGTCTTGAATATTATCTTACTTTTTAACACCTCAAGTTTATCTCTAAATCCTAATGTACTAAAAAGCTGGTTAATGGCTTAGTCGAATAATATGTCAAGCTGTTTCACAGACTGGGTCACTTTATCCCCGTAACACTAGCAGCATGATCTCTACATAGATTCCTGTCTCCACCCCCCCCCCCCCCATTAACAGCAATGCCATATACATATGGGCCGCTTTCATCTTTTTTTTCCCCTGTGAAATGGGCAGAGCGAATATGCAAAACTGGAAACTTCTGATATTTCTTCAGAATCAAGGCTGGCATCATACCACCTAGTTGCTACCATTTTTACAATAGCTACTGATTGGCTAACTAAAATCCACAACTAAAGGCCCGTACACACGTACCGATCGTCGGCATACAAACGTCGGTGGACGAAGGATCTGCCGATTGTACGCGTGTTAGTATGGTGCCTCCGACAGATGTCTGCGCACAATCCGCGGACAAAAGTCTTTCGTGCAAACATGAAAATATTTGTATGCCGACACCAGAACGGACGATTGTTCGCCTGTCAGTACACAATTCGGCCGACAGACCGCAGATTTGCAAGACTGGGCATGCTCAGAAAATAGAAAACACAGGGAAAGTTAACCATTACATGACATCACTTCTGCAGTCGGCGGACAAAATTCTTGTGCTGTCCTTGTGCTGTCTTTGCACTTTTCAGCAGACACCGACATCCCGGGGAGAAAAGAGGAACATTTGTAAGCCGACCATCGGTACGTGTGTACGGGGCTTAAGGACCAAAAGAAATCTTGTGTGTGAGCTCAGGCTCAGAAAGGGGTGCTAGTCCTCAGTCCACTACAGTGCTAGCTGGAGAGGGAGCTTGTCCCGGCTCCAGACAGAATGTATTTTGAGATAAATATCCCTGTAGCCGCACATCAAAGCAAACCCGCTAGTAGTGATAATGGCAACCTCTGCCTGGGCGCCTGTCAGGCCATGCCCTCCCCCCCCCAACATGTTTCACTCTGCCCCTTGGAGCTTAATCACAGGGAATCTCAAGAAATCCACTAACTGCACCCTACTTTTTAGCACCAACTGCGCAAAACACCACGCCTGCACTCCCTTCCCTCTCTTAGCACACCTGCTCCTGTAGGCCCCTTTCTCCCACAACCCACTGCACCTGCCCCCCCCTTTCACTCTCAGCTCCCATAAGCCTGCATTCACCTCATCTCAGCACCGAATGCACCTGCACTTGCCATTCTTTTAGCAGCCAGTGCACCTGCGGCCTTCTACTCTCCGCAGCCAATGCACCTAAACACGTCCTTTCCCACCCATTGCACACCAACCACCTCGTCAACAGACCCATCTTTTACTCATCATTTGCATAAAGTCTCCTAACAGTAGATGCCTTCAACTTTCTACATGGCTGTACACCTTCCCACCATGCCTGCAAAACCTCCCTCACCCAGTCTACACTAACTCCATGCACCCCCCCCTTTCATCTGACACCTGCAAGGCCCCCACAAGCCACATTCTCTCTTCCTGCTCCCAATACTTCAGCTGTGGGGAGGATTGGGAATCCCACAGGGGAGGACTGGCTTACCATGACTTGGCTCCTCCCACCTAGCGCCCTCTTATTGGCCTTCCTCAGTAGGTAGGAGAGCCGCTCTGCCGAGCCCTTAAATAGCTTCCTAGGCTGCTACCATAGCAACCCTATACACACAGCCGCGGCCACCGGAAGACCAAGTGTTCCTGCGCCCACTTCCTTCGGACCATGGAAGCAGTCAAATAACCTACAAAACAGCATAGTGAAACCACAAAGAAACCAACTGCGTTGTCAATAATCTGCATATGATAATTTTTTTCTTTTGGGCATTAAACACTAAGTAAATTAAAGGGACCGCTCACTAATATACCAAAAGGGCTGGATATAATCATTCCATAAATGCTCATAATATACTGTATATCCATATACAAAAAAAAAAAAAAAAAACAACCTCCCATTCATTGTAAATAATCCACTCAGATATTCAAACTAACCAAATGCAAATCTAAATGGCATACAGGATAAAAAAAATATATATTAATAAAATATAAATGTGAATAAAAATATAATAGCCCCTATCACTGCAAAAATCACTACTTATATTTACTAAAAGCTTTCTCCAATGGACAGTGAAATGCCCCTTAATCTGAACACCGATTATTACTAATAAAAAAGTTTAAATCAAAATCAATATTAAAACCTCTAGGTGATTTTTTTCATATATTTTGACAGACTGTATATCACACTTTTATGTACATTTGAATACGATGAATCATATTCACTATACGCTTGTTTAGTTGCGCTGTACTATATAGGTACAGTTTATTGATTTTCGGTGTTGTTAGATAAATGGGTGTATAGTGTTGAGCGAACACGGACTGTATTATTCGTGTTCATACCGAATAATTGGATTTTTTGTACCCGAACACGGACACGGACACTTTACTGTATGTTCGGGTAAAAATCCGTGTTCGGTCGTTTTATTTCCGGGTTTTGCATGCTTTGGCGCTCTTTTCATGGCGGGCTTTCAACAGCCAATCAACAATCGTTTAACTGGTGTGCCTTAAGCCATCCCAGCCATGCCTGCAAATGTCTCAGTAGCTGTGATTGGCCGTCTGAAGCATGTGACCAAGTCTTTATAAGTTCGAGGCAGCCGCAGCGGCGTCATTATGCTGCTTAGATTCAGGGACAGAGCACACATCAACGTGCTGGCTGCTGATTAGGGAAAGATAGGCAGGAAAAAACCATTTGTGTCCGGATAGAATTGAGGGACAGGTCGGAGTGTTTAGGCAGGGCGAGTTGTAGGCATTTTAGGGATAGAGTCTGCTGAATTATAGGGTCAGTGTCTTCTACAAACTACAATCGATATTGCTGTGTGGGGGGTGGGGTCTGCACTCAATCCTGATCTACGATCTCTTCTCAATCCTGTTAGGGACAGAGTCTGCTGAATTTTAGGGAAACTGTGTTCTACAAACTACAATCGATATTGCTGTGTGGTGTGGGATTGGAGATAGGCAGGTGTCAGTGATCCACATCCATTTTTCTGTGTGTGAGCTGCAGTGAACACAATCTTTTTGGGCTGCAGTGAACACAATCTTTTTGGGCTGCAGTGAACACAATCTTTTTGGGCTGCAGTGAACACAATCTTTTTGGGCTGCAGTGAACACAATCTTTTTGGGCTGCAGTGAACACAATCTTTTTGGGGTGCAGTGAACAAAATCTTTTTGGGGTGCAGTGAACACAATCCTTTTTGGTGTGCAGTGAACACAATCTTTGTGGGGTGCAGTGAACAAAATCCTTTGTGGGGTGCAGTGAACACAATCTTTTTGGGGTGCAGTGAACAACATCCTTTTTGGGGTGCAGTGAACAACATCCTTTTTGGGGTGCAGTGAACACAATCTTTTTGGGGTGCAGTGAACAAAATCCTTTGTGGGGTGCAGTGAACACAATCTTTTTGGGGTGCAGTGAACACAATCTTTTTGGGGTGGAGTGAACAACATCCTTTTTGGGGTGCAGTGAACAAAATCCTTTTTGGGGTGCAGTGAACACAATCTTTTTGGGGTGCAGTGAACACAATCTTTTTGGGGTGCAGTGAACACAATCTTTGTGGGGTGCAGTGAACACAATCTTTTTGGGGTGCAGTGAACAACATCCTTTTTGGGGTGCAGTGAACAACATCCTTTTTGGGGTGCAGTGAACACAATCTTTTTGGGGTGCAGTGAACACAATCTTTGTGGGGTACAGTGAACAGAATCTTTGTGGGGTGCAGTGAACACAATCTTTGGGGGGTACAGTGAACACAATCTTTGTGAGGTGCAGTGAACACAATCTTTGTGGGGTGCAGTGAACACAATCATTGTGGGGTGCAGTGAACTCAATCTTTGTGGGGTACAGTGAACACAATCTCATACTTCTGAAGGTTTGAGGGTGCTGCCTGTTCCATACTCCCCCTACTCCTCATCTAGCCTTTTAGGGGTACAAACAATAGTAATTGGGGCCTAGTGTGGTTGTGTACGTGTGATATACATACACTTTTTTGGGATCATATTTTCTATTCCGCTATTTAATCAAAAACCTTTGGGGATCAGTTAAATTGGGGGATAGTCTGTGTTGGTACGTGTGAGAGAGATCCACCTTTCCAAGTTGTTGGGGTTCATCTCATACTTCTGAAGGTTTGAGGGTGCTGCCTGTTCCATACTCCCCCCTACTCCTAGCCTTTTAGGGGTACAAACAATAGTAATTGGGGCCTAGTGTGGTTGTGTACGTGTGATATACATACACTTTTTTGGGATCATATTTTCTATTCCGCTATTTAATCAAAAACCTTTGGGGATCAGTTAAATTGGGGGATAGTCTGTGTTGGTACGTGTGAGAGAGATCCACCTTTCCAAGTTGTTGGGGTTCATCTCATACTTCTGAAGGTTTGAGGGTGCTGCCTGTTCCATACTCCCCCTACTCCTAGCCTTTTAGGGGTACAAACAATAGTAATTGGGGCCTAGTGTGGTTGTGTACGTGTGATATACATACACTTTTTTGGGATCATATTTTCTATTCCGCTATTTAATCAAAAACCTTTGGGGATCAGTTAAATTGGGGGATAGTCTGTGTTGGTACGTGTGAGAGAGATCCACCTTTCCAAGTTGTTGGGGTTCATCTCATACTTCTGAAGGTTTGAGGGTGCTGCCTGTTCCATACTCCCCCTACTCCTAGCCTTTTAGGGGTACAAACAATAGTAATTGGGGCCTAGTGTGGTTGTGTACGTGTGATATACATACACTTTTTTGGGATCATATTTTCTATTCCGCTATTTAATCAAAAACCTTTGGGGATCAGTTAAATTGGGGGATAGTCTGTGTTGGTACGTGTGAGAGAGATCCACCTTTCCAAGTTGTTGGGGTTCATCTCATACTTCTGAAGGTTTGAGGGTGCTGCCTGTTCCATACTCCCCCTACTCCTAGCCTTTTAGGGGTACAAACAATAGTAATTGGGGCCTAGTGTGGTTGTGTACGTGTGATATACATACACTTTTTTGGGATCATATTTTCTATTCCGCTATTTAATCAAAAACCTTTGGGGATCAGTTAAATTGGGGGATAGTCTGTGTTGGTACGTGTGAGAGAGATCCACCTTTCCAAGTTGTTGGGGTTCATCTCATACTTCTGAAGGTTTGAGGGTGCTGCCTGTTCCATACTCCCCCTACTCCTAGCCTTTTAGGGGTACAAACAATAGTAATTGGGGCCTAGTGTGGTTGTGTACGTGTGATATACATACACTTTTTTGGGATCATATTTTCTATTCCGCTATTTAATCAAAAACCTTTGGGGATCAGTTAAATTGGGGGATAGTCTGTGTTGGTACGTGTGAGAGAGATCCACCTTTCCAAGTTGTTGGGGTTCATCTCATACTTCTGAAGGTTTGAGGGTGCTGCCTGTTCCATACTCCCCCTACTCCTAGCCTTTTAGGGGTACAAACAATAGTAATTGGGGCCTAGTGTGGTTGTGTACGTGTGATATACATACACTTTTTTGGGATCATATTTTCTATTCCGCTATTTAATCAAAAACCTTTGGGGATCAGTTAAATTGGGGGATAGTCTGTGTTGGTACGTGTGAGAGAGATCCACCTTTCCAAGTTGTTGGGGTTCATCTCATACTTCTGAAGGTTTGAGGGTGCTGCCTGTTCCATACTCCCCCTACTCCTAGCCTTTTAGGGGTACAAACAATAGTAATTGGGGCCTAGTGTGGTTGTGTACGTGCGAGATACATACACTTTTTTTGATCATATTTCCTATTCCGCTATTCAATAAAAACCTTTGAGGATCAATTGAATTGCGGGATAGTCTGTGTCGGTACGTGTGAGAGAGATCCACCTTTCCAAGTTGTTGGGGTTCATCTCATACTTCTGAAGGTTTGAGGGTGCTGCCTGTTCCATACTCCCCCTACTCCTCATCTAGCCTTTTAGGGGTACAAACAATAGTAATTGGGGCCTAGTGTGGTTGTGTACGTGTGATATACATACACTTTTTTTGGATCATATTTTCTATTCCGCTATTTAATCAAAAACCTTTGGGGATCAGTTAAATTGGGGGATAGTCTGTGTTGGTACGTGTGAGAGAGATCCACCTTTCCAAGTTGTTGGGGTTCATCTCATACTTCTGAAGGTTTGAGGGTGCTGCCTGTTCCATACTCCCCCTACTCCTCATCTAGCCTTTTAGGGGTACAAACAATAGTAATTGGGGCCCAGTGTGGTTGTGTACGTGTGATATACATACACTTTTTTGGGATCATATTTTCTATTCCGCTATTTAATCAAAAACCTTTGGGGATCAGTTAAATTGGGGGATAGTCTGTGTCGGTACGTGTGAGAGAGATCCACCTTTCCAAGTTGTTGGGGTTCATCTCATACTTCTGAAGGTTTGAGGGTGCTGCCTGTTCCATACCCCCCCTACTCCTCATCTAGCCTTTTAGGGGTACAAACAATAGTAATTGGGGCCTAGTGTGGTTGTGTACGTGTGATATACATACACTTTTTTTGGATCATATTTTCTATTCCGCTATTTAATCAAAAACCTTTGGGGATCAGTTAAATTGGGGGATAGTCTGTGTCGGTACGTGTGAGAGAGATCCACCTTTCCAAGTTGTTGGGGTTCATCTCATACTTCTGAAGGTTTGAGGGTGCTGCCTGTTCCATACCCCCCCTACTCCTCATCTAGCCTTTTAGGGGTACAAACAATAGTAATTGGGGCCTAGTGTGGTTGTGTACGTGCGAGATACATACACTTTTTTTGATCATATTTCCTATTCCGCTATTCAATAAAAACCTTTGAGGATCAATTGAATTGCGGGATAGTCTGTGTCGGTACGTGTGAGAGAGATCCACCTTTCCAAGTTGTTGGGGTTCATCTCATACTTCTGAAGGTTTGAGGGTGCTGCCTGTTCCATACTCCCCCTACTCCTCATCTAGCCTTTTAGGGGTACAAACAATAGTAATTGGGGCCCAGTGTGGTTGTGTACGTGTGATATACATACACTTTTTTTGGATCATATTTTCTATTCCGCTATTTAATTTAACTGGGCCTCCATGCGAGACCTGTGTGCCTTGTTGCGCTGTTTTGAGTACTCCACCAACATGGCCAGTGGCAATGACGCCGTTCTCAGCTTAACTATCCCACTTCTATGCCTCCTTGAAAAAACAATTCGGGCGATGATGGAAGAGGATGTGGCACAGGATGAGGAGGAGGAGGAGGATGAAGAGGTAACATTTCCAAGGCTTTCAGGGCAGTCATTCGCAAGGGGCTCCGAGGGTGGGTTCCTGCACACGCAAACGCCAGGGACGCAATTGTCCAGCAGGGGCACAGTTCTGGAGGATGAGGAGGATGAGGAGGAGGAGGAGCTGGAGGAGGAGATGGAACCATGTTCACAGCAGGGTGGCACCCAGGCCAGCTCATGGCCATCACTGGTGCGTGGCTGGGGGGATACAGAGGACACGGACGATACACCTCCCACAGAGGACAGCCTTTCGTTGCCTCTGGGCAGCCTGGCACACATGAGCGATTACATGCTGCAGTGTCTCCACAACGACCGCCGAGTTGCCCACATTCTAACTTGTGCTGATTACTGGGTGGCCACGCTGCTGGATCCCCGTTACAAGGACAACGTACCGTCCTTAATTCACTCACTGGAGCGCGATCGCAAGATGCGCGAGTACAAGCGCACGCTGGTAGACGCCATGCTGCTGGCATTCCCATCTGACAGCGGGGCCACAGTGGAAGCACAAGGCAGAGGAGGAGGAGGTCGCCAACGCAACCAGGGCACCGCCAGCACCTCAGAAGGCAGGGTTAGCATGGCCGAAATGTGGAAAAGCTTTGTCAGCACGCCACAACAAACAGCAGCACCAGCAGCTCAGATGGAACGTCTTAGCAGGAGGCAGCATTTTACCAACATGGTGGAGCAGTATGTGTGCACACGCCTACATGTAGTGAATGACGGGTCTGCCCCCTTCAACTTCTGGGTCTCCAAATTGGGCACATGGCTTGAGCTTGCCCTTTACGCCTTGGAGGTGCTGGCGTGCCCTGCAGCCAGTGTATTATCTGAACGGGTATTTAGCACGGCTGGGGGCGTTATAACAGACAAGCGCAGCCGCCTGTCCAGAGACAATGTGGACAAGCTCACGTTCATTAAAATGAACCAGGCATGGATCCCACGGGACTTTTCCGTACCTTATGCAGAATAGCAATGGATACCGACCTTACCCACCCATTGTTCCATTTTTGCTCTTTCTCACTCTTTTGGGGTGTACCCTCATTTAAAATTTTTGAAAAGAAGCAGTGTTGGCTACCTCGTCCTCCTCCTCAGGGCCAGATTAATGTAGGGGCTATTGGAGCTGCAGCTCCAGGCCCCTACCTTTTATATAGGCCCCGGGTTGGCCATATTCACTGTTACCGCTCTTCTGTCACTTGTAAACACAGAAGTCTGGCTTCTATGCTCGCTTCCCCAGGCAGCACCCTCAGAACCAGAACCTCCCCACACAGCGTGAAGGCCGGACAAGGAGGGACAGTTGGCGATGCATGGATGTGTTTATGGGCTTCAGAGACAGCATCCCATGTTGAATTAGGCATGCATGGCTGCACCCTTCCTCCTCTGGGTGCATGGCAAGGCACGGCCCTTAAGGCCCTTCAAAATCCTCAGCACCAAGCCCATGATGCTGTTAATCCGGCCCTGGTCCTCCTCCACCGCCGCTTCCACCTACACCGCCCATAGGTGTGCGCAGCCTATTGCATTAAGGTGTGCACCCCAAAGTTGAAATACACATGCATGTGTTTGCCAGCAGGGAGAGTAATGTATCGGGGCCATGTACCTGTAGGCAAGGAGAAATAGAGCAGAGCAGGTCCCAGGGAGATCTTTCCCATCTCCTCACTGGCAATGCTATGTGCCCTAGGTGATTAGGGTGTGCCCAGGCACACCCAGCACACCCTGTGCGCACGCCTATGTCACCGCTAGGCTTGTGACGGTATCAGATTTTCATGCTGCGATTAATTGATTAAGGTTTTGCCACGGTATACGGTATTATCACGGTATTCTATTATTAAATTTAAATTATTAAATTTCCACCTCACTTCAATTTCATTGCTGAATTTAGGGGCTTTGGTTCACTTATGCACATTATTATATAGTCAGTCAGTACAGACTCTGTGAACCAGGCCTAAAATAGGTCATCAAGCAGTGTCTGGCCTAACTGGTGATAACTGGTTCTGGCGCTCGGCTCCGATCCGATGGCCTGGTCATTAAGAGGGCAAATCCTTGTGGTCAAGAAGTGGTTAAACCTGAAGGAGGTGTTGTTTATAAATTACTTTACTATTGCTTTAGGCCTGGTTCACATGTTGGTGGTTCACATTTGCACAGGCATAGCAGCCCATTGATTTGAATGGGCTGCTATGCCCTCATTTTCCGCAGAAAAAAGGTGCATGCAGCATTTTTTTAAAATTCAGTGGCCTTGAAATCCATCCTGCTTTTGCACCATGCGACTAACCTGCAGTTCCTGCTCTGGCAAGCTTTCTGCATTTTTTGTATACGTGGGCACGGCATTTAAAAATAAACAGTTTGCGTGTGCAGCAACGGCAGGTAAGTCGCATGGTGCAAAAGAAGGATGGATTTCATGGCCACTGCATTTTTTTAAATTCTGCATGCACCTTTTTTCAGCTGAAAACGCAGGCATAGCAGCTCAAGCCCATTCACATCAATGGGCTGCTATGCCTGTGCAAATGTGGGCCCCCAACCCGCATACATGTGAACCAGGCCTAAAGCAATAGTAAAGTCATTAATTGGTTAAACCTGCAGGAGGACCGGTGTTTTTATCTATTAATGACTTTACTATTGCTTTAGGCCTGGTTCACATGTATGCGGGTTGGGGGCCCACATTTGCACAGGCATAGCAGCCCATTGATGTGAATGGGCTTGAGCTGCTATGCCTGCGTTTTCAGCTGAAAAAAGGTGCATGCAGAATTTAAAAAAATGCAGTGGCCATGAAATCCATCCTTCTTTTGCACCATGCGACTTACCTGCCGTTGCTGCACACGCAAACTGTTTATTTTTAAATGCCGTGCCCACGTATACAAAAAATGCAGAAAGCTTGCCAGAGCAGGAACTGCAGGTTAGTCGCATGGTGCAAAAGCAGGATGGATTTCAAGGCCACTGAATTTAAAAAAAATGCTGCATGCACCTTTTTTCTGCGGAAAATGAGGGCATAGCAGCCCGTTCAAATCAATGGGCTGCTATGCCTGTGCAAATGTGGGCCGCCAACCCGCATACATGTGAACCGCCAACCCGCATACATGTGAACCACCAACCCGCATACATGTGAACCAGGCCTAAAGCAATAGTAAAGTCATTAATAGATAAAAACACCGGTCCTCCTGCAGGTTTAACCACTTCTGGATCGCAAGGATTTGCCCCTTTAAAGACCAGGCCATCGGATCAGAGCGCCAGGACCAGTCATCACCAGGTAGGCCAGACACTGCTTGATGGCTATATAATAATGTAATGTGGGCTGCTAGGCGTGTGTGTGTGTATATATATATTTATTAGAGCTGCACGATTCTGGCCAAAATGAGAATCACGATTTTTTAGCTTGGAATAAAGATCACGATTCTCTCACGATTCTCTGTGTAACAAAAAAAAAAAAAATTGGGATAACTTTACTGTTACGTTTTTTTTTTTTTTTTTTATTCATTAAAGTCTAATCATTGCGTTTGAAAGACTGCTGCGCAAATACAGTGTGACATAAAATATTACAACAATCGCCATTTTATTCTGTAGGGTCTCTGCTAAAAAAATATATAAAATGTTTGGGGGTTCTAAGTACTTTTCTAGCAAAAAAAAAAACTGATTTTAACTTGCAAGCAGCAAGTGTCAGAAAAAGATCCAGTCTTTAAGAGGTTAAACTTCCTTTCTCCCTGGCAGAGGGAAGGAAAAGATACAAATGTAATCATTTTTGTTTATAGTTAGGAGACTTAATGCTGAAAGGTGTTAGCTGAGTGAGTGAATGAGTCATCCAGCTCACTGAAATGTATCAATTCACAAGTCAGGCAGACTTGACAGAGAAACTCGGTATTTTAAAAATGCCACAATAACAATACCGTGGCTATGCAATACCGCGATATATCGAATTACCGAAAACCGGCATATGTCTAGTCACCGCCACATCCACCACCACCTCAACCTCCCTCCTACTCCATATGGGCCTCGTCCTTCAGAGATGAAGAAGAACATTGTTTTATTTTTCTGTTTTTTTTTGTTGTTTTAAGTTATTTCCCTATCCACATTTGTTTGCAGAGCACTTGCCATGCTCTTAATTACGTTTTGCTGCCATTTGCAGCACTCTAGCCCTTTCCTTTGGTGTTTTAGAGCCATTTTAGTGCCTTAAAGTTCGGGTCCCCATTGACTTCAATGGGGTTCGGTGTCCGGGAAAAGTTCGGTAAAAGTCCGGGACACGGACCCGGACTTTTTTTTAAAGTTCGGCCGAACCCGTCGAACACGGACATCTAGGTGTTCGCTCAACCCTATGGGTGTACAACTAGCAACGGTTTTAAAGTTTGTTATATATTTTGTTTGAATTAATTTCACACATTTGAGATATTTTGGGTTTTGTGGATTTTCACTTTCTATATTATTGGGTTTTTGCTGCTAACTCCCAGATTGCAGTCCTCTCAATCACCTGAACAGGCAGCAACCAGGAAAGGAGCCAGGATGCAGGCTGAAGCACTTGGGGTTACAGGCAGGAGCACAGGATACAGGCTAGAGTGCATGGGGGTCACAGAAGTACATGATGCAGCCCGAAGTGCAGGGCGTCAAAGGGCACAGGATGTTGGAGACAAGAAGAGCCACCGGGAAAGCAGGGACACTAGAAGTTTAAAAATCACACTGGGACAGGAACAATTGTACAGGCTAGAGTGCTAGATTTACAGCAGGGACGAGTGGCATTGAGGAAAACAGAGGTAACTTGGAGGCGTTGGAGAACACAGGGAAATACACTAGGAATCACAGGAGTTCAGCTGTTAGCAGGGGGTGCTCAAAATTTCTAAACAAAGGCTCAGTTTACTGTTTTTCAGACTTTAGGGGGGCAGAGTGTGGCCAGTGGAAGTAGAAAATGTCCTCGCAAACAATGCCCTATCTTTAGTATTGGGGGGAAGGAATAGTGCCCCATCATTGGTGTCAGGGGGAGGAATAGTGCGTCATCAGTGTCAGTGAGAGGAATAATACCCCAAGGGCTGGAAAAGGCAAGCAAAGGGCCACAGGCCACAGTTTGGAGACCCCCTGTGCTAGAGTGTGGACAAATTCCGAAACACTGAGTGATTGGCTGCAGAGTCGGCGGGCCCTGCAATCTGGTGGCCCCACTATTAAAACATGGACCAGAAGATTGCAACTCTGCCCCCTGCTTCCCATGCTCTCAGTACTCCAACCTTGCCCATTCTGGAGCAGGCACAGTAAACAAACATTAGAACTTGAAGCTTCCAAGACACGGATTGCCAGAGAACTCATACGAGACTGTATATGCTGCAGTCCTTTGCACAGAAGACTTGTATACCACAATATTCTAGCTTAAGTGCAAAGCAGGCAGTGAGCCTGTTTGGAAACATTTTTATGTTAAAGAACTATATATAGACTGAATATTGTGGTATATAAAGTCAGGTCCATAAATATTGGGACATCGACACAATTCAAATCTTTTTGGCTCTATACACCACCACAATGGATTTGAAATGAAACAAACAACATGTGCTTTAACTGCAGACTTTCAGCTTTAATTTGAGGGTATTTACATCCAAATCAGGTGAACGGTGTAGGAATTACAACAGTTTGTATATGTGCCTCCCACTTTTTAAGGGACCAAAAGTAATGGGACAGATTACCAATCATAAATCAAACTTTCACTTTTTAATACTTGGTTGCAAATCCTTTGCAGTCAATTACAGCCTGAAGTCTGGAACGCATAGACATCACCAGACATTGGATTTCATCCCTGGTGATACTCTACCAGGCCTCTACTGCAACTGTCTTCAGTTCCTGCTTGTTCTTGGGGCATTTTCCCTTCAGTTTTGTCTTCAGCAAGTGAAATGCATGCTCAATCGGATTCAGGTCAGGTGATTGACTTGGCCATTGCATAACATTCCACTTCTTTCCCCTCAAAAACTCTTTGCTTGCTTTCGCAGTATGCTTCGGGTCATAGTCCATCTGCACCAGGGCCGATCCTGGGGTCACGGGCGCCTGGGTGCAGAAATATTTTTGGCGCCCCCACGTGGGCATGGTCATCTTACTAACTCCTCCCCTTTAACATGTTTCTATGGCAACAACCCTGTGGTGGCAGGCGGCAGGTGCTGTGGTGGCAGGCAGGCAGGCCCTGTGGTGGCAGGCAGGCGCTGTGGTGGCAGGCAGGTGCTGTGGTGGCAGGCAGGCGCTGTGGTGGCAGGCGGGCAGGCACTGTGGTGGCAGGCCGCAGGTGGGCAGGCGCTGTGGTGGCAGGCAGGCAGGCGCTGTGGTGGCAGGCGGGCGGGTGCTGTGGTGGTTGGGCGGGCAGGTGCTGTGGTGGCAGGCGGGCAGGCGCTGTAGTGGCTGGGCGGGCAGGCGCTGTGGTGGCAGGCGGGCGGGGCAGGCGCTGTGGTGGCAGGCGGGGCAGGCACTGTGGTGGCAGGCGGGCGGAGCAGGCCCTGTGGTGGCAGGCGGGCAGGCGCTGTGGTGGCTGGGCGGGCAGGCGCAGTGGTGGCGGGCAGGCGCTGTGGTAGCAGGCCACAGGCGGGCAGGCTCTGGTGGCAGGCGGGCAAGGCGCTGTGGTGGCAGGCGGGCAGGCCCTGTGGTGGTTGGGCGGGCAGGTGCTGTGGTGGCTGGGCAGGCGCTGTGGTGGCAGGCCACAGGCGGGCAGGCGCTGTGGTGGCAGGCCCTGTGGTGGCGGGCGGGCAGGTGCTGTGGTGGCCGGGCGGGCAGGCGCTGTGGTGGCGGGCGGGCAGGCGCTGTGGTGGCGGGCTGGCAGGTGCTGTGGTGGCTGGGCGGGCAGGTGCTGTGGTGGCTGGGCGGGCAGGTGCTGTGGTGGCTGGGCGAGCAAACGGTGTGGCAGGCAGAGGGCACTGTGGGGTCTGTCAGGTGTCGCTGAGGCAGTGAGGCCTGGCTGAGTGAACTTCAATAAAATTGTTGTCAATGTCTTACCTTGCGAGGCCGAGAACTAGCAGCAGACCAGACCAGACGCCAGTTTCTTCAGGGGCAGGGGCCAGGGCACTTCTTCATTGTTCCTCTTCTCTTCAGCTTCAGGCCAGGCACTTGTTCTTTTTCTTTCGTTCCCTCTAGTCTCCAGGACTCCGTCTCCGCTCGTCTCACTCCTCCAGGCTCCTCCAACGCACAGCGCGCCGCTGAAGGGGGTGGGGTGGAGCGCCAGCCCGCCCCCAACACTGTTTACTTGCGGCGGACACGGAGGAATAGTTTCCCTCCTCCGCTTTGAATGCTGGGGTGGCGGGCCGGCCCAGGCATAGGACGTCACTGGTTGCAAGACGCTAAGTGGTCCTAGCATTGCAACCAGTGATACAGCAGGACTGGATGGAGGAAGAAACGAAAGTAGAGAGGCTGCCGCCCGAGCTGGTCATTTAGTAAGCGGCTGTGTTGGGAAGCGGAGCGGGGGGAGCGTAGTAGTAACTCTGGCAGCAGGGGGCAGGCAGTAACAGTCCGGCAGACTCTCCGGAGACACTGAGTGGACAGTGAGTCGCTGGCAGCTTCGGTCGGCGCGGCGCCACCCCCTTTTTAACAGTGTGAAGCGCCTGGGTGCTGTGCACCCTCCGCACCCGCCCAGGATCGGCCCTGATCTGCACTGTGAAGCGCCGTCCAATGAGTTCTGAAGCATTTGGCTGAATATGAGCAGATAATATTGCCCGAAACACTTCAGAATTCATCCTGCTGCTTTTTGTCAGCAGTCACATCATCAATAAATACAAGAGAACCAGTTCCATTGGCAGCCATACATGCCCACGCCATGACACTACCACCACCATGCTTCACTAATGAGGTGGTATGCTTTGGATAATGAGCAGTTCCTTTCCTTCTCCATATTCTTCTCTTCCCATCACTATGGTACAAGTTGATCTTGGTCTCATCTGTCCATAGGATGTTGTTCCAGAACTGTGAAGGCTTTTTTAGATGTTGTTTGGCAAACTCTAATCTGGCCTTCCTGTTTTTGAGGCTCACCAATGGTTTACATCTTGTGGTGAACCCTCTGTATTCACTCTGATGAAGTCTTCTCTTGATTGTTGACTTTTGGTGTTGCTGAGCTCACCGGTGCGTTCTTTCTTTTTAAGGATGTTCCAAACAGTTGATTTGGCCACACCTAATGTTTTTGCTATCTCTCTGATGGGTTTGTTTTGTTTTTTCAGCCTAATGATGGCTTCCTTCACTGATAGTGACAACTCTTTGGATCTCATATTGAGAGTTGACAGCAACAGATTCCAAATGCAAATAGCACACTTGAAATGAACTCTGGACCTTTTATCTGCTCCTTGTAAATGGGATAATGAGTGAATAACACACGCATGGCCATGGAACAGCTGAGCAAGCCTATTGTCACATTACTTTTGGTCCCTTAAAAAGTGGGAGGCACATATACAAATTGTTGTAATTGCTACACCTTTCACCTGATTTGGATGTAAATACCCTCAAATTAAAGCTGAAAGTCTGCAGTTAAAGCACATCTTGTTTGTTTCATTTGAAATCCATTGTGGTGGTGTATAGAGCCAAAAAGATTAGAATTGTGTCACTATTTATTTGAAGATTTTTTTGAAGAATACCCATTCCACATATGCATTAATAATTGGACAGTATTATTTATTGCACAAGACTCAATATTCATATTGCACTATTTTTATATTTGGATTATGTGGACACTTATTTTTTGGATTATGAATCATATATGAATTAGTGCCGATTTTTGATGGTTATGCACATTGTCACTTTACAGTGGGGACACTGATTAGGATTGGCTGCTTTTTCCTATTGTATTTGATTCATTCAAGTTATTTATTTTTCTGCTGTTTATTTTTCTGCACTTTATATCACTTCATATTTGCACATTTGCCATTTTGAACATTTTTATATCACCTAGTATTTTAGAGTCAGACCCCCGAGGTAGCGCATTGGTCCTCGTTTTTTATTTAGAATTGTGTCGATGTCCCAATATTTATGGACCTGACTGTACTTTAAGTGCTCTGTGTGGACAACTTTAACTACATTTGAAACACTTTTGTCAAATTTATGTCATTAAGCTGTTGTCTTACTGAACAAGGCATCTGAAAAGAAGTGGATTAGCTGTGCTTACTGCATGATATGCAGGTAAAACAATTCACATGTATGTAATTCTACTTGTATAGCTGCTTGTCTGGCAAGTGCCATAGTTTTGTTTTTCATGCAATAAAGTTTTCACCTTTCTTTCATCCTTTGTTTTGGTACGGCTGATCTATTGCAGCCTCTTTTTAGACATTTCCTATTAACATGCACTTACTCCAGAAGGGGCTGCATGTCACTTCTGGGCTCTCTAAAGGTGACACCTAAAGAACATTCCTTCACAATGAGCTTTGAAACAGCCGCTTGTAGTCACTGTCATGTAACAGTGAAAATGCATGAGCTTACATTAGAGACTGGGTTTACATATGCTGTAACAAAAACGAATGACAGAATCTTTTGGAATCATACACATCCACTGGCATCATTGTAATGCAAATGTTTTCAGATACATAAAGAATCAAGGTACTTTACACTCCTGCTGTACAGAATTCCCTAATATAACAGGCGACAGTAAACCCAAATCTCACCACAGGGTCTAAACATGTCAAAAACTCCAGCAATTATCATTGCAGCCACAAGCAAGCTGCTCTCCACATCTTATGAATTTCTCCAGTTACCTATCTCCCCCCATTTTCTTTTTTTTTGTTAAATGCTGTCTTAGATGACAGCTTAATGTGTAGCACACGCAATATTTATTCCTCTTCAGTGTCAGACTGTCTAGCCATCCATGGGAATACAAAGAATGTCACTTATTAGGATAAAAGCACAAGGGAAGGTAATCAGGGACATATGTAACATCAGCCAATCATGCCCCTATTTTACCATCCTCTTCCATTCATAACAGTTCGACAATTATTCTGATAACTTGCTTTCAGGCTGTTTATGTTCCCCCATAATGGTGGTTTGCATTTATTTAAATGATTTCAAATTGGACACTAGCTGTGCTGCGTATGTTTGTCAAAACTTTATCTTCTGTCAAAAGTGCAGTTCAGCACATTAGTGCTTACGTTCTACGCTACATATCTGCAATCATTTGTTGTCCCGTGTTGAAGCGAAACTAACCCCACCAAAATAATTTACCAAAAGAAAGCCCACACAGCAAATGCGTAACAAATGGTATTAAAATCTTAAATGTTTTCTGCCGTGTTGTCATTTACCCTCTGCCTACAAGAGCATGCACAGTGTATGCTGCATTTAAAGTGGATGTAAAAGCTCATGTTCCCAGTGAATTGAACAGCCTCAGATACTCAGAGATGAGATAAATCTCCCTACATAAGTTTTACATGTATATCTGCTGTCTTCAGCTTTCTATATTCTTAGAAAGTACACAGTGTTACAAATTATTTCCCTGTTTCAACAGAGGTAGGGGAGTATAGGCATACACTGTGTGTGAGCTGATTGGAGGAACGGCACCTCCCCCCCATAGGCAGAGGAACAAAGAAACTTGCAGAGCTGTGTTGTGAATAGACAAGCTCTCTGCTTATCGGTCTACAAGACCCTTACCAGACATACATTTCAGCTGCTTTTACCTCCTCAGCGTCTCAGAAGTTATCATGCTGATAACAGAGGAACAGAGCAGCAGAAAAACATGGGACTTAGGGCTTTGGAGAGAGAGACAGGTAAACAATACAGATATATGTGCCCAGGTCAGATTTCATAAATCATTTCCCAAACTATAACCGCGCTGATGTACCTTGAAAACGTAATTTATGACGAAACGTACGTCGGTCGCGGTGTGTTGACGTAATCGGTGTGTTAGAGGAGAGGACGGGCGGAAGAGCCGAGCGGCTAGCGGCTCATTTTTAATATGCTTTCAAACTCTGCATTTATGTAAGTGTATTTCTACATTTTAATAAACCTTATCTGCAGTTTTACACTATGGAGCCATTTATTTCTTTCCATATGGTGGTGATATCACATGGTGGCTGTTAAGAGCTGGCCCTGGCCATCTTTGTTTGGGACCATTCGGCATTCCTATCGAATTGGAGGCTTACACCCTTAGTCTTGGGGTCCCTGAGTTTACCTGGCTGTTTTCCAAGTGACATCAGAGGGTTGAGAGAGCTGAGAGACACCATTTACACAGGCTTATGCACATCAGTATCTGGTAAGCAGATCACTATACTGGTGGTGGATACAGCACTTTTGGTGATTTATTTGGATTCACATTCTTCACGGATATCTTGGGATCATTTGGACTACATTAGAGACTTTTTCAATTCAGTTTACAGTATAATCACTAATACTCACTATTGCAGCAATTTATTTTTGAAATTTATTTTTTAATTAATTTTTGCACTTTATGATCACATTTGATTATCATTATGTCTTTACTCACTTAGCACAGCTTATTTTGTATTGCAGGTTTCATAAATGCCTTAATAACTGTCACAATTACCAGTGTGCTTATGTTAGCTCTTAAATGAGCTTTAAAATCCTCAAAAGGCTTGTGTCACCGTTAATCGCACGTGGAGCACCGTAGCAATTCCAAATTTAAATAGAGGCTAAGAAAGTACTGTCCTTGGAAGATAGGAACATTTGGTTCCACTTTAAGGAAATATACAGTGCCATGCTAAAGTTTTTCCTGTTTTATTGCAATACAACCTGCGGCTAAAGCTACAGTACATATATTTTCAATTTCATTAAGGTATGAACTTTGACAAGGCCATTCCAAGATATTTAAATGTTTCCCTTTAAATCAATTCCAGTGTACTGCTTTAGCCGTATGTTTAGGGTCAATGCTTTGCTGGAACGTTAATCTATGCCTCAGTCCCAAATCTCTGGCAAACTGAAACAGGTTTACTTTAAGAATTGTCCTGTATTTAGGATCATTCAAATTTCCTTCAATCCTGCCTAGCCTTTGAGTCCCTGCCAATGAAAAGCATTGTCACAACATGATGCTGCCAACACCATGCTTCACTGTAAGGATAGTGCTCCCAGGGCAAGGGAAAATGTTGGGATTGTGCCACACAGTGTTCCCCATGACAGCCAAAAAGTTCAATTTTAATCTCACCTGACCACAGAACCTTCTTCTACAGTTTTGATTAGTATGCCACATGCTGTTTGCTGAATTTCATATGTGGATTTTTTTTTTCTAAGCAATGGCTTATTTTTTTTTTTTTTTGTTTAGACATTCTTCCATAAAACCCCACTCTGTGGAATGTACAGCTAAAGTGAACCTTTGTGGAAAATAAGTTCAAAACCCTGCTCAGTGCTCTCAATTCTCCATATAGATCATTTACACTTAATCATATAAAAATTATAAACATCAAAAAAACTTTTCTGTGATTAAAAGAAACAAACTTTCACCAAATATTGTGAATGTGCAATTCTATCACCATTATGCTACAAATAATGTCCATTGTTTACAACAACTGTAAAAGAAGTTTAAAATAGATCCAGACAAAAGTGTGATGATTACCCATCAAAGTGAATAATTGTGCATATCCACAGACTAGGGATCGACCAATATCGTTTTTTCAGGGCCGATACTGATTTTTCAGCCACCCTTCAGGCCGATAGCGGATATTGGGTGCCGATATTCTGCACATTTAAAGTTTTTATTTTTACACTGTACTTTAACATTTTTTTTTTTGATCACTTTTATTGCTGTCACAAGGAATGTAAACATTCCTTGTGACAGTAATAGGCAGTGACAGGTACTCTTTATGGAGGGATATGGGGTCTCTATAAGACCCCAAACCCCTACTCTGCACTTAAAAGTATTCAAAACACCAAGTTTGGCTGTTTTGAATACGGTTTTGAAAATGTGGCGCCTTTAAGGCGCCAGTAACCGGAAGTGATGTCATGACATCGCTTCTAGGTTACTAGATCGGAGACCGAATCAGACAATTCCGGCTTTGTTCAGGTCTTCCCCAGCACATGCCTCCCGGTGGGACAGAAGACTCGGGTGGAGCGGAGAGCTGGGATGTCCCTGCTTAGCCGCATCGGTTGTTAGTACAAGAAAGCCATCTGTCGGCTCTAAAAACAGTAACGAGATGATGCCTGTAGCTAGAGTATTATTGGACATGTCGGCAAGTTTGTGGCTGATACTTCAAAAAAAAAAGTGAATATCGGCTTCCGAAAATTAGCCCCACCAATAATCGGTCGATCCCTACCACAGACATATGAATATACAGCGCACTCACCAGAACCTCTTGACCCCTATTACAAGGAGTCAAAACCAGTGTTAGGCTAATCTTTGGTTGGCAAGCTGTTCATCAGGCTCTAGAATTAGAGAACTCTACTTCTATCCACTTGCCCCAGACCAATAACCCAAATGTACAGGAGGGCCTCCAGAGCTAGCAACACGGCACTCCTGCGCCTTTAAACACTCAACATATGGCTGATATACAGGGGAGGAGAGAGGGATCTTTCTGGTACAGGGAAGAGTAGTAGAACAGCACAAACAGGTCATGGGACCAGGCTCAGGAGCTCAGGGTCAAAGCCATAGACATCAACAAACTGCCAGCTGGAGCCAACACCTAGTTGTTTAAGGAAATGTGAACCAGACAGGGCGTAATCATTCATTTCCTGGAGCAGCACATTATATGTTCTATACAGGATAATGGTGCCTCCCCTTTGTCAGCTACAAATGGACTCTATCAGATCGCAAAGCCTTCTAAGAGTCCATTTTGAAGGAGAAGTGTTCACTTCTGAAAACACACACTCCCCTCCATCATGCAATATTTGTGTAATGCTTGTCCCACACGACATAGATATCTGAGCGATTACATGACTGCTGATCATTAGGTTTTGTCTACTCCAAACAGGGAGCAGTGACTGTCATTCACCACTCTGCTCCTTCAGCATTCATTAAAGCGCCGGTCTCAGGAAGGCATGACTGGTTCTGGCTTTCAGCCAGGTACTGAAATGCAAAGCCATCTGCCAATCAGGCAGCGGGGTAGATCCCCAACAAAATTGTCAGGATACTTCCTAAACATGGCACAGCTCTGCCCAGCCAGCTGGCAGCAGGCGATAGCACACTATAAGCAGACTCTGGGTCATAGGCGTAGGAGTACAAAATAAATGTATTCCTGTAACACAAAAGAAGTACAGTATCTCACAAAAGTGAGTACAACCCTCACATTTTTGTAAATATTTTAATATATCTTTTAATGTGACAAAACTGAAGAAATTACACCTTGCTAAAATGTAAAGTAGTGAGTGTACAACTTGTATAACAGTGTAAATTTGCTGTCCCCCTCAAAATAACTCAACACACAGCCATTAATGTCTAAACCGCTGGCAACAAAAGTGAGTACACCCCTAAGTGAAAATGTCTGGCTGTGAAGCTGACTTTCTGGTTTTAATACTAGAGTCACCAGCCTGAAACAAATGATTTTCCCCGCTGATCAAAACTGAGTCCGCTGGGCGGAAAGCCCGTGTGAGAGGACCCTTAAGGTAACAAAAAAAAAAAAAAAAAACATTTCGCCTTCAGAACTCCTTCAACATTTTAAAAGGGACAGCAATGGCAGCCTTGATTTTTCTCTTTTGATAGGTAGCCTTTATGTCGAGGGCAACATATGCATTTACAAAAATGCGTCAGTATGGTGGCAATGTGAACCACAGCAAAAATCAAGCTTCACTGTTTACATGTCCATGTGTCATTTTCTGGCAAAGAATTATTGGTAACAAAAGGTTCCACTGTCAACAAGCGTCATTTTTCTCATCACTCTTGTGGTGATAACTAACATTTTTACAGAAGTGAGATTAAAACTCTTCAACCATCAATAAAAAATAAGATTATTCTAACCCTCCCCTACTTTGTCTTAAAATGCAAAAACATGAGTTCTACTTTATAATTATTGTGGCACTTTAAGTCTCTGTACAGAACATTGAAAAACAGCCTGACACATATACAGAAAACCTTAACTTGCCAGACTGCTCTACCATGTAACTATCTGCAGTACATCAATGGTTAAGTAAGCAAATACTACATGGCACAGTAAACATCATTGCAAATACACCCCATAAAAACTACACGGTCCTGGCTATTGTTGAAAAAAAAAGCAATAAAATGTTCATGATAAAATGCTCATATGATGTAATGCAAAAAAAAAAAAATGCCAACAGATCCAGTCTATGGTATGAGCATGTAACAGTGTCACCTAGAGGCAGCACTAAATACTGCAGAACTGCAATGGCTAATATGCAACACAAATAGTAAAAGCCTGAATACTTTTTGATGTTGAATTTACAGATATTGCAGTTTGGTTTTGCACTCACCAGAATAGTATATCTATATAAAAAACTACTACAAACATGCATTACATTCAAATTTAGCTCTTCTTGTATTTGCATAGTAACAGTATTTACAGGCGCTGTGAATAATTCTTTACAGAGCAGTCAAATTTATTGGAACTTCTCTAACAGGTAACATATAGAGGAAATAAAGCTGTGAATTTTCCCAATACATTTAGGAGACAGAGCAGACGGAATCAGTCTGATTGCCGTTTTAATTCCTTCTATCATTTTTCTTGTACAGCATATTGTAATACAAATGTTCAACATATATTTTACACAGGTATAACTCTACAGACTGACATGACCACAAAAAATAAAAAAAAAATAAACAAAAAATAATGCCGATCATACGATGATCAATTCCTGTGAACATGGGAGTCGAATGAGAGCTGGTGTCAATACACATTGGTGTGCACAGAGACTGCCCTATACATGAAGATGACATGAGGTCAGAACTGCAACACACTTTGGAAGCCTCAAACATGTGCCTGCCTATGTCCACTGAGGAGCATCACAATACTGATCATGACAGTAAGAGTAATGATTCATCACAGAGATGAATAGGCCAGCTCTAGTCAAGCATCCGAGTTTAACAATGCACTAGACATCACTCTATCTGAACCAGTGAAAACCTACTTTTAATACTTAGTTATCAAACCTTTAATGAACAGACTGAAAGCAGGTATTCTGTAAAACAAACTGTACTTTCCCCCTCTATACATAGAGGGCCATTCATTTTAAACCAATAATCAGCCTATGAGTTGGTTAGAACAGTTGTTTTCGACTGGTAATAGCTATACCCTGAGTTTTCTCAAATACTATAATTCAACATTTCTGTGGGGATTACAATATACAGTTGGTATAGAATAAAATCACCCCTTTAAAATAATCACATTTTGTTGCTTTGCAGCCTGAGACGAAGACAGACATAGTTTCTGTTTTATCCAGCTGTATTTACTCAGAGCAACTCATAACACCGAAGTGAAAGATATAACACCAACATGTCAGGAAAAAAAGGGGTTATTTTAAAGGGGGTGATTCTTTTCTATGCCCACTGTATAAATGCAAAGGTGATGTGCTTATATCACTGTGCACCGTGACCTAACCCACTAAAGATTTACAGTGAAACTGGCTTAAGATCTAGAGGTCTATCCTTACTGATATTTCACATCTCAATCTGTTACAACAAAGTCCTGTCTTTACATAACCAAGGCTGTTGTAAGCTGTTCCATTCTCTTCTGTAAAAGTCAACCTTTCCCTGCGCTTTCCAAAAATATCAACAAAATTTCTAGTGCTATTAAAGTGGTTGTAATGTTTGTAACTATAGGCAAGCCTATAATAAGGCTTACCTATAGGTACTGTAAATTTCTCTTAAACTCGCACCGTTTTGGAGATATTTACATTGCATGTAGCCAATGACATCATCAGTGCATGTGCTCTGAAGGAAAAGCCACCGGTGCAGAGCCCTGTGCCGTGACTGGTGGCTCCCGCACGCATGTGGGAGTGACGTCACGCGGCTCCGGCCAGTAGCATAGCTGGAGTCCGCAGACAAACAAAAAGAAACTTTTTTCCAGACTTTACTTTCTCTTTAAAAATTCCCAACACCAAAATCCAACATGTTTTGCCATTTTTGGCTTTATCAGGGGTGAAGTATGTGATACATGTGACAAAATTTTTTTTTTTTTTTTTTTGGTAAAGTTCTAAGACCTAGTGGGTTAGGTGTGCGGAGATAGAAGCACTTGACCTCTGCCTTCATATAATAGCATGAGAGTGACCCTTCAGTTCTACAATTTTATTCCTCTTTATCATAGCTTAAAGAAAAATTATATAAAAATAAATTACTACCTATTATTCGAGCATTTATCAAATTGGAATATAATCTAATGTCAATATGTACTTTGCTTTGGTTTTATATTATTGTAACCAACATGCATTATTCTGGGCCATTTTTTTATTTTAATTTGTTTGTTCATGACTTAGATATTGTGTTTGTGAAGTACTAATAAAAACATAATGGAATAAAAAAAAAAAAAAACTTGTTACTCAACATGTTTATTCTGGTCCCATTCTTTTTTTTTATCACACTTGCGAAATTGCTAGCATTATGAGCAGAAAAGAGGACAATACTTTTCAGCTGCACATAAGCACTGATATATAACTGATGGCTACAACCACAATTTAAAATTCATACGCAAGCCACTGTCATGCTCCAGATACAATGTCAAACAGACAGCCATTTTCCCAGTGGTCTGCAGGTTGACAGCTTCAGGAGGGTTTACAGCAGGAGATGGTCCCCTATTACCTTGCACAAGGTGAATGCCTCTCTTGCCTCTGAGGTGTTTCAAGCCTCGCATACACAACTCTATTAAAAAAAATACGCTTTAGCCTGATTGCATAGCAACTAAATTCTTTTTTTTTTTTTTTGGTAGATACCTAAATTTTATAGTTTTTGCAACTCTCTACAGAGATTGTCCAACTAGATTTAGTGTATAGGCAGCCTCCCTCGTATTTTACCGAATTAACCACCTCCTTCCCAAGCCTATTCAGACACACTGCTTTTTTTTCTAGAAAATTACTTAGAACCCTCAAACACACCAATGCCTGACCTCACAAATAGACTTCTGGAAGAATGGTTAAACATTCCCACAGACACACTCCTAAACCTTGTGGACAGCCTTCCCAGAAGAGTTGAAACTGTTATAGTTTTGTTAATATAGTGTATGTGTGTGTTTGTATGTATATATATATATATATATATATATAGGGCAGAGTATGGGGTATTTTGAATCACTCCGATTTTCATAATATTTTATATAACACTAATCGGTGCCGCACCTCACAAAAGGGATGCTGGTGGAAAAATGGTCAAACATTCCCATAGATACACTCCTAAGCCTTGTGGATAGCCTTTCCAGAAAAGTTGAAGCTGCAAAAGGAGGGCCAACTCAATATTGAACCCTACGGACTAAGACGCCATTAACGTTCATGTGCGCCCAGTTGGCACACCCCCCCCCAAGCATGGCGCCCTGCCCCCACCCCAGGAGGTGTACCAGACCACACATACAGCCCCAGTATTAGTGGGGAGGGGTAGAATGGGGGGGGGGGCAGGTGAGGGGGGTGCCTAACGGAAAGGAGGGGAACCCGGGGGTCCAACCGTCCCATGGAGGAGCTTGTGTCCACCCCAAAACCCTCCAGGGGGAGAGGAAGGACAGCTACTTACCATACCAGAAACCAGGCGGGTACCGCTCCAGACGGAACCCCTTGCCATCAAAATGGGGGGCTGTCTGCTAGGAGGAACACTGCGACTTGGGCCAAGACCAGTTCATATGCGACCCAGCAAGACTTTTAACTCGCAGGCCAGACCCCGTCCGGTAGGGCTATGTCGCGGCTGACCTAGCGCAGAGCTGAGTTCTGTGCGGATCTGGATTATCCAGCCTCCCGCCCAGTCTGGCAGTTGATTATAGATCTCAGAGAAAAAAAACATGAGAAAAAAAATCTATCTAAAAGAAAAAAATTTGCCAGGACCAGAGATCCCAGCAAGGAACTAGGTCCCTACTCCTGACTAGGCAGAAAAAAACCTATAGCAGAGAGAGGGAGTATACCCCCTGGGACTTCCCATAGGTGTAGCCAGACTTTTTTTTTCTGCCTAGTGTGCTACTCCTGTAGGGGGCCGTATAACACAATGGTTAAGAATATCAGGAGCTGTGTCCGTCAATGAACAAAAGAGAAAAGTGAAGCGCTATGAATACTTAAGTATATATATATGACCCCTGCTGGCACCAATAGATCTAGCAGCCAGCACCAATAGACACTCCAGCAGCCAACAATAGACCACCCCCTCAACGGTAGATTTCTCTTAATAGCAACTTAACCCTCCATGCAACAATAGACTCTCCAGCAGTCAACAATAATAGACCCTCCCTTAACAGTAGAACCATCCCAACATTTTACCCCCCTCCCAAGCAACAATATATCCTCCAGCATCAATAGACCCTGCAGCAGCCAACAAGAATAGACCCCTCCTAGCAACTATTGATACCCCCAGCAACAATAGATCCTTCAACAGCCAGCATTAATAGACCCTCAAGCACAACTCAGCACTCCTTGCCATTACATGCATTCAGTGCTGGAGGTACATGAACTGCACTCCCCCACGTTCCCACTAAAAAAAAAAAACCCAGTGTATATATATATATATATATATATATATATATATATATACACACACACACACACACACTATCTCCCAAAAGTGAGAACACCCCTCACATTTTTGTAAATATTTTATTATATCTTTTCATGTGACAACACTGAAGCTTGTATAACAGTGTAAATTTGCTGTCCCCTCAAAATAACTCTACACACAGTCAATGTCCAAACCCCTGGCAACAAAAGTGAGTACACCCTTTAGTGAAAGTGTCCAAATTGGGCTCAAAGTGTCAAAATTTTGTTTGGCCATCATTATTTTCCGGCACTGTCTTAACCCTCTTGGGCATGGAGTTTAGCAAAGCTGCACAGGTTGACACTGGAGTCCTCTTCCACTCCTCCATGATGACATCACAGAGCTGGTGGATGTTAGAGACCTTGCGCTCCTCCACCTTCCATTTGAGGATGCCCCACAGATGCTCAATAGGGTTTAGGTGTGGAGACATGCTTGGCCAGTCCACCACCATTACCCTCATCTCCTTTAGGAAGGCAGTGGTCATCTTGGAGGTGTGTTTGGGGTCATTATCATGTTGGAATACTGCCCTGCAACCAAGTCTCCGAAGGGAGGGGGATCATGCTCTGCTTCAGTAACAGTACATGTTGTCATTCATGGTTCCCTCAATGAACTGTAGCTCCCTAGTGCTGGCAGCACTCATTCAGCCCCAGACCATGACACTCCCACCACCACGCTTGACTGTAGGCAAGACACACTTGTCTTTATACTCCTCACCTGGTTGCCGCCACACACGCTTGACACCATCTGAACCAATTAAGTTTATCTTGGTCTCATCAGACCACAGGACATGGTTCCAGCAATCCATGTCCTTAGTCTGCTTGTCTTCAGCAAACTGTTTGCGGGCTTTCTTGTGCATCATCTTTAGAAGAGACTTCCTTCTGGGACAAAAGCCATGTAGACCAATTTGATGCAGTGTGCAGCGTATGGTCTGAGCACTGACAGGCTGACCTCCACCCCTTCAACCTCTGCAGCAATGCTGGCAGCACTTAAACGACTATTTCCCAAAGACAATCTCTGGATATGTTGCTAAGCACGTGCACTCAACTACTTTGGTTAACCATGGCGAGGCCTGTTCTGAGTGGAACCTGTCCTGTTAAACCGCTGTATGGTCTTGGCCACCATGCTGAAGCTCAGTTTCAGGGTCTTGGCAATCTTCCTATAGCCTAGGCCTTCTTTATGTAGAGCAACAATTTTTTTCAGATCCTCAGAGTTCTTTGCCATGAGGTGCCATATTGAACTTCCAGTGAACAGTATGAGTGAGTGATAGCGATAACACCAAATTTAACACACCTGAGACCTTATAACACTAACGAGTCACATGACACCGGAGAGGGAAAATGGCTAATTTGGCCCAATTTAGACATGTTCACTTAGGGGTGTACTCACTTTTGTTGCCAGCGCTTTAGACATTAATGGCTGTGTGTTGAGTTAATTTGAAAGGACAGCAAATTTACACGGTTATAAAAGCTGTACATTCACTACTTTACATTGTAGTGACAATTTCTTCAGTGTTGTCACATGAAAATATATAATAAAATATTTACAAAAATGTGAGGGGTGTACTCACTTTTGTGAGATACTGTACATACATACAATACACACACTAAAAAAATTGAGATCAGTTCACTGCATGGTAATACTGCATACTAATTTTTGGTACATAAAAGCCAATTTAAAACTAGCTTTTTGCTCCTTAACCACTTCCTGACCCCGCCCGCTGCAGTTTTACGTCGGTACTTTTGACGTTAAGTACCGGTGTTATGGCAGCAGCTAGCTGCCATAACCCCACTATTTTCTTACAGGGGCAGCAGTCCTCTTTCACACAAAAGTGGTCCCAGTGGCGGATTCGCCGGGGCATCCTCTTCATAAGCAGTGCCAAGTGATGTCACACAGTGCTCCCCTCTTGGTCCCTCACTCACCAGACTTAAGTAAATAATATGTCTTTCTCAGCCATCCATGCTGAAAGCTCTGGCTAGTAAGCACTTGTAAACATTTCAAAACACTCTCAATCAGGCAAGATATTTGACTATGCGATCCTCTTCTTCGCTGCTCATATGGCTCCCCACATAATAAAGAAAAGAATCTCCATAGTGAAGTACCTTCCATCAATTTTATTACGAAAAATTAAAAGTTCCACTTACAAAATCACCGATATAAAAACGCCTTGAATATATTTCCTGGTGTTGGACGCCGCTTCCGTGTTCTGCGCTCCAAACACCGGATGTGACGTCGGACGTACGGGCAACGGCTTGACGCGTTTCGCTCCACCAATCAGATCGTCCTCATAAGCTATTGATATTAACTAATTTATGGAGCGGCGCTGACACTTTCATTTACTATCAGTCTAGAACTCACCCTTCTTGTTTAGCTGCAGCTCATTTACTTAATTTATTTAATTTATATATAATTTAATTATTTAAATAATTTAAGTAACACCATAAGCGCAGGTACCCGTCTTTAGCTTTTAGAATGCACTAGGTTGGTGCGCTGTGTCTCTCTTGTGTGGTTTCAGTGTTCAAGACTCCCTGGTCTTTGAGGGCAGCAAGACTGTACTTATCTACGTAGAACCAAGGTGAAGATTTAGCCCATTCATTGGGAGCACACGGAACATTTCCAAGCGCAGGAAATATGGTTTGTGACTTTTTTTCTTAAGTGAGTGGATGCCAAGGATACACCAAACACAAAGATTAAATCCTCAAAAGCATTAGGGTCCTGGTGGGCGAAAGCCATTTGGTGAGTGGCCCCCCCTTACATTAGGTGGTGGAGCACAATATTCAAGAAGAGCACAGCGTATTAAGAAAAGCATGTATCACTTATGCACATGTGCTGAAAGCAAAGACGTGGATTTGAAGATATTGTTTTCTATATTTGCCATCACAAAGACCCCCTTTTTGTTTTGTGTAATGGAGTTTTTTTATATATGTTGTTTACAACACACATAGTATTCAATATTATTTTTGGCCACATGCCTGAAATTGAAGGCAGCAGCTGATCGTTGTTAGAAACTGCACATTAGGGGGCGCTGTTTTATTTTTAAAAATTTGATACGTTTTCTATTTTCTATTGTGAATAAAATATGGGTTTATAACCTTTGCAAATCATTGCCTTCCGTTTTTTTTGTAGATTTTGCACAGCATCCCAACTTTTTGGAATTAGGATTGTACATTTGAGAACTGCAAGATTCAGTGCATATGTATTCCAATGCCAGCACATAAGTGTAAAGCTTGTGGTGAATCTTTTAAATATCTGCCAATGTTTCAAATCATGGGGACAGTTATCTCCATAGTGATTTGCTTAATTTTTGCTTATCTATTTTTTGTTGCAAAGGTTGAGCGCCTGGAAGGTTCCTTTTTGATGTGATATAATATATATATATATATATATATATATATATAAATTAGCATGGCCATACTCCCTCCTAGTCCAGTATGTGACCTGATTCATAGCAAGAGGGATAGCATGCGGCCCTGCACCCTGGTGCCAAGGATTGGGTGCTACCATAGGTAAAACCTATCTGCCTTCATCCCTTGTGAACTGTTAGTGAAGGACAACAAGTGCCACAGGTTTACTGGCAAAATATGTCTCCTAGGTCTCATGCACATGGGCAGAAAAAATTATGCTGTTAAAGGCATCTGGCTTTTTTTATGCCTCTCAATGTAGTTCCTTGTTAGCCTATGTGGCGGTGCACATCAGACATTTAGATCAGAATTTTCAGAGAACAGTTTAGGGGCAATAAAAAAAAGAAAAAAAATGCACCAAAGCTGCAATCAGAGGGGAGCTTATAGACATAATTTGCACATGTATGAGTGCAAATGTATTCTAAAGGCCAGAACAAATTAACATTCTAGCCAGTAGAATGCATTTATGCTTAACGCCGTACACACATAAACGAGCATACATACGCAACATTAGAGCCATTTTTTCAGCCAAGTTCTGGCAGAAAAAATGCAGTATATTTGGGGCATAGATTCATATGCCCATGGGCATATGGCAAAGGCACCGTTCTCACTTAGTAACAAAAAAAAAATTTTATTAAAATATATTTAATAAATAAACACACAGTGACAAAAAAAGCTAAGCAAACACTGAGTGCAGACAACAATTTTTAGGATGTTGCAGTGACATAAGACGTGCAAGACAGATGCAATGGGATGTACAGCTTCAGTCAGGAGAGCAGAATGGAAACAGAACCCTCTAATTAAGTACCAATTTGACAGTTCCAGCCCTGTACACTTCATTACAAGTAATGATTGACACGTTCAATTGCTCCCAACTTCAGAGGGTCTGTGTGCAAAGCAAAATTTGTGTAGTTGTACTAAACAATGCTATTGAAGGAAAATAAAATTAACTATACCTCTAAAAAAACAAATGCAGCATAAACTTTGTTCAGATCCCTTAGATAGCCTCAAATGTCAAGACACTGAAATGTTAAAAGAAAATGCAATATGGGCTATACACAGGATGGTAAAAATGAAAAATATATTGGTTCATTGTTTTTAATTGCTAGCATAGGCAAATCTGCATTTCCTATCAGGTAAAGAAACAAATGCATAGTTAACAGAACAGTTTTGGTTTACTGTAAACATACTGTATATTTCATTCACTTTTAGAATGAAATGACAAAATCCAGCACACTGTTCTTGGTCAGGATTTCATACTTTTAATTTAATAAAATATAGGTTAGTCAGGATTCGTTCACACCAGCAGTTTTGGGTAGCATTGCACAACATAAGAACACGGCCGTTTGCCTTATGTCCTATAACTTTAGTTCACAACAATGTGATCAAAAAAAAAAAAAAATATATATATATATATACACACAAGAACAGTGCATTATGATGCACTATACCGCATCACAATGCATTGCAGCGTATACAAAGAACATTGACATTTTGAACAAAAAAAACTAAAAAGTATTGCAATGTGTGTTAACACAGCAATGCAGAAGAGCATGCATTATGCTCACAATGTGTGCTGGTGTGTTAATAGGCCGTCAGAGTAACCCTCCAGGTAAAATCTTTTCTTTTTTTACAGCTTCTTTTACATAACTCTTCTTTAGAAAGAAATGGGAGAGGTTAGAACAATTTACAGCTGCCACAATTTACAGCTGCCTGTATGGTAAACATTTACCATTACTTCCTGTGTTGTCACTAGGACAAGAGGTGTGCAGAATCTTTCCAAAGCAAAAGGACTTCTTTTTGTGGGGAAAGGTTTGTTAAAACTCTGCCAGTTAGTTAATTTAATGCTGTCCAAACAGAAATACAGGAAGGGTGGAAGAATATCCCAAGTGGGGACAAAAAATAGTGACAAAAACTTGACAGTCTAACACTACTCCACTCTATCAAACTTAACAAAAACATTTCACTGATTAGATTCAATGTAAATATATATATTTTCATGTGAAAGAAGAATCTGTAAAGCTTAAGCCTGGTATAAAGTAGGGTAGGCTGAGATTTACAGACAAAGGTTTTGTGGTGGGTTGCAAAGTGTGTGGTAAAGGTCTTTAAAAATATAAAAGAAATTAAATTTTTCTACTTTTAATCACAACATCATGGAACTCAAATTCCATTTATTATTATATTATACATGATTTATATAGCGCTAACAATTTGCGGAGCGCTTTACAAAATGAAGGCATTTGACACTTTATTTAGCAGTAGGAAGATCGTTATACCAGAGATCTCGAAGGTGAAATGCAAATCTGCCTTTTCTGGTTTCCCCTCTTTCTATAAGAAGGTTCTTCAAAAAGATTCTGTACTTTATTTTTAATATTTAAGTTAAATATAGGGCGGAAACTTTTTAAAGACCCTTCGTACCTTAAAAATGGCTGAATTTTCTTCTTTTTTTTTTTTTTTTATAAATCTTAATCTGTCTTGCAGTACCAGAATGTAGGAGGAGCAGGGTGATATATACATTTCACACAACAGTGATGTCATCTGTTATTTTTATTATATGGGGGTTTATACAGGGCCAACTGATTGAGCAGCGCTTTACAAAAGCGACAGTATAGTTATAATGCAATCCAAGAGGGTTAAGGAGGTCTCAGCTCATGAGATCTTGCAATCTAAAAGGTAGGGTAAGCGATACCAAGAGCAATAACTGGATGAACTAATGGAGAAAGGTACAGTTAAAGGCAGGATAGGCTTCACTGAAGAGATGAGTTTTATAGATCGCCTAAAGGCTGAGGAGATCGACAGGGAGATTGTGGTGGAGAGTTCAAGAGAATGGGAAAGGCTCTGGAGATTTTGTGGAGGTGAGCATGGGATAAGGTATCTAGGGAGCAGGAGGTCTTGGAAGGAGCAGAGAAGGCAGTTTGGGTGATATTTTGAGAAGAGATTGGTGATGTACCTTGAGGCAAAATGGTAGATAGCTTTGTATTGGAATGTTAGTAATCTGAATTTATTTGTAGGGTGATTAGGAGCCGTGGGAGAAATTTTTTAAGGGGAGCAACAGCCACTGAGCACTTGGTAAGGTAAATTATTTGAACAGCAGCATTTATGATAGACTGAAGGATGGACAGCCTGTCTAGAAGTATGCCAATGAGGAAAGGAATGCAATAGTTGTGGTGTGAGATGAGGCACAGACTTTGTGATGCTATTTTCTAAGACGGGGCAAACTTTGGAAATGTTGCAGAGACGAAGGTGGCAAGATCTGGGGAAAAATGTTACTTAGCTCTCTCCTCTATGTAATGTTAGGGAGGGGGCTGAGAAGTAATATTTGCAAAATTAACGCTGTACGATGATAATCACATTATCAGTTATAAACCAGATGTGCAAAGTGTCTGTCCAAAGAGTTAAAGATCTCAGGATAGGTGATACATTGAATGGTAATACACCTCCTTAACCACTTAAGGACTGAGCCTATCCCTGACACTTGTTTACACATTAAAATCAGTATTTTATGCTAGAAAATTACTTAGAACCCCCAAACATTTTATATATATATATATATATATATATATATTTTAGCAAAGACTCTGGAGAATAAAATGGCGGTTGTTGCAATGTTTTTTGTCACGTGGTATTTGCGCAGGGGTCTTTCGAGCGCAATTTTTTTTTGTAAAAAATATATTTCACTGCATTTAAAACAAACAGTAAAGTTAGCCAAATTGTTTTTCTATAATGTGAAAGATAATGTTTGATTGAGTAAATAGATACCCAACATGTCATGCTTCAAAATTGCGCACGCTCGTGGAATGGCGACAAACATTGGTACTTAAAAATCTCCATAGGCGACAATTTAAACATTTCTACAGGTTACCAGTTTAGAGTTACAGAGGAGGTCTAGGGCTAGAATTAATGCTCTCGCTCTAAATGATCGTGGCGATACCTCACATGTGTGGTTTGAACACCATTTACATATGTGGCGACTTGCTTATGCGCTTCGCTTTTGCGCGCGAGCACAGAGGTACGGCGTGCTTTAAATTTTTTTTTATTTTCTTATTTTACCTTTTAGTTTTACACGGTCCCTTTAAAAAGTCTATGGCAGCTATTTGCTGCCATAAACCCGTTATTTAACGTCAAAGTAGCGACGCAAATACACGGTGGACGGTCCGTAGTTGGTTAAGGACCGTACACATGGGGTGATTATCGGGCGGCATCGGCCAGTTCAATAGAAACGAGCAGACATTCGGTCCGACAGAAAGGAGCCTGACTAATAAAAATATTTGTGCAGGAGCATTATTGTGGTGGAGAATCCACTTATCAGGCCTAGGTACCCGCTCTCCCCCAAAAAAATAAACCTCCAATAATGTTAGAGGGAGGGAGGATTCTTAAAAGCGGAACTTCCCATTTAAGTTGAAGTTCCATTTTAAGTTCCAGCATTCTATGGTTCCCCCTAAACTCTGGGAGGAAGTTGAGGTATCGTTTGGTGATGAGTGTCACTGTTAACTGCTGCATATCAAGCCTCTAGCCATGCTCACACACCTGAGATTAAAGCCCAACTCTGGACATTTTACACCTTTTAATCCCTTCATAATTTCTACATTAACGACTAGGAGTGTACAGTGTGAGTCACATTTCTGACCAACACATCGGAACAGTGTCTATGACAAACATCAGTTCTTGGTGTTGTGCCTTCACTCCCTCCATATGCTTTCCAATTCACAAAGCAAAGCCTGACATAATTCTGCAATTTTTCACAAAAATATAGGTGGAGTTGGCCTCAGGCACATACATGTGTTGATGCACCTTACAGAGTCCAGAGAACCATAGGAAGTGTGCCATGATGCTTAGCGCAAAGAAGCAGCAGTTGGTTGACCCTGAGAACAGTCAACCCACAAATAGGGGAAAGCCACTGATTAGAATAGAAACTATGTTCTGTGTAGCATGAAAAGGAGGAGTGCGGCAATAAAATCTGCTTTTGCAGTATCAACATGACTAAAAGCTTAGGGCCACACAGTGGCCTAATGGTGAACAATTCTACCTTGTAGCATAAGGAGCCTTGGTTCAAATCTTGGCCAGGATAATTCAGCATTGAGTTTGCATGTTCTCCGTGTGCTTGCAGGGATTTCATTCAAGGGTCTCAGTTTTGTCCCACACTTCAAAGACATGCTGTTGGACCTTGTCCAAGTTCGACCTAGTATGTGTGCACGTATATGTATGCATGTGAAATTAGATTGTAAGCCATGTGAGGGCTTGGACTGATGTGAATGTACAGTATGTAAAGCACTGAACTAATTCTTGGCAGTATAATTGTTTGTAACAACAATTTCGGTATACAAAAATAGTGAAATATCCAAAGTCGGACTTTGGTTTTAACAATAAATACATTTGTACTCAAAGTGCTGTAAATTTTGTATTGTTTGAAAACAACATGACCAATTCTGAAATTCTTCTCATTGCTTTTGAAAGTGAAGCTTACCTGGTTGCCACTGACTTGAATGCTTTTGAGTCAAGTAAAGTCAGTGTGAACTCAGAACTTCTGAACTACATGGCTGTTCTGGGTCAGTGACACAAAGGGGTTTATTTACTAAAACTGGTGTGCGCAGAATCTGGTTCACTTTTGCTTAGAAACCAATCAGTTTCCAGGTTTTACAGGTCGCTAGGCCGATTGGATTCTATGCAGAAGTGAACCCAATTTACACCCCAAAGTATGGAAGTTATAGGATTAGTATGACAAGCCAAGCAACTGGAATTGTCTGAATGCAAGGCCAGCGATAGCAGCCTTTTAATTACCTATATGCAGGTTACCTTACTAGGATTTGTGAGACCTCAAAATATTTTAGAGTATCTGTTTGGAGCAGACCAAATCATTGAGTCTAATGAAGCTGGGAGTGAAGAGTTACAAGAGTTGATTGAGTAAAGCTTTTTTCTACATAGTCAACTAAAGTTTCATAACCCCATATTAGAGAATGAACTGCAATGAATAATCCTAAGGTCTAGATTGGATGGTTGGGGTACTTTGAAGTGGTTCATTCCACGTTCTCAAGTGTTCCTGCTATGCCACTTAATGTCTCAAAAGCCAAAAGAATGTGGCAGATGTACAACCCTCCATTATTGATCTGATGTATTGTACAATATAGTCTACATTATATACAGATGCAACAAAGACAGGAAAAGAATAATTCTAACTTTCCATTTCTCCACTGAAAATTACACGTTTGCTGCACAGCTTACATTTGTAAACATAATTTATGTGTCATGTTTGTATTTAGCTTACATTAACCTGTGGGGGGTGTCCAAATATTACTTTTGTTATTAAAGATGTTGTTAGAGCAGTATCTGTGGGCAAAAATACCCTGCGTTATAGGAAACCTTCAGTACACAGATAAAAATATGGAAGCTGCCACTGCTGACCTCTTCATGAACATTTTTATTGCCTGGCTGTCTCTGGCTGAGGCACTGACACAGAACTCGTGATCTGCATGCTTGTCGGTGACTCAAAGGGGTTGATTTACTAAAACTGGACAGTGCAAAATCTGGTGCAGCTCTGCATTGCCAAAGCTTAATTGCATAGCTGCACCAGACTGCACACTCTCTAGTTTTAGTAAATCAAACCTGAAGTGTGAAGAAACTGGATCAACATGACAGCTGGCATTTTCAGGACGACAGGTTAGTAATAGCAGCTAACAGAATACATTAGAAAATATTTCCTTTAATAAAAGGAGTCAGAGGAGAAAAAAGTACTGTCTGGACAGTGTTAAGTTTTGGACGGTACCTTTGGTTTAACAAACACTGAATGAACAAAACTATTTATAAAATATAGTCAGCTTTAGAGGGAGAGCCCTAAACCCCACGTGCATATATTATACAGGAGGTAAATAACGCCAACAGTTTACACAGTGCTTTCCAGTACATCATTTTAACTTTTCAAAGTGCAATGCATAAAAACAGGGTTAGATAGCCTGACTGAATGCACCAAGGCTGTATATGTGACTCACGAAGGTCTAATCCCATCATGCCCTGCTACAGGCTCATAAATAGATCTGAAATACTTCCTCAATCATGTTTTACGAGCAGAGATGCGCAGGGGGTGCTCAATGGTTAGCTGGAGGGAAAATAGCAACAGCAGGTGGCCAAAACTGTGCCGAAAATGGTTACGAACATCACTCAACTGCACAGTCTTTGATCTTAGGACGACAATTTCACAAATGTCCACCAGAGTTCAAAATTAAATAAGTGCATTTAAAAAGCAGGTAATTCACCATGCATAGAGCGCGCACATACATTCTAACATTAACACACCTAGGAACATTGGAATTTTCTTATGTGTGTTAATGTACTGTCTCTCTTCAGGGGCAAGAAGCTTGACAATGATTAGGAAGTAAGAGTGTGACCATTATTAGTGGTCTCTGAATGGAAAAAAGCGCCTGGAGACAGGTAATGGTATACTGGCGTCTTCTTAGTCGACTGTCTGCCATGAGGGTCTGGGAATGGCATTTACTGCACCATTAGGAACAAATACAGTCCTCTCCTGTGATCATCCCAACACAGGTGTGACACTCATGAACAAGATCGAAATACAGAGATCATTTAAAGGCAGATCTGGTTCAAAATATAAGTAGACAGCCAAAGTGCAATAACCCAGCAATAACCCAAACAAGTAGACTTCAATTAACAACTTAAAGTAGAAGCAGAAAAAGGTAGGCAGGTATGTATGCATGTATTATACGCACACATAAACATACACAGTAAAAAAACACGAAGATTAAAAAAATGTTTTTGATTCCACTCCCCCTAGGTAGTATATTTTTTATTTAAAGATAAAGTTAGTAAGGGCTAAACCCGCAAAATGTAAAATATTTAATGCTGTAGACTTCAGCACTTACACCACTGTAGCTGTGTGGTTTTATTTTTGTAAGCACCTATTTGCTTTGCATCCTCTCTCCCCAAATTCTGTTTTCTCTGGGTCCTGTTTTCAGGTGGCTCCATCCCCTTACAGGATCCTATGCAGCCACCTTTACCTGTTTGTTCCTAGGTGGCACCTAAATGCGTCCACAGAAAGCAGTAGCCAGGTGGAATGCCATTCTCCTGCTCCCCCCTTCTCCCTGTGTATTGTCCATTCTGGGCTATGCAATGCAAGACACACAGGGTGTGCACTTTCATACCTGGGAAAGTACTCTGCAACTTGGAATCAGGCACCTGCTGCAGCTGAAAAAGAATAGGCAGTGCACCGGTAGTAATTCTGTTCAGGGTGATAAGCGCACAGCGCAAATGCCCAGAATGCAGAGATTCACATAATAAAATTACTACTTTAAATTTTTTGACTTATAATAATGTCAGAGGATTAAAAAAGACACAAGATATTACAAGAGATTACAAGAAATTAAAATATACACTGCAAAACATAATTTTTCTACAGAAGACACATATAGCACAAAGTACAAACATTAAACTGTACTCAAAATTCTATCCAACATGGTATTATGGAGATTATCCAACTAGAAGAGCGAAAGGGGTAGCAATAGGATTGGCAAAAGAGATAAAGTTTGAGCTGGAGGACAGGAAGGTAGATCCGGAGAGCCGATATATATTCCTAAAAGGTAATCTACAGGGGACGGACTATACATTGGCCAACCTCTACTGCCCCAATAAAAACCAAAGGGTTTTGGGAGAGTTAATGGGATTTAAGAAAGGCCTACTAACCTACTAAGGAGATCTTAATTTTTGTATGGACCCACGAATGGATAGTACGTAAAAATGTACTGGGGACTGGAGATCGTCAATTAGGAACAATAAGGAGGAAACTACTCCAACTCAAATTAGTGGATGTGTGGAGAGCGCAACACCCGTGGGTAAAAGCTTACTCATTCCACTCCTCAGTACATGATACGTACTCACAATTAGACTATATTCTAATTGAACAAAGATTGTTGTAATCAGTGGTAAAATCATCAATTGAGATAACATCGATTACAGACCATGCTCTGGTAATAGTGATGATAAGTCTTACGGGAGCACAAGATAGAGGATGCATGTGGAGGTTTGATACAGGATATAGAAACGGAAAAAAAAAAAAATAATAAAAAAAGAAATAGTACAATATTTTGGGTTAAACGCGTCCCCTGAGGTCTCAAAAGCCACAATATGGGAAGCTCACAAAGCCTATATTAGATGAGTTTTGATCTGCATGGCAGCAAGAAAAAAAAGAAAGAAAAAGCAAGAAAAAATGGAAAGATTAATAAAAGAAATATATGAGCTGGAACAGATACATAAAAATAAAAAAGATCTTGAAGTACAACAGTCATTAATAATGAGGAGAGACCAATTAAAAGATTTAATGGAACACACAAGAAAGTTCTTTAATAGAGTGGCGAAAGACAGGTATAGATGGGGGGAATAAACTAGGAAAATACCTTGAAAAAACCCTAAGAAATAAAAAAACATTAAATTATATAGAAAAGATGAAAAATATTAAAGGAAAGATGGTTTATTCAACAACTGAAATTGCAAAGACCTTCCATAGCTATTATAGTGCCCTCTACTCGGTGAGACAAAGGGAGACTAGAGAAGCCAAAAAAGAAAGGAAACAAAAAACACAGGAATATATAAAGAAAGCAAGACTACCAAAAGTCCCAATAGGAAAACTGCAAGCTTTAGAAGATACAATAACACAAGAGATCAAAATAGCAACAAATACACCAACTGGAAAGAACCCAGGGCCTGATGGATTTACAATAAGATATTATAAAAAATTTAAACAATTAATACCAAAAATGTGTGAGTACTTGAATTAGGGGAAGGGGAGGAAATGAGGAGGGAATCACTACTGGAACATATAACAGTCATACCTAAAGAGGGAAAAGACTTCACATTATGTTCTTCTAGCTATAGACCAATAGCACTATTAAATGCAAACAAAATAATATAAGCAAAAGTGTTAGCAACAAAGTTAAAAGAGTTGATGCCGGAGTGGATCTATATGGATCAAACTGGGTTTATACCTGGGAGGGAAAGTAAAGATAATGGGATAAGAACATTATTAATGATGCAAAAAGAGAGAAGCAGAAATTCCCCAGCTTTATTTCTTTCGATAAATGCCAAAAAAGCATTCGATAGGGTGGACTGGGGATTTATGGTGGACTGGGGATTTATGCTAGATACTATAGAAAATTTAGGCATAGGTCTAAAAATGGTCAGATGGATCAAAAATCTATATAACCACCCCACAGCATCGGTTTAGGTAAATGGGAGAATGTCACCATACTTTGAGATGTTCAATGGAACAAGACAAAGATGCCTGCTCTCGCTCCTCCTGTATGTACTTTCATTTGAGCCTTTGTTGGTGACTAAACTGAATAATTTGCATATTGGAGGGGTGAAAATGGGAGAAGAGGAACATAAGGTGGCAGCATACGCGGATGACATCCTGTTTTAGATTTCAAACCCCAGAACACCATTCCCAAACCTAATAAAAGAGCTGAAAAAATATGGGAATTATCGAACTTCAAAATTAATCTAAATCAGAAATTCTGAATGTAGGCCTAAATAAAAAACAGAGGAGGGGGTTTTACAAAAAGAGTTTCCATTTACATGGAGGAAAAATGAAATGAAATATCTTGGAATAAAAAGTGTCAGAAGAATACATAACCCAACTCAACAGAGGGGTGGGTGCTGTGTCCATCAATGAACATCAGAGAAAAGGATTTTACAGTAAGACAAAAATCCAGTTTTCTCTTTCGTTCATAGATGGTCACAGCTCCATGACTTCTTTGACCCTTGGGATGTCCCAAAGCAGTATCAATATGAGGGGTGGGAAAACACAGCAGTGAATATAATTCCCAAAAGAGGTTAAAAATAGCCAAACAAGTAAACTAGGAGCTCAACCAGGTACAATTGGAGCTCACCAACCACAAAAAAATACATCCTCAAGAGGCAGGAGCCTCTGCAACCGCAGCCTGCAAAACTTTGCTGCCGAACGCAGCATCTGCAGATGTGAGAACATCCACCTTGTAAAACCTTGTAAATGCATGCACAGAGGACCATGTGTCCACCTTGCACACCTGGACCACTGATCCCTGATGACAGAAGACCCAGGAGGCACTAAGCGCTCTTGTAGAATGAGCCTTAACAGGGAAAGGAGGAACCTGACCCCTGGTGGAATAGGCCTGCACCATCGTCTGCCGGATCCATCTGGAAATGGTCACAGCAGATGCGTCCTGCACCTTACAAGATCCATCCGTAAGGACAAACAAGGAATCAGATTTCCGAATCGACTCAGTTGCCGCCAGGTACACCCTGATTGCCCAAACACAATAAAGGGAATGTAAAACAATTTCTTTAGGATGTTTTGGCTTAGGGCACAAGGAAGGCAACACAATGTCTTCATTCAAGTGGAAACTCGAGACGCCTTTAGGAAGGAAGGACTGACAGGGACAGAGCACCACTTTGTCCCTGTGAACCACCAAGTAAGGTGACCGACAGGACAACGCAGCTGGTTACAACTCCCTGCATGCAGAAGTAATAGCCATCAAGAAGGCCACCTTCTGTGACAGAGTAAGCAGAGGAAGTTCACAAATATTTTCATAAGGTGATTTTTGAAGAACCGACAGTACCAAATTGAGGTCCCACGGAGGTACCAGGGACCTTACCGGAGGAGCCAAGTGGCGAACCCCTGGACAAAAGTGTGAACCAAAGAAGTTGAAGCCAACGGCCGTTGGAAAAAAGATTGCCAAGGCGAAAATTTGGCCCTTGATGGTGCCCAGAGCCAAACGCTGATCTACACCCTGTTGTAGGAACTCCAGCAGACAGGACACTGCCGCATCACCCCTTCACAGGCTACAAGAAAATGACCGCCGCATTGATTTCAATTGGAAACTCAGAAAACATGGCGGCCAAAGCGTCAGAACAGCCATCCACAGTAAAATGGCAGCGTGGCATCCAGAACCCCAATGGCCCTCCAGGTACTTGTAGTCTGCCAGGGGAGCTCTAACAGGGACACCCATCCTGACATTGCCACAACATTTTTTATTGGGAGCTGCCAACACCGCATGACCCCATACCTGAAAAAAGCCAGGCCACCACAAAGAGAGGGAACTAAGGGGGGTAGGTGAGGGTGACATGTGCAGGGAAAGGTGAGGGGGGGGAATCTTGGAATGGGGGTGCTGCAGCCAGAGGTATGCTGCGACTCAGTTCGTGACCAGCGTTGTGACCAGGGCTATGTGTCCTCGCGAAGTGTTTCACTCGCCGGGCAGCCCTGTCGTGGCCAACCTAGCGCAGAGCAAAAGTTGGGTCGTGCTTGCTGGCCAGACTGGGAAGACCGTAAGGGTCTGCGATATCCAGTGCCCAGTTGCCCACTCCTGCAGTTGATTGTAGTTCTCAGAGGAACAAAAAAAAATGTAAAAAGGAAAAAAAACAGGTCCCTACTCCTGACTAGGCTGAAAAAAAACTGAAGTCCTATAGCAGGAAGTGGGAAGTATACCCCCTAGGACAGCCCTAGGGGCATATTCAAATTTGTTTCTGCCTAGTCCTACTCCATTGGAGAGCAGCATAATACAAGGGTCAAAAAAGATATGGAGCTGTGGCCGTCAATGAACGAAAGAGAAAATGCAGCATGTTCTAATACACTAGAAGGCACTGCACTGGTGTGAATTAGGTCCATTGGAATACACGGAAAACATTGTGCCTGTGTTTCGATATCGATTAAAAACGCACTGGACTGCAACTGGTGTGAACCAGCCATTACAGTGGGGAAATCTAGCTAAAGGAGATTCTGAAAGTATGAGAAGCAAGCAGATCATATACACATACAAAGCTAAAAATACCAGTTGTCAAACAGTATATAAGACATGTCAGCAGCTTCAAATAACTATGCATGCACTGTGACATTTTGATACTAAACTTAAATATAGATTACTACTTCTTCAAAACTAGCATAAGGTCTCTTTCTAACAACTGCAAACATTCCAGCATTATCTGGGTCTATTTAAGCTGCACAACTTATCATATAACCTATTCTAATAATTTATAGGGGAAAGCCATGTGATATTAATTATTGTTTTGGCTTTCTGTCTGAATGTTTATTTTTTTTTCCGGTTTAAAGCACTCTTGCCCTTTGATATTGTATGGAAATGCAGTTTTTTTCCCTAAAGTGGAATTGAAACCATGTGCACCTAACTAGAGTTAACGAATTACAGTGTGATGGAAATTCTGCGGGTGGATTTGAAGAAGAATCAGATATTTGGGTCAGCATTTGCATTAATTTGGGTAACTTTATAGCTTAACCATAAAAAGGCTACAGTTAAGTTTCTGTGCCAAAAATACATGAGGTTTTCTTTTTGTCGCAGTTCTCTGATTCGGAACAAGGTTTTCTCAGCAGCTACAACACTGAGAATATTGAAAGGGTTTTATTTACTGCTTAGCTTTACAAACAGTTGTTTCTGTGCACACAAAACTTCTCAAAGGACAAAGTCACCCAAAACAGAGTTCAGCTTTGTAAGGCCCTAATGGGGTACGGATACATAGGCCAGCTTCCTTTGTCTCTTGGATAGTCCAATGACATGCTTCCCACTGTAGTTTTTTTGCTTCCAGGAAACCATAATGAAGTTGTCACTTCCTCACACCTGGATTCCCAATTTTATCCATCTACGTTTTCATGCATACACACTGTTCCCTAAGCGCCTGCCATCTGTCACTGCATACACGTTACACTGAGATCTCACCTTGCACTCCCAGTCCAACAAATTCATTGAATGCTTGAGAGGGGGAGAAAGAGAGAGAGAACCTAAAAGCATTTTTACAATTATTGGAAAGAGTAGGTAAGGATAAAACCCCAGGTATTTTGTTTTCTTCTGTATTGCATTGGGGAGATTTACCTTTACTTCCTGTCCTAGACAAAAAGTAGTAAGCCCTAGTGAACATTGGGCGCTTGCCCAGCTCTTTCTGAGTGCCTTTTCTCCTGGCAGGAGAAAAGCCGCATTTTGCAAACGCATGTCGAGCGTTTGGACGTTCAATCACTTCTTCAGGTAGGATATTAATTTATAACATTATTTATTCTGCGCATTAAAATGAATGTTCAAGTTCTAAATTTGCCTAGCGTTTAGGTGTGTCAGGTGTCTTTCTGCCAAAACATTCCTCTCCTGAGCATACAAGTGATGCTTCTTTTTTTTCTGCCTCTACATGCCGTAGGCAAACATGAAGGGACATTTAAAGGCAGAAAAAAACCAGAAAGAGAAAAAAAACACCCTTAACAGCATTTTTTTTGACGCCCAGTGTGCAAGAGGCCAAAATCTTAATTTAAAAAAAAAAAAAAAGAGAAGAGAAGAGGGAATTCCCCTTTTAAAAACGGTTGTCAAAGAAACAAGAGTACCAACTGTAAAATGTACTATTACTGTTCTGGTGCAGCTTAAAATTTCAGAGGTTCCCTCTCTCCTTCACAGTGGCGGTGGCCAGCAGGACAAATATGAGAGCTTTGGCTTTAGATATGCTTTAAGAACGATACAAAATATCTTTCATAAATAAATATTGTAAGCTGAAGCTGAAATTTATAGGCTCTGACTTAGAGCTGCACGATTAATCGTATGAAAATCGCGATCTCGATTCACCCCCCCTGACGATCTAAACCTAACATTTGCTTGATTCTTTGCATAGCTGCATAGCAGAGAGAACAGCTGTGAAAAAAAAAAAAAAAAAAAAGCCTCCTGGCAAATGCCTATCAGCATTAAAGTCTCCCAGTAACTATAAACAAAAATGATTACATTGTATCTTTTCCTTCCCTCTGCCAGGGAGAAAGGAAGTTTAACCTCTTAAAGACTAGACCTTTCTCTGACACTTGTTGCTTGCAAGTTAAAATCAGTTTTTTTTTGCTAGTAAAGTACTTCGAACCCCCAAACATTTTATATATTTTTTTAGCAGAGACCCTACAGAATAAAATGGCGATTGTTGTAATATTTTATGTCACACTGTATTTGTGCAGCAGTCTTTCAAACGCAATTAATAGACTTTAATGAATAAAAAAAAAAAAACGTAACAGTAAAGTTATCCCAATTTTTTTTTTTGTTACACAGAGAATCGTGATCTTTATTCCAAGCTAAAAAATCGTGATTCTCATTTTGGCCAGAATCGTGCAGCTCTACTCTGACTCATTCACTTGTGTGAATTTCAACTTGAGCTACTGAGTCCTGTTAGCAAGTTTTTTCTTAAATCAAAAATGAGCCAGTAAAACATGTGAAATGGTTCTGAAAAGCTTTACCTGCTGGCAGAAATACAAATATTAATTTAGAGTTCCACTAATTTTTGTGTTTATTAAAAATCAGCAGCTACAAAAAGTGTAGCTACCGACTTTTAATAAACACACACTCACCTGGTCCCACGTTCCAGCGATGCAGCCGCCTGAAAGCCTTGCTCCTTTCTCTCTGTTCTCCATGGCACTGGCATTGCAAGTGTGGGCACCTGGCTGTGACATCTTGCAGCTTCACAGCCGGGTATACACTGCACATGCGTGAGCCGCGCAGTGCCTCCCCAATGGTCGGGCAATCTTCCGGGACCTGTGACGTGACGCAGAAGATTGCAAGGAGGGAGGGGGAAAGGAGAACTTTTGCTTGAGCTGTCTAGGTGGCTCGAACGAAAGTGGGAGCAGGTACCTGTCAAAACATGGTACCTATTCTCCTGCCCCCCCATATGGCATATTTGGAGGAGAGGAGTGCTTAAAGCACTCTTTAATATATAATGACTGATATCCTGTCCATAAGAAAGAAGAAAATATACAGAAAATCACATTCAGTTTACCTGCAAGTACTGTGCACTGCACTTTTAGTCCCCACATTATCCCCAACATGTCCCACAGGAAACACAAAACAAGAGCAGAGAATTCCATGATGCTAACACAGAATTAACAAAAAATTTATCTTGCTAAAGGCAACACATATATTCCAGTTTTAATTGTTAACATTTGCCATAAAATGTAAAAAGTACAACAAATGTTTTCAACAATGACCTAACCGGGTTTCTTTTTTTAGATATATTATTAAAATGTACTCCGATTTCTTCTCAATCTAGCCTCAGAACACAAGATTTATAATTACCTTTATTTATATGTACACTGAATATCTAGAGTACATTTTTATTCAACAAGATGACCACTGAACCAGTAGAATTTTATAGAGCTGGATGGACTCAATGGAAGTCATTAGGCCTTCTGGCCTAGCTGCATGGAGAATTAGATCCTTGGCTACTGGACAGTGTATAGGCTTCCAGAAATTTGACAATTGTAGCCAAGTGGGTGCATAAAACCCTCTGCATAGCAACCCTTTTACTATTCCTTTGAAGAGAAATAGTATTTTTAATGTTTTTTTTTTTTTTTTAGATATGCATATGACAAATCAGGCTAATATGTTTTTGAAGCCTTGTTTCTATGTAAAATTTGCAATCATACATGAAACATGGGTTCATCAAAGTTGTTTATTACATATAAAGGGGAAGAAAGCTGCGCACAAAAAAGATGAAACTAAAGGCTGCTAGTACAAAGTATATCAAACCCAAGAAATATGTAAAGATGGTACAGCGCCACTAAATAGATAGCTAACTAATATGAAGGTGAACCAAAGTCCATAAGTCCATAGGAGGGAGATTTCAGATGTTGGGAATATGACTGTGAATCCCACATCAATCTTGCAAGTAGAGTTTCAGGCAGAGATCACATAAACAATAAGGATGTAACCTTACCGGACAGTTGGACCCCCTGTTACGGAAGGTCAAACAGGCATGCGATATCCACCGTCAGGGACAAAACTGCAACGGAACTCCTCTCCTATCGACCACAGACACTCCGGATAAACATAGACTATGGATCCGGCGAACCTCACTGGACCCCAGGTGCACACAGGGGATGACCTCCAATAAGACAAATGGGGGCGCACATAGTGAAGTACATTCAAGTCTTTTATTGAAATAAAAGGTAAAAAACTCACAATTTAGCTGCTTGACACAGGCATAATAAAATCATTGGCCGCGGCTCGAATAGCGTGACTGCATGGGGGCTTAGCGTGCCTGACGCGTTTCGTCCTGCAAAAGGCGTTTTCAAAGGCAAAAGCCCCCCTCATGCAGCACGCTTTTATAGGAAACCCCCAATTGTTTGGAATGTGGCCACTTCCGGTGCGTGATGACGCACTTCCGGTTCCGGTCCGTGATGACGCACTTCCGGTTCCGGTGCGTGATGACGCACTTCCGGTTCCGGCGTGCGTGATGACGCACTTCCGGTTTTGGCAATCAACAGCGCGGTGAGGCTCTTGCTGAGCCTCCGGAAGTCTAGCAAAGGAAGGAAGAAATTACCTAAAGAGAAAAAACAAAGGCAGTAGGAGATAACGGTGCCCCAGCCGCCGACGGCAAGCCAGAAGAAACCACTCTAACCGTACTATGTTATTCAAGGCAAATAACCTCCTTCCAGTCGACAAAGGATAAAAAATATATTCATTAGCCACTCCAAACAATTGTTAAACAATAAAATATACATTTAAAATCATGTGAGTATACAACCAAATTGATGGCAGAAACACAGATATAAAAACAAATATTCCAATCAAATAAATTACATGAATTGCAATCTAGGTTTAACAATAAAGAAAGCACACGTCTTATCCCACCTGTCCACATTGAACTAAAGAACCACAGTAAGTATGGGACATTAAACCATACAGCCTAGTATGTGTCCATGTAAACCCTAAAAAAGGTCAACTGGGATCGACAGAACCTTTCCACATCCAACTGAGCAGGGGGAAGGATAGGGATAGACAAGATACAATCAATGTATGGTGCATACATTGAGATGATAGAACCTTAAATAAACTAAGTACACCCCCTGAAGGTGCGCTCTAGATGGTATTCCCCAAACACGGGCACATTACCAGGGGATTTGAAAAACAAAAAAAGGGGGGGGGGGCCAAAAAGAAACCAGCTCATTGACAGCAAGGGAGGAGAGAACTTAGGGAGTCAATCTGCTCATCAGCTGTTGTTAATGAAGCAGTTGACATCCCAATCCACGTTGAGACCAAAGGGGGTATAACACTTCAGGTCAAAAATCCACCTGGTCTCAAGCCGTGAAATCTCCCTCCTCACATTGCTCCCCCTCCAGTGTGGGGTAAATTTGTCAATGGCAATAATCTTAGTTCCAACAGCCTTTTTGTGGTGACATTCTAGGTAATGTCTTGAAACAGAATGTTTAGGAAAACCCCGGCGAATATTACCCAGATGTTCATTCACCCTGGTTTTCATGGCACGGGTAGTCCTGCCCACATATTGGTACCCGCAAGGGCACTCCAACATGTAGACTACGTTCTCTGTTGAGCAGGTAATGAACGTATCGATGGAATAACTCTTGTGTGTGGCTTTAGAGCAAAAAGATAGAACTTTACGTTCCTTGATGGCATTTGCCCTACAGACCACACACCGTCTACAAGGGAAAAACCCTGTAATTTCAGGGAAAAGGTGGGTGATCCTAGTAGGTGGATCCACAATGTTTGGTGCCACCCTAAGTCTCAGAGGTGGAGCGCCCTTGAAGACCACTGTGGGGCGTTCTCCAATCACGGGAGCTAGTACTCTGTCGTTCCTCAATACACCCCAATGCCGGTTGAAGATTTTCCTAATGTCCCGGAATTGGTGAGTGTATGGGGTCACAAAGGCAGTGGTGAATTCTGTGCTAGACTCCCTATTAGCCCTAGAACCTGCTAACATGCTAGTTCTGTCTAAATTAGCCACTTCCTGAATGGCTAAATCAAGTTCAGAGTTGGAGTACCCTTTGTCCAGGAATCTCCCTTTGAGGACTGATGCTTGCTGGAAATAGTCATCAATTAGGGTACAATTCCTACGGATCCTTGTAAATTGGCTCTTAGGCACCGACTTAAGCCACGAAGGGTGATGGTAACTGTCGGTGCCAATATAGCCATTACGGTCAGTGGCTTTGAAAAAAGTTGTAGTCACCAATTCATTGCCCTTGACCGTAATATTAAGGTCAAGGAAGTGTATGTTAGATGCACTCACCTCATGTTGCAGGCGTATCCCAAAGATGTTGTTATTAAGATCCTCAAAGAACCGGGATAAGGACTCGACGGTGCCATTCCATATGAGGAGGACATCGTCGATGTACCTTTTCCACATCACTAGCTCGTCTCTTTGGTCTCTGAAGATGAAATCCTCCTCCCACTTTGCCATGAACAAGTTCGCCATGCTAGGGGCGAACTTGGCACCCATGGCAACACCCCTGGTCTGGAGGTAATAAGTACCCCCAAACCAGAAGTAGTTGTGGGTCATGGCAAAGGAGAGGAGGTTCAGGACCAGCTTCCTTTGGGCTGGGACGAGAAGTGGGTCTCTTTGCAAAAAGGAAGAAACCGCCTGGTGGCCGTGCTCATGGGAAATAATGGTGTAGAGGGAGGCAACATCCGCCGTGGCCAGCAGATAGCCCTCCCTCCACTCCACCCCATCCAGGAGCCGGATCACCTGCGTTGAATCCCTTAAAAAGGTGGGAGTTGAAACCACCAATGGCTGCAGGTACCCGTCAATATACTTACCAACCCTTGAGGTCACAGAATCTATCCCGCTGATAATGGGACGACCTGGCGGGTTAACTGGATTCTTGTGAACCTTAGGGAGGTAGTACATGACGGGTACCCTGGGAGCCACGGGAATCAGAAACAGTTTCTCCTTCTTGTTGAGGATATTATCCTCAAAGGCTTTCTCTACTATCGTAGTAAGCTCTTTCTTATACTTACGGGTGGGATTGGATCTCAGGAGAGAGTAGGTATCTCGATCCGACAGAATATTAGACATTTCTGTCAAATATGCCGTCTTATCCAGGACCACAATCCCGCCTCCCTTGTCAGCTGGTCTGACCACCAGGTCATCTCTAGACTGCAGGGATTTTAATCCAACATCAAACCTCTTGTCAGCATACATCCGCTTAATCTCCAGTTTTTCCAAATCCTTAATCACCATGTCCTTGAAAACACCCAATGAAGGGGCCAAAGGACCAGGGGGATTAAACAGCGATGCATTGGAGAGATTGGAATGCCTGATGCCTTCTCTGGTCTGAGTGAATTTTTTTGCTGGATTAGAAAGAATATAGCGTTTAACATTAAGTTTACGCATATATTTTTGGACATCCATAAATACTGTAAACTTGTCCAAGGGCTTGAAGGGAACATGCTTCAAACCCCGGTCAAGAACAAATAGTTCGTCCTCTGTAAGCGAGGTAGAACTCAAGTTAAAGATGCCAGCACCTAATTTATTCTTTTTCTTTTCTTTCCTGTTCCTTCTGCCTCCCCTGGTTCCTCGATTCGTCCTGTTGGGCGGTCGTAGTCGTACCTGTCCCTCAGGAAAAAATCCGGGTATCTTTGAGGATACTGCGGTCCCCTGGGTGAATCGTAACCGCGTTCCCTGGGGTAATTATTCCTCTGAGGGGCAGGTAGAGGATGCCTCGTGATAAATCTATCGTCATAATGGTCATAATATTCCTGATGGTTCTCCAAAGGGGCATAGGAATTATAGGTAGGAGTGTAATATTGGTTATTTTGGTTATTTTGGGGCTTTTTTTGTTTTTTCTTTTTATTCTTACTCTTATTCTTTGGGGGCCTTGTTGGAGTATTAGTCCTAAATGGTCTCAAAATGTTGGGCCCAGAAGGCGTTTGATTTCCTCTAGGGCCAGCCGGAGGACCAGAGGGCCTTACCGATGTGGGTGTGCCAGGACCAAGTCTGTAGGGAGTGCCACCAGAGATCATACGAAGAGGTCTGCTGTCGGCATTCCCACCTGTTGAAGTGCTGGCACCCTGGTTGATCTCCATTCCGGATTCCACCAATTCAGACGATGGCACATCCATCTCGGCCGCCTCTGCTCTCCTTTTTTGCCATTTAAACACAAGATCACTTCCATAGTCACTAGCATCCCTGAAGTATTTTTTCCTTTTCTTATACTTCTGTTCGGACTCCTCCTTCTCCAAAGCCCTCTGAAGGTCCTCAGATCTGTTCTTAAACTCAGGAGTGTCCTTATGAGGGATTAGTGACTTTTTTAGGATGGTAAGCTCCTCATCCAATCTGGTAAGTTTCAACTTTTTACGAGTGATGAGGAACCTCAACATGTTGAGGCCCGCATCGTTGAAAAACTTAAACCAGAGGTTGAGGTCTTTCTCGTCATCTTGGGGATTGACCTCCCATCTCAGACTCCGTGGAACAAAGCCCTCCTCCAAGTATTTCTCAAGGAGAGCTATGTCCCAATTAGTATGGGTCTCCGTAATCATGATATTACGCACCCTCATAAATAAACCGCCAATATCGGACCTATTAGGGTCCGGAGAGCCTTCAAAGGCATCCTTAAAATTGGAGGCGGAGGTTTTCCTAAAAGGAAATATATCCATATTGTAGTGAGAATTAACCACTAGTTGGCTGCAGCTCACAGATGATAAATCAAGTATGTCCTCCTCATATGGAATGGCACCGTCGAGTCCTTATCCCGGTTCTTTGAGGATCTTAATAACAACATCTTTGGGATACGCCTGCAACATGAGGTGAGTGCATCTAACATACACTTCCTTGACCTTAATATTACGGTCAAGGGCAATGAATTGGTGACTACAACTTTTTTCAAAGCCACTGACCGTAATGGCTATATTGGCACCGACAGTTACCATCACCCTTCGTGGCTTAAGTCGGTGCCTAAGAGCCAATTTACAAGGATCCGTAGGAATTGTACCCTAATTGATGACTATTTCCAGCAAGCATCAGTCCTCAAAGGGAGATTCCTGGACAAAGGGTACTCCAACTCTGAACTTGATTTAGCCATTCAGGAAGTGGCTAATTTAGACAGAACTAGCATGTTAGCAGGTTCTAGGGCTAATAGGGAGTCTAGCACAGAATTCACCACTGCCTTTGTGACCCCATACACTCACCAATTCCGGGACATTAGGAAAATCTTCAACCGGCATTGGGGTGTATTGAGGAACGACAGAGTACTAGCTCCCGTGATTGGAGAACGCCCCACAGTGGTCTTCAAGGGCGCTCCACCTCTGAGACTTAGGGTGGCACCAAACATTGTGGATCCACCTACTAGGATCACCCACCTTTTCCCTGAAATTACAGGGTTTTTCCCTTGTAGACGGTGTGTGGTCTGTAGGGCAAATGCCATCAAGGAACGTAAAGTTCTATCTTTTTGCTCTAAAGCCACACACAAGAGTTATTCCATCGATACGTTCATTACCTGCTCAACAGAGAACGTAGTCTACATGTTGGAGTGCCCTTGCGGGTACCAATATGTGGGCAGGACTACCCGTGCCATGAAAACCAGGGTGAATGAACATCTGGGTAATATTCGCCGGGGTTTTCCTAAACATTCTGTTTCAAGACATTACCTAGAATGTCACCACAAAAAGGCTGTTGGAACTAAGATTATTGCCATTGACAAATTTACCCCACACTGGAGGGGGAGCAATGTGAGGAGGGAGATTTCACGGCTTGAGACCAGGTGGATTTTTGACCTGAAGTGTTATACCCCCTTTGGTCTCAACGTGGATTGGGATGTCAACTGCTTCATTAACAACAGCTGATGAGCAGATTGACTCCCTAAGTTCTCTCCTCCCTTGCTGTCAATGAGCTGGTTTCTTTTTGGTCCCCCCCCCCCTTTTTTTGTTTTTCAAATCCCCTGGTAATGTGCCCGTGTTTGGGGAATACCATCTAGAGCGCACCTTCAGGGGGTGTACTTAGTTTATTTAAGGTTCTATCATCTCAATGTATGCACCATACATTGATTGTATCTTGTCTATCCCTATCCTTCCCCCTGCTCAGTTGGATGTGGAAAGGTTCTGTCGATCCCAGTTGACCTTTTTTAGGGTTTACATGGACACATACTAGGCTGTATGGTTTAATGTCCCATACTTACTGTGGTTCTTTAGTTCAATGTGGACAGGTGGGATAAGACGTGTGCTTTCTTTATTGTTAAACCTAGATTGCAATTCATGTAATTTATTTGATTGGAATATTTGTTTTTATATCTGTGTTTCTGCCATCAATTTGGTTGTATACTCACATGATTTTAAATGTATATTTTATTGTTTAACAATTGTTTGGAGTGGCTAATGAATATATTTTTTATCCTTTGTCGACTGGAAGGAGGTTATTTGCCTTGAATAACATAGTACGGTTAGAGTGGTTTCTTCTGGCTTGCCGTCGGCGGCTGGGGCACCGTTATCTCCTACTGCCTTTGTTTTTTCTCTTTAGGTAATTTCTTCCTTCCTTTGCTAGACTTCCGGAGGCTCAGCAAGAGCCTCACCGCGCTGTTGATTGCCAAAACCGGAAGTGCGTCATCACGCACGCCGGAACCGGAAGTGCGTCATCACGCACCGGAACCGGAAGTGCGTCATCACGGACCGGAACCGGAAGTGCGTCATCACGCACCGGAAGTGGCCACATTCCAAACAATTGGGGGTTTCCTATAAAAGCGTGCTGCATGAGGGGGGCTTTTGCCTTTGAAAACGCCTTTTGCAGGACGAAACGCGTCAGGCACGCTAAGCCCCCATGCAGTCACGCTATTCGAGCCGCGGCCAATGATTTTATTATGCCTGTGTCAAGCAGCTAAATTGTGAGTTTTTTACCTTTTATTTCAATAAAAGACTTGAATGTACTTCACTATGTGCGCCCCCATTTGTCTTATTGGAGGTCATCCCCTGTGTGCACCTGGGGTCCAGTGAGGTTCGCCGGATCCATAGTCTATGTTTATCCGGAGTGTCTGTGGTCGATAGGAGAGGAGTTCCGTTGCAGTTTTGTCCCTGACGGTGGATATCGCATGCCTGTTTGACCTTCCGTAACAGGGGGTCCAACTGTCCGGTAAGGTTACATCCTTATTGTTTATGTGATCTCTGCCTGAAACTCTACTTGCAAGATTGATGTGGGATTCACAGTCATATTCCCAACATCTGAAATCTCCCTCCTATGGACTTATGGACTTTGGTTCACCTTCATATTAGTTAGCTATCTATTTAGTGGCGCTGTACCATCTTTACATATTTCTTGGGTTTGATATACTTTGTACTAGCAGCCTTTAGTTTCATCTTTTTTGTGCGCAGCTTTCTTCCCCTTTACTGTATACTTGATTTATCATCTGTGAGCTGCAGCCAACTAGTGGTTAATTCTCACTACAATATGGATATATTTCCTTTTAGGAAAACCTCCGCCTCCAATTTTAAGGATGCCTTTGAAGGCTCTCCGGACCCTAATAGGTCCGATATTGGCGGTTTATTTATGAGGGTGCGTAATATCATGATTACGGAGACCCATACTAATTGGGACATAGCTCTCCTTGAGAAATACTTGGAGGAGGGCTTTGTTCCACGGAGTCTGAGATGGGAGGTCAATCCCCAAGATGACGAGAAAGACCTCAACCTCTGGTTTAAGTTTTTCAACGATGCGGGCCTCAACATGTTGAGGTTCCTCATCACTCGTAAAAAGTTGAAACTTACCAGATTGGATGAGGAGCTTACCATCCTAAAAAAGTCACTAATCCCTCATAAGGACACTCCTGAGTTTAAGAACAGATCTGAGGACCTTCAGAGGGCTTTGGAGAAGGAGGAGTCCGAACAGAAGTATAAGAAAAGGAAAAAATACTTCAGGGATGCTAGTGACTATGGAAGTGATCTTGTGTTTAAATGGCAAAAAAGGAGAGCAGAGGCGGCCGAGATGGATGTGCCATCGTCTGAATTGGTGGAATCCGGAATGGAGATCAACCAGGGTGCCAGCACTTCAACAGGTGGGAATGCCGACAGCAGACCTCTTCGTATGATCTCTGGTGGCACTCCCTACAGACTTGGTCCTGGCACACCCACATCGGTAAGGCCCTCTGGTCCTCCGGCTGGCCCTAGAGGAAATCAAACGCCTTCTGGGCCCAACATTTTGAGACCATTTAGGACTAATACTCCAACAAGGCCCCCAAAGAATAAGAGTAAGAATAAAAAGAAAAAACAAAAAAAGCCCCAAAATAACCAAAATAACCAATATTACACTCCTACCTATAATTCCTATGCCCCTTTGGAGAACCATCAGGAATATTATGACCATTATGACGATAGATTTATCACGAGGCATCCTCTACCTGCCCCTCAGAGGAATAATTACCCCAGGGAACGCGGTTACGATTCACCCAGGGGACCGCAGTATCCTCAAAGATACCCGGATTTTTTCCTGAGGGACAGGTACGACTACGACCGCCCAACAGGACGAATCGAGGAACCAGGGGAGGCAGAAGGAACAGGAAAGAAAAGAAAAAGAATAAATTAGGTGCTGGCATCTTTAACTTGAGTTCTACCTCGCTTACAGAGGACGAACTATTTGTTCTTGACCGGGGTTTGAAGCATGTTCCCTTCAAGCCCTTGGACAAGTTTACAGTATTTATGGATGTCCAAAAATATATGCGTAAACTTAATGTTAAACGCTATATTCTTTCTAATCCAGCAAAAAAATTCACTCAGACCAGAGAAGGCATCAGGCATTCCAATCTCTCCAATGCATCGCTGTTTAATCCCCCTGGTCCTTTGGCCCCTTCATTGGGTGTTTTCAAGGACATGGTGATTAAGGATTTGGAAAAACTGGAGATTAAGCGGATGTATGCTGACAAGAGGTTTGATGTTGGATTAAAATCCCTGCAGTCTAGAGATGACCTGGTGGTCAGACCAGCTGACAAGGGAGGCGGGATTGTGGTCCTGGATAAGACGGCATATTTGACAGAAATGTCTAATATTCTGTCGGATCGAGATACCTACTCTCTCCTGAGATCCAATCCCACCCGTAAGTATAAGAAAGAGCTTACTACGATAGTAGAGAAAGCCTTTGAGGATAATATCCTCAACAAGAAGGAGAAACTGTTTCTGATTCCCGTGGCTCCCAGGGTACCCGTCATGTACTACCTCCCTAAGGTTCACAAGAATCCAGTTAACCCGCCAGGTCGTCCCATTATCAGCGGGATAGATTCTGTGACCTCAAGGGTTGGTAAGTATATTGACGGGTACCTGCAGCCATTGGTGGTTTCAACTCCCACCTTTTTAAGGGATTCAACGCAGGTGATCCGGCTCCTGGATGGGGTGGAGTGGAGGGAGGGCTATCTGCTGGCCACGGCGGATGTTGCCTCCCTCTACACCATTATTTCCCATGAGCACGGCCACCAGGCGGTTTCTTCCTTTTTGCAAAGAGACCCACTTCTCGTCCCAGCCCAAAGGAAGCTGGTCCTGAACCTCCTCTCCTTTGCCATGACCCACAACTACTTCTGGTTTGGGGGTACTTATTACCTCCAGACCAGGGGTGTTGCCATGGGTGCCAAGTTCGCCCCTAGCATGGCGAACTTGTTCATGGCAAAGTGGGAGGAGGATTTCATCTTCAGAGACCAAAGAGACGAGCTAGTGATGTGGAAAAGGTACATCGACGATGTCCTCCTCATATGGAATGGCACCGTCGAGTCCTTATCCCGGTTCTTTGAGGATCTTAATAACAACATCTTTGGGATACGCCTGCAACATGAGGTGAGTGCATCTAACATACACTTCCTTGACCTTAATATTACGGTCAAGGGCAATGAATTGGTGACTACAACTTTTTTCAAAGCCACTGACCGTAATGGCTATATTGGCACCGACAGTTACCATCACCCTTCGTGGCTTAAGTCGGTGCCTAAGAGCCAATTTACAAGGATCCGTAGGAATTGTACCCTAATTGATGACTATTTCCAGCAAGCATCAGTCCTCAAAGGGAGATTCCTGGACAAAGGGTACTCCAACTCTGAACTTGATTTAGCCATTCAGGAAGTGGCTAATTTAGACAGAACTAGCATGTTAGCAGGTTCTAGGGCTAATAGGGAGTCTAGCACAGAATTCACCACTGCCTTTGTGACCCCATACACTCACCAATTCCGGGACATTAGGAAAATCTTCAACCGGCATTGGGGTGTATTGAGGAACGACAGAGTACTAGCTCCCGTGATTGGAGAACGCCCCACAGTGGTCTTCAAGGGCGCTCCACCTCTGAGACTTAGGGTGGCACCAAACATTGTGGATCCACCTACTAGGATCACCCACCTTTTCCCTGAAATTACAGGGTTTTTCCCTTGTAGACGGTGTGTGGTCTGTAGGGCAAATGCCATCAAGGAACGTAAAGTTCTATCTTTTTGCTCTAAAGCCACACACAAGAGTTATTCCATCGATACGTTCATTACCTGCTCAACAGAGAACGTAGTCTACATGTTGGAGTGCCCTTGCGGGTACCAATATGTGGGCAGGACTACCCGTGCCATGAAAACCAGGGTGAATGAACATCTGGGTAATATTCGCCGGGGTTTTCCTAAACATTCTGTTTCAAGACATTACCTAGAATGTCACCACAAAAAGGCTGTTGGAACTAAGATTATTGCCATTGACAAATTTACCCCACACTGGAGGGGGAGCAATGTGAGGAGGGAGATTTCACGGCTTGAGACCAGGTGGATTTTTGACCTGAAGTGTTATACCCCCTTTGGTCTCAACGTGGATTGGGATGTCAACTGCTTCATTAACAACAGCTGATGAGCAGATTGACTCCCTAAGTTCTCTCCTCCCTTGCTGTCAATGAGCTGGTTTCTTTTTGGTCCCCCCCCCCTTTTTTTGTTTTTCAAATCCCCTGGTAATGTGCCCGTGTTTGGGGAATACCATCTAGAGCGCACCTTCAGGGGGTGTACTTAGTTTATTTAAGGTTCTATCATCTCAATGTATGCACCATACATTGATTGTATCTTGTCTATCCCTATCCTTCCCCCTGCTCAGTTGGATGTGGAAAGGTTCTGTCGATCCCAGTTGACCTTTTTTAGGGTTTACATGGACACATACTAGGCTGTATGGTTTAATGTCCCATACTTACTGTGGTTCTTTAGTTCAATGTGGACAGGTGGGATAAGACGTGTGCTTTCTTTATTGTTAAACCTAGATTGCAATTCATGTAATTTATTTGATTGGAATATTTGTTTTTATATCTGTGTTTCTGCCATCAATTTGGTTGTATACTCACATGATTTTAAATGTATATTTTATTGTTTAACAATTGTTTGGAGTGGCTAATGAATATATTTTTTATCCTTTGTCGACTGGAAGGAGGTTATTTGCCTTGAATAACATAGTACGGTTAGAGTGGTTTCTTCTGGCTTGCCGTCGGCGGCTGGGGCACCGTTATCTCCTACTGCCTTTGTTTTTTCTCTTTAGGTAATTTCTTCCTTCCTTTGCTAGACTTCCGGAGGCTCAGCAAGAGCCTCACCGCGCTGTTGATTGCCAAAACCGGAAGTGCGTCATCACGCACGCCGGAACCGGAAGTGCGTCATCACGCACCGGAACCGGAAGTGCGTCATCACGGACCGGAACCGGAAGTGCGTCATCACACACCGGAAGTGGCCACATTCCAAACAATTGGGGGTTTCCTATAAAAGCGTGCTGCATGAGGGGGGCTTTTGCCTTTGAAAACGCCTTTTGCAGGACGAAACGCGTCAGGCACGCTAAGCCCCCATGCAGTCACGCTATTCGAGCCGCGGCCAATGATTTTATTATGCCTGTGTCAAGCAGCTAAATTGTGAGTTTTTTACCTTTTATTTCAATAAAAGACTTGAATGTACTTCACTATGTGCGCCCCCATTTGTCTTATTGGAGGTCATCCCCTGTGTGCACCTGGGGTCCAGTGAGGTTCGCCGGATCCATAGTCTATGTTTATCCGGAGTGTCTGTGGTCGATAGGAGAGGAGTTCCGTTGCAGTTTTGTCCCTGACGGTGGATATCGCATGCCTGTTTGACCTTCCGTAACAGGGGGTCCAACTGTCCGGTAAGGTTACATCCTTATTGTTTATGTGATCTCTGCCTGAAACTCTACTTGCAAGATTGATGTGGGATTCACAGTCATATTCCCAACATCTGAAATCTCCCTCCTATGGACTTATGGACTTTGGTTCACCTTCATATTAGTTAGCTATCTATTTAGTGGCGCTGTACCATCTTTACATGTTTATTACATATGCAGGTTCTGCTTTCTGCAGTGTTATATCGATCTAATTTTCTTACCTCAGTGCAGGTCTGTCACTTTGAAAGCAATAAACTCTCTGCAGACTTGGGAGATGTAAAACATGCTGAATGCTTTTGGTAGCCATACACAATGTTATCGATTTAGGTTACAGGATCACCAGTTTTTTTATTGACGGCAAGCAAGAGGAATGTTTTGCACTAACTTTTAGATGAGTTTGTAGAATAGAATGTGTAAAATATGAGCCTTTTTGACAAATCAGCTTTAATGTTATAAAAATCTTGTCTCTGTGTAAAGTTTGCAAATATATATGCACATAGGGAATTAATGTTTACTTATTAAATACAGATTTTGTTCATGGTTATACCTTGCTGATCTCTTTACCTCATTGCAATTCTACCAGCCAGGCTCTGATTAAAAAAAAAAAAAAGCCTGTCTGTAGCCTCTAAGGCTCCATTTGCAAGATTTCCAGTGTAACCTTGTAGTGCGACTTTGACTTTACACTCTCTGGCACTAAGTCACATCAAAGTAGTGAAGGCACCTTTTTAAAGTTGCTGCAACTAAGTTGCAGCAATCTGAACGGGTGCCATTGAGAACAATGAGATGCAACTTGTCATGTGACCTTATGTGTCCAAAGTCGTACAAGTGTGAATGCAGCCTAATGGTGGTAAGCACCCACAAAGTTTTTATCTGTACTCAGAGACCCTGTGATTATTTCCTTTACTTCACGTAATTCTTGCCAAGAACTTACTTTTTTACACTAACCAATTTGGTAATACTGACATGTGCCCCCACAGAGTCACATGGATTTTGAGAATAGTTCCACATTTTAGTCTTCTATTTAAATCCCTGACAATTGCAGCTCTTGTTCAGGTACAATCAGGCAGTTAAAAAAAAACCTGCAGTAGTTTATGGCTACAACCATCTGCAGTACTTTGAAACATACAATCTACTTTAAAGCAGATGTCCAGTACACCTTTAATAGCTCAGACTTCTCTGTAGTTCAATTAGATTAAAAAATAACTAAAGCTTTTAAAAGACCAGAAAAAAAAATAACATATGTGCTATTTTACATAAAATAACTACTACTCCCACTATTTACATTGAAACCGGCCACATGTAACCACAATGAAACCCAAAACCCCCCCAAAAAAAAACTAAAAAAAAAAACTTTACATTTCATGAAAAAAGCTTTGGTTTCACAAAATCATGAGAAAATGCTTAAAGTGGAAGCTCAGCAAAAATGTAATTTAACGCTAAACCTACTCTCAGCCACATTCTAAACATAATCTATCTAACCCTGTAAAGAAGAAAATTGCTATACCTACCTTTTCTAAAGCCGATCTGGTCAAGTCTCCAGTGGCGGCTTCTGTGTACAGGGAGAAAGCCGATAACGGCTGTGAAATGCCTGGGACGTGACGTCACCCACAGAGTAACTATGGGGCTTCTCTTGTAGGGTGCCTCTCCTGCACACTCCCACACAATGACAGCTCAGCGTGGTACCAGACCGGAGCAGCTGCAAAACAGGTAAGTATAGCAATCTCTTCTATACAGGGCTGGAAAGATCAGGTTAGAATGTGGCTGAGAGTAGGTTTGGCATTGGATAGGTTTTAGCTGAACTTCCACTTTAGCAAGCTCAATGATCATTGGTGAAAAAAATTATTTTTTGTAACTATCTTATCCCTCTTAAAATCATACCATAGCAAGACACACATGCTACAGCACCGGAAATCAAAACAGCTGTTCCAGTAACAGGCAATGCCCAGGTATAATGGTTTTACTGACCTTGAGTGGTTGTTAACCTCAGACATGAAATGTGAACAAAGCATATCCCTCTAAAGTGTATTGGTCTAAATCCAGAGCACTAAGCGTAATTTCTGTCTGCTGCCTTGTTCCTCTGCTATAAGCATGAGTCACTTCTGACAAGTTTTCCTTACGCCAAGAGAAAAATGATGACACGGGCGGGACCTCCAGCTGATTGACAGCGTCAAATCTGTTCCTGTGTGAAAGAGGGTGTGCCCCTTCCCTCTAATCAGCTCTCAGAGCTCTCCTCACTTACGTAACTTCCGCTCCCCGCCCCCTGCGTTTTAGAGCAGAGAGATCCTGTGGAAATTCTGCACTTTCAATAGATGTAGGAGAAAGACGGCTGTATATAAACAGGAACAATTTATTGTAGGAGGATTTATTTAATCTATGTATCAGCTGAGGCCGATCACTTCACTGGGTATATGTGAGGGTTTACAACCACTTTAAGATGGAAATATGGCCATGATAAAGGATCATCTGAAGAAAACATGAGCAAAAAATAATAGAGAATTTTCTGACAGGTGTTTTCTAATGTTGGCCATATGCATAACAGGATGACTATGTTGATGAAAGACATGCATCTTTAAGAAAGCAACTGAACTAAAGAGATGATTGTATGATACCAAACATTTTCTCGATCTAGCCTAGTAGAAAACTGAATTGGATATATATATATATATATATATATATATATATATATATAGTTGTCTTCTTTCTGCAAAACGACTGGATTTGGGCCAATGGATGCTTATTCATTTATCTTTATGTGTTTAGGCAACATAAGAGGGTTCAGTCTTCAGACTTGGGGAGAAATGGCTTGCAATGGAGGTCAGTCCAAAATCAGCTTGAGTTTAGTTTACGACGTGTATGAGATACATTCAGTTTGACTTGTGTTAAAAAAACAAACTAAAAAAAAACAAGGAAACCAACATGATGCACAGGAAAAACAACAAAAACCAGTGTGCGTGATGCTCTATAGCACATGTGTCAAACTCAAGGCCGTGGGCCGAATTCAGCCCTCCAGGCCATTTCATGTGGCCCTCGCACCTTTCCTGCAGCTGCAGGAGAGCTCCAGCCCTCCTCCAGACCCTGTGCTTTATGCTTTCCAGCACTGCCTCTAGCTTCCTCCCAGCCGCAGCACAAGGTAAGGGTGGTGCACTGAAATGTAAGAGAGGGTGGGAAACTCAACTTCTGATGGTGGGGAGGCTCCTGATGTCCTATGTAAGGGTAGGGTATGCTCTGGACATTTAGTCTTATAGATACAATTGGCCCTTTTGAGGGCCATCATATTGCTGGTGCGGCCCTCAATTAAATGGAGTTTGACACCCCTGCTCTATAGCATCAAACTCAAAGTTTAAATACTGCATTCTAGATCTGTCTGTTTTTGGGTCTCGCCCCCTAACAGTTTTAACACTTGAAGATCTGCTTCCTGTAACAGACCAAGCTGTCCACTAAAAGTGACAATTACAGGGTTGGGAGCAAGCTTATAACACTGACAGCTTATACTTATATGGCTTAAAGGACACCCATACATTTTGGAAGATGATTTTTTTTTTTTTTTTTGGTAAATAATCCTCCCACCGACTGCTATTGACCTAGATTAACAATATACATTCATTGCAGAACAATGTTGTCATCCTGTTAAAGAAAGTAGAGAAATAACAGGTCTACAGGCAGGATCGACATGTAATATAGAAATGCTGCAAGCTGTGTTTTAAAGTGTTACTAAACCTACAACAGCAAAACCAGTCTGTAAATGCAGTAAAGCATGATTGTTATACTTACTGTGGAACCTAAGGGGTTAATTATCTGCACTGTTTAAAAGGCTGTTTGATTCAGGGTTCTCTGAACCTTCCCTTCTTCCACTGTCCCCAATCCATCTCCTGATAACACAGAGTCTTTTGGAGTAGCTCTACACATGCTCAGTTTGGTGTGTATTGTTAGAAAGTTTTTTTTCTTGAAAGGGTGCATGTGATCAGCACAGGACGTAAACATAATTCTGTTTACGTCCGCCTGTCCATAGGGCTCCATGGAACTTCAGATCAGGTCTGCCTGAAAAACTGACAGTTGGACCTGATTGGAATGCCCATGTGAAAGAGGTCTTAAAAGCTGTGATTTCCTTGGATAATGGGCCTTTCTGTAACTAAAAGCAGATGTGTTAAATATTCTACTCAGGACCACAAAATTAGGTGTACAATCAATTTTCATTTCTGGGTTATTTCAGAACCTCATGCAATCAAATTTCAAATCATAAACCAGAAAAACAAGAACACAAGGGGGTAATGACTTTATATCTTGATTCCACAAATAAAAATAAAATTGCATAAGTATTGTGTATAGCAACAGAATGCTCTCTAATAAACTGAATCTGATTGGCTGCCTAGTGAATGTCTTTACTGCAACAGAATACATGCTTTAGCACTCAATTAGCCACCACTCTCCTGAAATCATCTATACAAACATGTTCTTAAAATAACACAAATTACGTAAAAAGCACACAATATTCTTTAGTGTCTGTCTGAAACTGTACAATGTGCTGAGAACAGCATACATCTACTGGGGCCTTCAATAAATGCCAGATCAAGAGGTACCTGGTGAGACCCTATATGTTTATTTAATAGCAGCTCCCTCCCCAGAAGGCTCTCTTAAAAGCAGCATTTATGTTTTGAGGTTATGTAGCTCCTCTGAGTGTGTCTCAATAAAAAGTGATAAATGGCAGCATTTAAAAAAGCAGTCACTAGGTATTTCCATCACTGTCACTATTTTAATATCCCCAAAGAACATGCGCTGGCAGAGCAGTGAAAACTAGCTGTATTAGTTCAATCTGGAGCGGAGAGAGACAGCCTAATAGCTGGGTATATTATGTGTTACCTGGTCGTTTCATGCTTGTGAAACATTGTCTGTGTGATTTTCTTACACAAGTGTCAGACAGAATAATACTGTCCTATAACGACTCACCACTTGTTTTTCTTGCGGATGTAGTCTTTTTCAGAGAGGTTGACTAGAAAGATCATTGGCTTGGAGGTCAGGAATAAGTATTTATTTAGCACGTCAATCTAGGGGGAAAAACACACAAAAAAAAAAAAAAACAATATGAAAAAAAGTGTCAGTATGTTCATAAACATCAAAGTTTTAAAGCAGTTCTTCGCCCTGTTTGAAAAAAAAAAAAAAATAGAAGTAGGACTTTTATTAAAACAAAACACCTATCCAGGGATCCAAGGCCATCCTCACCCGAACCGGTTCTTTGCGGGTGTTTGGGTCACCAGCCCTGGCAGGTTTACTGTGGGCAGCCGGCTGCAATTCCTTGCGGCTTCACAGCCTGCTGCGCATGCGCGAGCCACGCTGTGGCTTGCGAATAACCGTGCAGTTTTCTGGGACCAGTGACATGTCCCAGAGTGTTGCAGTCAGAGTTTGGGGGTGGAGGAGAACTTCTGGTGGATCGACGCGGTGATCTGACCGGAAGTGGGAGTGGGTACCTCTCAAAACCAGGTAACCGCTCTACCTTCCCTTCCCCCTCCATAAATAATGAAAAAAATAAAAAGTAAGGAGGGGGAAACAGGGCAATAAAGAGGAACTTTCCCTTTAGTGCAATGCTAGAATTAGGTGGTTGTTAAGTGCCCTTAAAGCGATTTATAAAAGACAAAAATAATCTAAACATAAAAGGAATTTTGTTTCTACTACCGTATACACTTCTCCATTTTGGATTAAAATAAATAAGGGTTTGGCCCCAATCCAATCCTTATTACAGTCTGTAATCATAGCGGTAAGGTCTCATTACTCTAGGCAGCACTATCACATGCCAGAACTCTCCAAAATATGCCATGGAAGATCGACTTGAGCCACATGACAAATACTGCATATCATGCTCCATCTGTTGAATTCTCTATAATACACAAAAAATGTTTAGGCAAATAACAGCAGCAGCTTGGCTGAAAAAGACAAACATGGTAGGTCTCGGGCGTGGCGATCTCTCTGCCAGTGGCTCAAAAAAAAAAAAAAAAAAAAAAGGGAAAGTCTTACAGGACCTTGACTTTTGTATTCTACACCCAAAGTGGAGAAGTTAGCTTTGCCTGAAATTGCTTTTTAAAATGGTTGTTTTTTTTTTTTTTTTTGCTGACCTGCAAAGTAATGCCATAATGTGCTAGTATGCATCGCACACTAGCACATTATGTGAAACTTACCTGAAAACAAAGCATTCCAGCGATGTCCTGGTATTGCTGGATACTGCTTTCATCTTCACCTGTCTTCCTTCTGGGTTTGCAGACTCCGGCTGTGTGACTGGTTGCAGCCGCAATGAACGTCACTCACAATACAGGATTCTGGGTAAAAGGCGTAGGTTGCCGTTCCTTCAGAGCGCATGCGCAGATGGCATCATCAGCTACATATATAGTAAATATCTCCTAAGCAGTGCAGGTTTAAGAGATATTTACAGTACCTATAGGGAAGCCTTATTATAGTCAGTGATTTTAGTTTACAACAACTTTAAAGCAAGATCACTCAAGACTGAACATGCAGTTAGAGGCCAGGTAAATCCCTGATAAAGGCAACAGCTGATCCATGGTCAGACAGTGTGAAATCTCTTGTTTATTCTGCAAAGTGTTTTAAATAAAGGTTTTTATTTATTTGGCAAGTGGTGCTGCGCTATGGTTTCACCTTCATCCCTGAAATTGCTAAAAAGTAACCAGAGGAAGAGAACTTAGAGAGTGTGAAAGGAGTCTGTGTAAGAGCAAAATGATATCTCGCCAGCTTGAATCTAGAGTTCTTGTCATTCGCTCATGTGAGGGTCAGGAGACCTGAAAGTGTTGTAGATCACTAAATCTATGGAAGCAGTGAAGAAACGGTAGGGTGTGTGTATTTACTGATTGTCTACTTTACTTTAGACTGCACAATGAATTTTGGCTTTTTTGTACTGTTTCCCAGTCTACAAGATGCGGATGATGACGTTTTTTAACCCTTTCCACCCGCCAGAACCCAGTCCTATAAAATTTTGTAATACCACTGATCATGTAACCTCCTTACTATGCTGGGAGCGCCAAGCGAACAACCACCCAGAACCAAGAAAATATGGTGGGGTTCTATGAATATGTGTGGCATCTCAGCCAGTGTTAATTTTGACGTCAAACTACAAATACGTTTTAGCCATAGTCTTTTGAGTAAAATGCCATTTTAGTTTCAGCCATATTTTAGTCATCTAAATTGTTTTAGTTTTAGGCAACTAAAATCTACATTTTAGTTAACTAAAATCTCCACCACATTTTAGTCAAATCTAATGGGTTTAGAAAATTGTAAAGCATTTTTCTGGAATTGCCAAACTCATTACACACTCCTGGAGTAAAAACCTAACAACATATTATTGTTGGTATTAAGGTTTGAAACATGCATTGCAGACACAGATTTAGCCATTGAGATATAGAACGTCTTTAAAAATAAAACCAGGTTTAACCACTTAAGCCCCGGAAGATTTTACCCCCTTCCTGACCAGGGGTTTTTTTGCGATTTTTTACTGCGTGACTTTAACGGACAATTGCGCGGTCGTGCAACGCTGTACCTAAACGAATTTCACGTCCTTTTTTTCCCACAAACAGAGCTTTCTTTTGGTGGTATTTGATCACCTGTGCGATTTTTTGATCATGCGCTATAAACAAAAAAAGAGCGTAAATTTTGCAAAAATAACAATATTTTTCACTTTTTTTTATATGAAATTCCCCCCCAAAAAAATGTAAAAATCCAAATTTTTTAACATTTTCGGCCAATTTGTTTTATGCTACACATGTTTGGTAAAAAAAAAAAAAAATCGCAAAAAGCGTATTTTGATTGGTTTGCGCAAAAGTTATCGCGTTTACTAACAAAGGGAAAGATTGTAATTTTTGGTGTTTTTTTTTTTAACGAGTAATGGCGGCGATCTGCGATTTTTTTTGCGGTACTGCGACATTGCGGCAGACAGATCGGACCCTTGACTGACATTTTTGACACTTTTGGGGGTACCAGTGACATTACTGCAGTAATCAGTGCTATACATATGCACTGTTACTGCAAAAATGACACTGGCAGGGAAGGGGTTAACTGTATTGGAGAGGGAGGGGTTAAGTGTGTCCTAGGGGAGTGTTTCTAACTGTAGTGGGACAGGTCTACTATTGTAAAAACAGAGATCAACGGTTCTACATAGTAGAACCGTCTGATCTCCATTTTTACACAGGGGAGAATGACAGGCAGCTTGTTTACATAAGCCGCCCGCCTTTCTCCCGCTCTACCGACGATCGTAGTGTGACCGGCGGACATCGGGTCCGCCGGTCACACGCCCGCATTCCTCTGTGAACGAGCCGAGGCGGGCGCGCGCTCGCCCGCTATTGGCTCAAAACCCGGTGACAGGCGAGCGACTTAGACCTACGTCACTCTGCCTGGCCGGGGCTGACTGCTGCAGTAAATATACTGTGCGCAGTCGGCAAGTGGTTAATAAACAAAAGTGCAACGTGAAAATTAAAAAAAAAAAAAACTGTAAATTATACTTGCTGTAATGCCATTGCACATATTACCTGAATATATTATCAACAGTAAAAATTAAGGAAAAAAAAAATTAAACCCATTTACCCCCCTCCTGCTCAGGCAAATTTTCAGCTTTTAGCGCTGTCACATTTTGAATGGCAATTGCGCAGTCATGCAACACTGTACCCAAATTAAATGTTTATAACTTTGTTCACACAACTAGAGCTTTTTATTGGTGGTATTTAATCACCGCTGGGTTTTTTATTTTTTGGTAAAATATAAAAAAAAAGACAAAATGTTGAAAATAAAAACATGTTTTTCTTTGTTTCTGTTTTGCAAATAAATAATTGTTCTCCATAAATTTAGCCCGAAATGTATTCTGCTAAATTTTTTTGGTGAAAATAAACCAAATCAATGTATTATATTTAGTCTGTAAGAAAGTTATAGACTCCACGAACTATGGTATATATCTGAAAACTGATCAGTCCTGATGTACTGATGGACCATCTCATTTCTTGAGGCCCTAAAATGCCAGGACAGTGGAAATATCCCCCTAATTACCACCTTCTTGGAAAGTAGACAGTTCAAGGTACTAAAGCGGAGTTCCGGGCACAGAAATGATTTTTTGCTGAACATACCCCCGGGACAGTCAGGGCTAGCACATTCCACAATGGCTAGCTTCTGATCTGTCCCGGTTCGCACTTACCTTTTAGAAGAAATACTTACTTAGAAAATTTCTTCCACAGCGTTTCCATCTCTGTTGTGGGCAGCTGAAGCCGGCGTGGTCCTCTTCTCTGTCTTCTTCCGCGTCTTCGTGTCCCAGAATGCACTGCAGCGGCCCCTCTCGTCACTTCCGGTGCGGCGCCGCATTCCTAAACAGCTTCTGGGCATGCCCAGAAGCTGTTTAGCAGGGGAATGCGGCGTCGCCCGGAAATGACGAGCGGGGCCGGTGCCGTCGCATTGATTCCTGGGAGCTATGACGTTTAGCTCCCAGGAATCATCGCGAGGCAGGAAGTGACGGGGTGAGCCGCGGCTCCGAGGGAGGAAGCAGTCAGAGGTGAGTATTTACGATCTTCAATAAAAAGGTGAGTAAACAAAAAAAAATAAAAATAACTATCCAATTCCTTTTCAGGTGAGCTCTACCTAGCGGAGGGGCACAAAAAAAAAAAATTGTTTTTGTGCCCGGAACTCCGCTTTAAGTAAGAGGCATGGGAGGCGTTTTAAAGTTGTAACTCTTTTGCATAATTTTTTGTAAAATTAGGAAATTTAAATTTTTAGATACAGTCATCAATGCGGTACAGCATCACCATATAACGGATGTAGTGGTGATCAGGGACAATGACTGGTGACAGAACAAGGGGAAAAAAAATGTAATATATATATTTTTTTTGTCCTTTTTACCATTTTTGTAACACAATGTGACCAAAGCAATATAATACCATAATAACCATTGTACTACTCCGAGGAAGTGATAAGGATTTTTTTTTTTATTTTACACATTGTTTGCTTATAGCAGTGAATTACACTGCTATAAGCAGTTTGTTTTGCTGTGATTAGCTGTGATTGGTCAAAGCTAATCACATGGTACAGATGGGCTGTGATTGGCCCTATCTGTACCATGTGATCAAATTGACTAATCACAGCTATCAACACAAATATACACAATAGATGGCATGAAAGTAAGTCATCTATTGTGTACAACTGTTATGTGACCTGCTGTGATTGGTCAGGTCAGTCACATGGTACTGGCAGTGAGCAGGTACACTGATCAGTTATCAGCGGCGCTGCACGGCCCTATCGATCGGCACTTCCTGACAGGACATCATATGACATCCAGTCAGGATTGGAAAGCACCTGTCCGGCCGTCAATTGACTATAGGCTGGACGGGAAGTGGTTAATGCACCGAATGAGAAGGCATTGGAAAACCTCTTGATTATTAAAAAACTAAGGTAGTAAAAAATGGATTTTTGTAAAATCTTACCGTAAAATCCTTTTCTCTTAGCTCATTGACAGACGTAGTCCTCGGTGATACACCACCTTCGGGTTATGTTGCCTCCACAGGAGCAGGACTAGACAGGAAATTAAAAAGCTCTGGCCACACCCTAGGGGCAGTCCCAGAGGGTATATCCTCTCTCTCTCTGCCTCAGCAAATCAGTTATGTGAAAAAGCAGTCTTTAGAGATTTTAACCCAACTCAAAAAAACAGAGGGGCGGGGACTACGTCTGTCAATGAGCTAAGAGAAAAGGATTTTACGGTAAGATTTTACAAAAATCCATTTTTCTCTAGCGCTCATTGACAGACGTAGTCCTCGGTGATACACCACCTTCGGGACGTCCCAGAGCAGTATCACAACTGAGGGGTGGGAAAATGAAAACAAATCCCAATCTAGAAGGCCCAACCGGTGCCAACTAGAAGTTTACAATGCTCATCCTTAATGATGAGACTCAACAAAAGAGAGAAAAAAATTTTTCTTTTTTTTTTTTTTTTTTCAAACAGAAAAAACCCTTGAGGTAGACCACCGGTCTCCTCAAATTGCGGCCTGCAAAACCTTGCGGCCAAATGAGGCATCCGCCGATGCCGTCACATCAATTTTATAGAATTTTGTAAAGGTATGTACCGACGACCAGGTGGCCGCCTTACATACCTGGACCACTGACGCCTGATGGCGAAAGGCCCAGGAAGTACTGAGCGCTCGAGTGGAGTGCGCCCTAACAGGGAACGGAGGACTCTGACCCTTAATAGAATAAGCCTGTACCACCGTTTGTCTAATCCATTTGGCAATGGTCGCGGCAGATGCAGGCAAACCCTTTCTGGGGCCATCCGTGATCACAAAAAGTGAATCCGTCTTACGGAATGATTCCGTAGCTTTCAGGTATACCCTGATTGCCCGAACCACATCTAAGGAATGCAACGCATGTTCCCGATGATGCTTGGGCTGAGGACACAAGGAAGGTAGTACAATATCTTCATTCAGATGAAAATCTGAAACCACCTTAGGAAGAAAAGATGGCTTAGGATGAAGTACTACCTTATCCCTATGAATCACTAGGTATGGGGACTGGCATGATAATGCAGCCAGTTCTGACACCCTGCGAGCAGAAGTAATAGCCACCAAGAAGGCCACCTTCTGGGATAAAGTAAGCAAGGGAATCTCCCTGATGTTTTCAAAGGGAGGTTTCTGTAGAACCGACAAAACCAAATTAAGATCCCAGGGCGGTAAGGGCGCGCGGACTGGAGGAGCCAGGTGCCGCACCCCCTGGATGAAATTCCGCACCAAGGATTTGGTAGCTAAAGGCTTCTGAAAGAAGATTGCTAATGCTGAAACTTGACCCTTGATGGTGCTCAAGGCTAGCTTCTGCTCAACCCCTTGTTGCAAAAAGGCCAATATTCGAGACACCGAATAGGTACGTGGAGGAAATCCTAAAGATTCGCACCACGCAATATAAGTCTTCCATGTGTGATAATAGACTTTGCTGGAAGTCGCTTTCCTTGCTTTAATAAGGGTAGGAATGACTGAAGTAGACAAACCTCTGTCCTTCAGTACTTGGGTCTCAATGGCCAGGCCATTAAAACCAGCGACTGTAAAGCACGAAGGTAAATTGGTTCTTGAGACCACAGACACTCCCTGAGACGAAGTTCCCACGGAACGTCTGCGACTAACATGTCCAAGTCGGCCAGGCCGGCTTGAGGAGGCCAGCCTAGAATTTCTAGGACCACTGACGCTGATTGGATCTGAACCAGGCGTCCCTAGAGCTATCTGGCCCCGACCATCCGAGAAAGTCTGGTCGTTTTCTGTTCCCACACATTTATCAGATACCTGATAGTTATCAGGAAAGGTGATCTTTTCTGGTTGAACCTCAGGGACCGAAGTCACCCGACTAGAGGCTACTTGGCCTATCTGGTCAACCAGATCCGATTCCTGTGAGGTATCGGGACTAATCTTAGGAAAAGGTAAAGGAAAAGATCTTTTCAGGGAACGGTAACTACCGCTTCCTGTGGTACTTAAATGTTGGAAGGGAAGAATCGCACCGGTAGTAGTGGTTGATGCTCGATCTAATGTCCTGAATACCGGTGAAAACGTCCCCCCACCCTGAAACCGGGTGGGGGCGCACCTTCAGGCTGTGTACTCCTTTACTTCGGGTTTGGCTGGGTTGGTCCTCTGCTTGTCCGACCAGCCCTTCTTGAACCCTCCTGGAGGAATCTTGCCTTTCCCGCTAGTACCAGCCGGGCGCCCCTTATGGGCGGTAAAGAAAGGTCCTCGCTTGTTGCGAGGTCCCTTAGCTTTTGCAGCCTGTGGCAAAAAAGTGCTCTTGCCCCCAGTGGCATCCTTAATGATTTCATCTAGGTTGGCCCCAAATAGACGATTCCCCTGAAAAGGGAGATTGGTCAAGGTCTTTTTGGAACCTAGGTCAGCTGACCAGCATTTTAACCACAGCACACGTCTGAGGATCACTGCTAACTTAGATGCATGCCCTAATAGGGGAGTAGTGTCCAAGGCTGCGTCACAGATAAACCGTAGCCCTTGTATGATCTGTTCCATCAAATCAGATGTCTCCTGGGGAATATCTTTTCCCCTAAGATCTTGGCGTACCATTTTCGCCCATTCCGTAAGTGTCTGGGAAACTAGACCAATAACGATTACTGGTCTAAATGCTGACCCTATCAGAGAAAAGATAGTGCGGGACTCTGCTTCTATCTTTCGATCCACCGGATCCTTAAAGGACGAAGTGTCCTCCACTGGAATAACCGTGGCTTTATTCAGCCTGGAAATAGGCGGATCCACGATTGGTGGTACCGTCCATTTCTTAATGATGGATTCCTCAAACGGATAGCGTCTAGCAATACGCTTGGAAATAGTAAAGGTACGCTTAGAATGCTCCCATTCTCCTTTAATCTGATTACCAAAACATTTAGGTACAGGAAAAGCCTTCGCCGTCTTGATGGGCTTATTAGTACCAAAAGGCATCTCTGTTTCAGTTGCCTCTGCCGGTAAAGCCTCAAGTTTTAAGGTTTCTTGCACTGCCACAACTAGTGCGTCCACCAATGCTTCTTCCTGAATAATAGCAAGAGAAGAAGCGTCCTCCTCACTTTCTGAGGGGGCTTTACCTGGGATAGCAGCCCTTGCAGAGGAACCTGCAACTGCCGTGACCATCTCTGAATCTGAGTCAGAGGTGTCAGATAGTATAGGGGTAGGCGGGGGTCGCTTCCTTGACCCCCGTCCCTGACAGGCCGCCTCCACCCGAGCCACCATAGACTCCAAAATTGCTGTAAATGACTCTATACTCTGTGCACCGGCGGGTCCCGAGGCCCCCTCGAGGGAAACAGGTGGGGGAATATGTGTGGCAGGGTCCATGATAACTCCAGTTACTTCCTGGATAATATAATTCAAAAGTAAAGAAAAAAACTTTTTTTTTTTTTTTTTTTTCCTGACCCCCAGTGCCACAAAAAGCCCCTTAGTGTTACCTGCTAGCTATCGATCGAGAGAGAGAGAGATAGACCCCCAGGCTCACCACTTGATGCTCAGAGTTAAACTGCAACAGCTTACAGCGCTGTCTTGACAAACAGGAAGTCTTTTGGCTGGCTGCCCAGGAAGAAAGGAGGCGGCTCCGCCCCTCTGCACGCCTTCCGGCGCCTCCCCCAAGCTCCACGAGGTGTAGGATCACCTCAAACATGGCCGCCCCCATGCTGGAGACACGAGGCTACGCCAAAATGGCGGCTCGTGCGATCCTGCAAGAAAAATGGCGGCGGCCTGCTGAATGGCGGTGTGCTGCAGGGCACACAACACTGTCTCTGCCTGGGGATATGGCGTGGTTGGCGGTATCGGCCCTGGCGGACCGCATGGCCGTTCGGGAGGCCTGCTAATAGCTGGAGATCTGATTTGGAAGGCAGTCTACATGTCCGTGGCTTCTGACTGGTAGGTAGCTTATACTTAACCCATAAGATTCCCAGAATGCCACAGATTACATCTTTTAAACATGTATACAATAGATTGTTAGCTCCCAAACCAAGCCTCCTGGCTTTTTATACACAAAAAATCACACTCAAAGTAGGAGGATCTGTGACATGTTATAGGATAGAAAGGACTCTTTCTTACCATACAGAGAGGGGCCCGCGTTCACCACAAAACCCGTCAGGGAAAAAGGGGGAACATACTACTCACCATACCGGAACCAGGCGGGCACCAACTCCTGACAGTACCCCTCTCCACCGGGGCGGGAGGGCTGTCGACCGATACGAACGCCGTGACTCATGGTCTTTGGCGTTTCAGCGAGACGTTTAACTCGCGGGTTCAGTCCTTTTAATGGGACTTTGTCGCGGCCGACCCAGCGCGGAGCTATGGCCTGCACGCGCTCGTAGGCTGAACTGGGGTGACCACCGGATCTCAACATCCAGCCCGTCGCCCAGTTCAGCTTTCTTGCTTGAAGATCTCACAGGAACACTGGAGAAAAAAAGCTGTCTAAAAATCCTTTAAGAAAAAAATTCTTGCCAGGACCTAAGATCCCAGCAAGGTATCTAGGTCCTTACTCCTAACTAGACCGAAAATAACTGATTTGCTGAGGCAGAGAGAGAGAGGATATACCCTCTGGGACTGCCCCTAGGGTGTGGCCAGAGCTTTTTAATTTCCTGTCTAGTCCTGCTCCTGTGGAGGCAACATAACCCGAAGGTGGTGTATCACCGAGGACTACGTCTGTCAATGAGCGCTAGAGAAAACTACTTTGCAAAACAAAATTTGATTCACACGCTTTTGTGTGAGCTAGTATTAGGGCAACAGACATTTGAGAAAGAAGTGATACATAAAACCATTACCTCCTTGTCATTCCAGTCATGGTGATAACGAATGTGATTCTTTTCATCTATTACCCAGGATTTGACTTTGCACATGATGTCCTACAGTAAAATAACAGACAAAAAATTGAGAATAAAAAACAGAGAAAGAATGCCCAAGCATGACTCTACACATACGATCATTTCCCAGAAATATAAGCTTATTAAAATATCAATTATGAGAAAAAAATATATAGCACTTTAAACAGAAAACATTTGACAATAAAAACATTAGCTAATTTTGCAAGATCTAAAGTCAAGACCTTTTATTTTTTTTTTTAGTTTGGATAGAGCAGCAAGGGGTCAGAAGAACCTATATTAGCCTAGGGAAAATCCAAAATTCTGACATTGTTACCAAAACAAGAATAGAGGGGAGATCCTTGAATGAGGACACTTGGACATACTGAGGTGACAAATGTCTCAGAGGTAATTTCCCTCACTTTGGAGAGGCTTCTTCTCCCTTCCTGTTGAGCCTTCCAGTCAAGTATTGAGAAATCTCCCTAATAGGGTGGAGGTTAAAAAAAAAATGGATAGGGCTTTTGACCCTCCAAATTTCTATCAAATTAAAAAAATGTATTTAGATAAACTTTAAACATGAACTCTAGTCTAATCAAAAAAAGTCTTCAAAGATTGTCAAAATTGCCGGTCCCACACACGCCTGAGGTAGGCCTGTTGGGCGTGTTGAATGATATCATACACCGTGTACGTCCTAGGACCTTGCTCCGCATACTACTGTTCTATGCTAGGAAACGTATCTTGTTACATTGGAAAAGTGTTGAACCGCCTACCATGCAGCAGTTCTATGTTTTAGTGCGTGGTGATGTACCGCTCTATAAACTGATCTATAAGAGTAGAGGGTGTCCTGGCAAGTTTTCTAAAATCTGGCAACCTTGGCTTGATGTAGAGGATTCGTTCTGGGCAGATACCCCTCTGCCTTCCAGCTTGTCTGCTGAATGAAAACATTTGTTGTCCCCTGAGTATTGAGGATTATCTGACTAGCATGTTGTGTAATACCTGCTCCCCCCTGAGGGGGTGGACGATTGAGGGTAGGGGAAGGTATAAGGTGTGTGTGTGTGTGTGTGTGTGTGGTGCTGTGTTAGTGAGTGCGTTGGTCTTGTGAGTGAGTGTGTGTCCTTGTTTGTGTTGTTCACCTTGTCTAGTTGTCCCCCCCATCCACCTTAGGGTGGGGTTCACTTAAGGTGTCCTGCCAGGTGTGCTCCTATGTTGCCTTTTGGCTTCCTAGCAATTTTGCCTAGCTCCAGAAGGTTTTACCCATTTACGATCAGGCTATTTAGCACTGCACTACTTTAACTTAGCAGTCATGCAACACTGTACCCAAATAAGATTTATAGATTTTTTTCCCACACAAGTACAGCTTTCTTTTGTTGGTATTTGATCATCACTTGGTTTTTTATTTCTTATTATATAAACAAAAAAAGGCCAAAAATTTTGGAAAAAAAATATTAACTTTCTGCTATAAAATATTCTATAAAAAAAATTCTCCATAAATGTACATAGCATTCACACCGCTTTTAATAAACTTAATCAGAAAGAAATGGCCACTTAAGATAAAACTGCAGCGGCACTCAAATATGCAAGAACCACAAAAAAAAGATGTGCCCATGGCACTTTTGTGAGTGATGCTGAGTTTTCTCCATATATCTTAGAGTCTTTCCATGCAAACGGATGTATCCCTTTTATCCCCTCAATCTAAACATATTTTTTCCAATTTATTGTGGTGTTCTGATGACCTGATTTTCACAGGTTTATACAAAAAATCCAATCTGGGCTATTGCCTGAATAAGTGGGCGTTGCCCTATGAAACGCATATAGAGTATATAGCCTTCACAAATTGAATATCACGTTTCTATAAACTATGGGTGATATGTTGTGTATATATATATATATATATATATATATATATATATATACACACACACACACACAGCTAATTTGTTTATTTTGATATTAACACAATTTCATTATATGTGTATTTTATGTATTTTGTTATAAATTTAGCATATTTTCAATAGTTTATTGGACCATTTATTCAGCACCACTCACACAAGTACAATGGACATATCCTTTTTGGCTCTTCCTTTAACAAACTTCAGGCAGTTTTGCTAATGCTTTTTGAACCACTTGCCATCTTTAGGACTTCTGGACTTAAAATGGTTAAAACATGCTTATGGCTGCAGCTATGAGCTTGGTACCATTTTTTTTCAGCTGGCAATCAGCTGTTCAGTAAAAGTGGATGTAGAGCTGCCCAATACTTTTTACGGTTCTAGGAAGGGCCAGCTCCTAAAAGTAATAAAGGCAAAGGTGACAAGCATTTTCTCACTTCCGGTTTTAGATAATTCATTCCTACGCACGATCTGTGCTCGATTAGCTTGCAGTGGAGGGCTGTGGAGGCTTTCAGAGTTCAATAGACCTCTGGTGTCTCCATAAAGATGGCCTGTCATCTATCAAAGCTTGAGATAGCAATAAGGTGAAATGGGGAAAAAAAAGTGTAAAAAAAAAAAACAAAAACAAAAATTGCAATATCAGTCCTAAAAAATAAAAATTGTAAAAGTGAACACATATACATGCATGCGAACAGCGACTGCACCAAACATGCGTGTTATCATTGTAAACTCCAGAATAAGAGCAAATAATTCTACAGACAAAACTCTAAACGAATTACCCCTGAAGGTTGTAAAAGTGTCACCAAAGTTTCTCACCATTTTAGGGTAGCGTGCCATTAAGTTTTGACATATTTATTATCCCTTTTTGCAGTGCAACCCCATCTTTGATACTTAGCCAATAAAAAAAGGAATTATATTGCGTTTGAGTATTTACATTAATTTTAGCATATTTTTTCCTAAAAATATGCGTTTGATAAACAATAGTGCAAATATCATGTGACAAAACTAAGTTGCTACCATTTTCTTCTATAGTGCCTCTGCTTTCAGAAAATAATGGGATTTTTGTACTTACCGTAAAGTACATTTCTCTAAAATCAACTGACACAGAGCTCCATAAATCACAACTACTGGGTTATATTGCCTCCTCCAGGAGTAGGACTAGGCAGAACAAAAAACACCTGGCTAAACCTGCAGTTTAGTAGCAAGCCGTATTAGAAGTATCAGAAATCTATAGATGGGTGGGTGCTGTGTCTGTCGAACTCAGAGAAATGGCACAAATAGAGAGTCTGACTTCCTAAAAGACTCCGTAGCTGCAAGGTACACCGAAATTGCCCGAACCACAGCCAAGGCATGCAAGGCAATTTTCTTTGGATGTTTGGCCTGGCACATAGAGAAGGCAACACAATGTCTTCATTCAAATGAAAGTCAGAGACCACCTAAGGAATGTGGACAGAGGCAAAGCACCACCTTATCCTTGTGAATCACCAAATAAGACGAATGGCAGGATAACACCGCGAGCTCCGACACCCTGCCAGCAGAAGTGATAGCCACCAAGAAGTCCACCTTCTGGGACAGTGTAAGATGGGAAATTTCCTGAATATTTTCAAAGGGAGGTTTCTGTAGAGCTGAAAGCACCAAATTAAGATCCCAAGGTGGCAACGAAGCCCGCACTGGAGGAACCAAATGTCAGACACCCTGAAGAAAGGTACGCACCAGGGCGTGTGTAGCCAAAGGTCATTGGAAAAAGACAGCCAAGGCCGAGACCTGGCTCTTGATGGTACTCAAGGCAAACTTGTGTTCAACCCCCCCCCCCCCGCCCCCGTTGAATAAAGGTTAAGATACAAGCCAAAAAGGAGCAAAGATGGACCCCAAGAGACTCACACCACGCAATGTACGTCTTTCACGTATGATGGTAGATCTTCCTAGAGGTAGATTTCCTAGCTTTGAACAACGTAGGAATCCCTGACTCAGACAAACCCCTATTCTTTAGCACCTGGCGTTCAACAGCCAAACCATCAAAGCCAGCGACTGTAAAGCAGGCGAGGCCAGTATGGTGCCACTAGGATGAATAATCTCTTCTGCCTCGATCCTGCGTAGGAGTCTGGGCAGAAGCTTGAGAGGAGGGAAGTCGTAGATCAGACGATACTGACCCCACTGGGCCACCAGCATGTCTGTGACTTCTGCCAGAGGATCTCTTGACTAAGCCATAAACCTCTGCACCTTTCTGTTGAGCCGAGACGCCAACAGATCTACCTCGGGGGTGCCCCACCGGAGACACAACAAACACCTCCGGATGAAAGGAACACTACCCTTGGTCCAATGCCTGTCGATTGAAGTAATCCGCCTGACAATTTTCCACCCCGGGAAGGTGTATGGCGGAGAGGGCTGGAATGAACCGTTCTGCCCACCTTAGAATGCCGGCTACCTCCATAGCCACCAGGGCGCTTCTTGTGCTACCTTGGTGATTGACATAAGCCACATCTATGGCATTGTCCAATTGAATGCGCACTGGGCATCCCTGAAGTGTCTTGATCATTGGACGGAAACATTGATCGGTAGTCTGGACCCACCCAAAGCTCCAGGACATTGATTGGTAGTCTGGACCTTTCCAGTGTCCAGATCCCCCCCCCGAGCAAAATGCTTGCCGAGGACGCCACCCCAGCCGGGCAGGCTGGCACCTGTGGTGACCACTGTCCAATACAAAGGGGAGAAAGAATTTTCCACCCGAAGTGCCGTAGAGCGAAGCCACCATATCAGGGACTCCTTGTTCCCCGACTCAGCCGGATTTGATTGTCCAGAGACTGCGGAGTCTTGTCCCATTTGTCAGAAACTCCCTTTGCAGGGACCTCGTATGGAACTGTGCAAACGGAACCCCCTCAAAAAGGTAGATACCCTCAGGCCCAGCACCTGCATGCAAGTCTGGAGGGATGACCATTTTTTGGACAGGAGGAGGAAAATTGCAGCCTGCAATTTCTGGAGTTTGTCCAGAGGAAGGAGCACTCTGGCTATGGCCCAAATAGTCCAGTTTCGTGGACGGAATCAGGGCAGACTTCTGCAAATTCAGAATCTAGCCGAACTCCTGCAGAGTTCGCGTTGTGATCTCCAGGTTCTCCACCAGAGCAGAGGGAGACTCCACTCGCAGAAGGAGATCATCCATGTAGCCCAGTACCACGATTCCCTGCTGGCATAGCAAAGCTAGCACTGGAGCCAACACTTTAGGGAAGACCTAAGGAGCGGAGGCGAGAACAAAGTGGAATGTCACAAACTGATAATGCGTCTCTCCCACAGCAAAGCAGAGAAAATGCTGGTGAATGGCACATATGGGAATGTGAATATAGGCATCCTTGATATTGATAGTGCGTGGAAATCCCACTGACGAAGGGATGCCACCACCGTTCTAATAGACTCCATTTTGAAATTCTGTACCCTCTCAAAGCAGTTTAGTGCCTTGAAGGCCAGGATTGGGTGCACTTTTCCTTCCTTCCTTAAAACTGTGAACAGGTTTGAGTAAAAACCCTAAAAATGTTCCGAGGTCAGAACCAGGACAATCACCCCTTGAAGGAACAGGTCTTGTACTGCTCCAAAAAGGCCCTGTAGGTGGTTTGGGAACTGGCGCAAGTTGGAAGGAAAAACCTTGCCGGGGGACAAGCGCGAAACTCATTCTTATAGCCGGACCGAATTACTTTGTGGACCCACTTGTCTTGCACTTGGGAAGTCCATGGGTCTGGAAACCAGCGAAGACGTCCCCCAACCCCGGATACGTGTAAGGGTGCACCTTCATGCAGAGGGAGTCTTGTCTACGGGACTGAAAAAGTCTGCTCTTGGCTTGCGAGAACATGTTCATTTGGATCCTCCAGAAGAGGCCCTGAAAGGCTCAGAGCCCTTGTCAGTCAACCCTGTGGGACAAAAAAAACGTCTTATGAGTTTAAAAGGAAGGCCCACGTCCATGACAAGGTTCCTTGCCCTTTCTAGAAGTCTGATCCGCAGACCAGCACTTGAGTCAAAAACACGCCAAAGTACCACTGCCAAAACAGAGAGGCGAGCCATCAAGGGAGCTGCATCCAAAGAGGAATCAAAGATAAACTGCAGCCCCTGGACCAGCTGGTCCGCCAGCTCAGCAAAGGCAGGAGGGAGCTGTTCCCCCTCCAGGTTAAAGTGTAGGAACTTAGCCCACTCAGTCAGAGTTTGTGACACTAGGGCAATGGTGAATACCGGCCTCATTGTCAAACCAGCCAGAGTGCACATAGTGGGGGCCACAGCCTCCGCCTCTGCCTTCCAGTCAGTCGGATTCTTAAAGGTGGTTGCCCTGTATATTCTGGAAACCGGAGGGTCCACCACGGGTGGCACAGTCCACTTCTTAAGAAGGGACTCCTCATAGAGGTAATGTCTAGTATAGTGCTTAGGGACCCCACAAAGACACTTTGGTCATCTTTACTCTTTAGCGACAATTCTGTCAAAATAGGCAGGGAAAGGAAACACCTTTGCCAATTTGGATGGCTTGTGAGTGCTAAAGGGCACCTGCGCCTCTGTGGCTGCTTCAGCTGCATCCTCCATCTTCAGGGTCTCACACACAGATACAATCAGTGCATCCACCAGCATCTTTTTGTGTGCGGTCGAAGACGTGGAGGAATCATCCTCACTATAAGAGGATTCCAGGTACGTGGTTGCAGACACATTCAGGATCTGATGAGACAGATAAGGCAAGGGAAGAAGGCAGGTGGAGCTTTTTGCTAGCTCATCGCCCCACAAGCCACCTCCACCTGGGACACAAAGGACTCCAAGACTGCCGTCAGTGCATGGATAGATGGTTGGGACCCGGAGGGCCTCGCAGCCTCAAAGAGGGGATCAGGTGGGGAATTGTGCCACAAAGAATCCATGAGTCACCAGGAGGACCCCACAAAGTGTAAAACACTGCTAAGGTATAACCCCCACGGCGCTGGCAGCACCACCCAGTCACCAGGCCAAAGCACCAAGGGATCTTTAGCAGAGAGGGAGAGGACCCCACCAGACTCACCACCCACCTGCAGCCACCAGAAGAATCTGCCCTAAACATGCGGCGATCAGGAAATAAAATGATCCAGGAGTCAGAACCAGGAGATATGGAGGGGCTCCCACCACCGAAATCGCCGCCCACAGGGTTCCAACCAAATAGTCCCAGCATCGGGTGGAGGGGGGGTGGAATAGCTGCTGTAAGAAGGGAAACCAGGTAATCTGACCATCCCGAGGAAGGGCCCACATCCACCCCAAAACCCTCAAGGGGTAAAGGAGGGACAGCTACTCACCATACCAGGAACCAGGCTAGCACTGCTTCAGACAGAACCCCTCTCCATTGAAATAGGGGGGTTGACGGCCAGGAGGAACGCTGCGACCCGGGCCAAGACCCAGACATATGCGACCTCGCAAGGCGTTTAACTCGCAGGCCAGCCCCCCATCCAGTAGGGCTATGTCGTGGCCAACCTAGCACGGAGCTAAGGTTTGCGCGCGTGCGCTGGCCAGACTGGGGTGACCATTGGATCTAGATTATCCAGCCCGTCGCCCAGTCCGGCAGGTGATTGAAGATTTCATAGGAAAAAATCCAGGAGAAAAATGTTTTCTATCTAAAATATTTTGCCAGAACCAAAGATCCCAGCAAGGAAATAGTTTTTTTCTGCCTAGTCAGGAGTAAGTACCTGAGTGGCTATAGCAGAGAGAGGGATTATACCCCCTGGGCGTAGCCAGAATTATTTTCTGCCTAGTATCCTACTCCTGTAAGGGGCAGTATAACCCAATGGTATAAATATCAGGAGCTGTGTCCGTCAATGAACGAAAGAGAAAGAAGGAAAAAAAAGTGAAAACATTAAACTGAAAAATTCACTAAACATGTAAACTAACAAATTAAACCAAATGTTATGTTTCTCCTAGAATTATTATACGCATAAACAAACATTAAAATAGCAATAAATTGGCATTACAACACACAAAATGGTGCAGCATCAATACATAACATAGAAACCCTCATACAGCTCTGCATGCAATAAACAAACACTTATTAACACGGCCTGTGAGGAGAATACGGGAACAATGAAAAGAAACCTTGATTCAATAGCCAAAGAAACAGATACAGAGATGATTATTGGCATGTAAAGCTCTGTGAAATGATGTCTGCTGTGCCAAACATCCCCTTTTATAATCCCCCTTTTTTTTTTGGCCAAAAATCATTTCCCTGCCCCCGTTCACCACCCAGCCTGCAAAAAGTGAGCCAAGCCAAAGCCTCCATTACACAATGGCAAGTGGCTTGCTCTGCTGACCCCTAACCAGCTGCATTCAGGCTTGGAACATCTCTCTCGGCAGGAAACCTAAAGGCCTTCTAGTTAGCAGGCTAGTGTGCATTCAGGAGTAGTAACTGCAGGAAAAGCCCGATGCGCTTTGTTTCTGTGGCCTTTATTCACAAAAAGATTAATCGTCTGTGAAATGGAAACTGCAAACAGCAAGTGACACAAAGTGATCCCTTCGAGTCTTCCCTGATCAGTTCTTGCCGTTGTACATCTCAAAGCTGCATGTGGTTAGGTCCTCTGTATAAGCAGATGTTAATCAAGAAGACTGCTCTGAGGGGTCAAGCTAGACCCCTCGGAAAGATAGCATATTTAATGTGTGAGGTTAGCTTTTGTTGGGAACAAATCAGGTTAGGCATTCTCAATTTTTAGAGCAAAGAATGAAGGATCTGATTTATTCTATTTACAAATGTCTAAACGTCTGAAGAGAAAAATGTTTTTTGTCCATAATAGTTAATAAGAACCCCCTTTTCAGTTTTCCTGTACAGTACAGAATGTTGCCAAAGGCATGTTTTTGCTTCCTACATTAGGATGCATAAGGCCCAATCAGATTGCTGCATACAAAATTTCAGAAGGTAAGAATAAAGATGATTTAAACAGAACGCATAGTGGGTTAATGTTTTATTCATTATACTCAGGATTAAAATTTTTTTTTTCATTTTGTTAGGTACGATTTAAATATTCATAGGACTGTTTTGTACTGCCAAATGCAGCAAGAAGCTGGAGCTCTAGTTTCCTTTTTACATTTTCCAATTTTCTTAACCTGCTTTGAAAAAAAAAAAGTCTGGTATTTACAGAGTCCAACAGCTCAAGGTAAAATTTAGACACAAATAAATGAGTCCGAGCAGTTGCGAATCATTTTCCCTATTTTCATCCCCTATTGGTAGAAAATGTACATAAATAAAAAAACAAAAAAAAAAACAAAAACAAAATAATGGGATTTTTAAATTACTGTAAAACCCATTTCTCTTACGTTTATTGACGGACACAGCTCGTCATCTTCTTGACTACGTGGGTTATGCTGCCCCCTACAGGAGTAGGACACTAGGCAGGAAAGAACTTGAGTGCGCCTATGGGGCAGTCTCAGGGGGTATACTCCCACTCTCTGAAAATAGGCACTCTGTTTTGTAACAAGTAGTGTCATAAGGAAAAAACCCAACTCCATAGAAGGGTGGGTGCCGTGTCCGTCAATTAACATCAGAGAAATGTATTTTACGCTAAGTCAAAAATTCAAATTTCTCTTTCACTCATTGACGGACACAGCTCTTCATCTTCTTGACTACATGGGAAGTCCCAAAGCAGTGTAAAACATGAGGGGTGATGATATCAGTAAAAAGAAAAAAAAAAAAAACACTCCCTAAGGCTAAACATAGCCAACCAGGCAACATGGAGCTCAAGCATAAAAGCAACCGGAGCTCACCTGAAATAAAAACCCTCAAAGAGGACCAGGTCCTCTATACAGCAGCCTGCAAAACCTTGCAGCCAAAAGAAGCATCTGCAGATGTCAACAAATCCATCTATTAAAATTTTGTGAACGTTTGCAAAGACGACCAGGTGGCCGCCTTGCAAACCTGCATCAGACGTCTGATGACGGAAGGCCCAGGAGGCACTAAGCACCCGAGTAGAGTGCACCATAACAGGGAAAGGAGGAACCTGACCCTTAATTGTCTGTCTAATCCATCTGGAAACGGTCGCAGCAGAAGCAGCCAACCCCTTCTGAGGTCCATCCATGAATACAAATAGTGAGTCTGACTTCCTAAAAGACTCCGTAGCTGCCAGGTACACCCTGATTGCCCGAACCACATCCAGGGAATGCAAGGCAATTTCCTTAGAATGTTTAGGCCAGGGACATAGGGAAGGGAACACAATGTCTTCATTCAAATGGAAATCAGAGACGACCTTTGGAAGGAATGACAGACATGGACGAAGAACCATCTTATCTCAGTGAACCACCAGGTATGGTGAACAACAAGACAATGCCGCCATCTCCGACACCCTGCGCACAGCAGTTATAGCCACCAAAAAGGCCACCTTCTGGGACAAGGTAAGCAGGGGAACCTCCCGAATATTTTCAAAAGGAGGCTTCTGGAGAACTGACAACACCAAATTCAGGTCCCATGGTGCCAATGAAGACTGTACTGGAGGAGCCAAGTGTCGAACTCCCTGGTACGCACACCAAGGAATGTGTGTCCAATGGATGTTGAAAGAAAACCACCAAGGCCGAAACCTAGCCGTGATGGTACCCAAGGCCAGGTGCTGCTCTTACCCCCCCCCCCCCCCGGTTGGACGAAAGTCAAGACCTGAGCCACCAAAAAGGAGCGAGGATGAACCCTAAGAGACCCCCACCACACGATGTATGTATTCCAGGTGCGATGGTAAATCTTCCTAGAGGTAGATTTTCTAGCCTTTAATAATGTAGGAATCATCGATTTAGACAAACCTCTATCCTTCAGCACCTGGCTTTCAACAACCAAGCCGTCAAATCCAGGGACTGTAGAGCAGGATGGAAGATTGGCCCTTGGGACAGCAGAACTTCCCTGAGAGGAAGTCTCCAAGGAGCATGGGTGACCAGCCGTACCTGATCGGCGTACCAAGACCGGCAAGGCCAGTCTGGAGCCACTAGAATGACTGGAATCCCCTCTGCCTTGATCCTGCGCAGGAGTCTTGGTAGAAGTTTGAGAGGAGGAAAGGCATTAAAACAGGCGATATTGACTCCAAGGAGCCACTAAGGTATCTGTGGCATTGGCCAGAGGATCCAGAGACCATGCCACAAACCTCTGTACTTTCCTGTTCCTGTTGAGATGAGAGGCCAACAGATCCACCTCAGGAGTAAACACCGGAGACACAACTGATGAAACACCTCCAGATGAAGCGACCATTCCCCCTGGTCCAACGCCTGTCAACTGAGGTAATCCGCTTGTCAGTTTTCCACCCCTGGAATGTGCACAGCGGAGAGGGCTAGAACGAAGCATTCTGCCCACCTTAGAATAATGGCTACTTCCCGAGTCGCCAGGACACTTCTTGTGCCCCCTTGGTGATTGACATAAGCCACGGCCGTGGCATTGTCTGATTGAATTAGTACTGGACACCCCTGAAGACGAATCGTCTAATGATTTAGACAAAGTCTGATCGCTCAGAGTTCCAACAAATTGATCGGTAGCCTGGACTCTGAGGTCAGACCCCCTGAGCACAATCTTTGCTGAGGACGCCTCCCCACCCGGACAGGCTGGCATCTGTGATGACAACCGACCAGTACAGGGGAAGAAATGATTTTCCCTGATGAAGTGCCAGGGAACAAAGCCACCAAATCAGGGGACCCTCCCTCTTGTACTCCGGCTCAACAGGATCAGTTTGTCTAGAGACTGAGGATTCTTGTTTTTGCAGAGATCTCGTTTTAACTGTGCAAACAGAACCGCCTCGCAGGTAGACACCATCAAGCCCAGCACCCACATGCAGGTCCGAAGAGATGACCATCTGCTGGACAACAGAAAGTGAATTGCCTCCTGCAATTTTTGGAGTTTTGTCAGGGGAAGAAACACCCTGGCTGAGGTCGGGTCCAGAGTCAGAGTCAGAGTCAGACCCAGATAGTCCAATTTTGTGGACGGAACCAGAGCAGACTTCTGAAAGTTCAGAATCCACCCAAACTCCTTCAGAGTTTACAGAGTAACCTCCAGGTTGTCCATCAGAGCAGTTGGAGACTCTGCTCGCAAAAGCAGATCATCCAGTTACCCCAGTACCGCGATCCCCCCGCTGATGCAACAATGCTAGCACCGGGACCAAAATTTTTGTGAAGACCCAAGGAGCGGAGGCGAGACCAAATGGTAATGCCACAAAACGGATAATGCTCCTCGCCCACGGCAAAGAGGAGGAAGCGCTGGTGTCCAGCACATATTGGAATGTGAAGTTAGGCATCCTTGATGTTAAAAGAAGCAAGAAAAAACCCCTGGCGTAGGGACAACACTATCGTGCGAATACACTCCATTCTGAACTTCTGTACCCGCACAAAGCAGTTTAGCTCCTTGAGGTCCAGAATTGGACGTACCTTGCCTTCCTGCCTTGGGAAATGTAAACAGGTTTGAGGAAAAACCTTAAAAACCTTTCCGATGTCGGAACCAAAACAATCACCCCTTGAAGTAGCAAGTCTTGCACTGCCCCAAAGAGACGCTCTAAGCGACCCGGGGAAAAGCGCAGGTTGGAAGGGAAGAACCTTTCTGGAGGATAGGATCTTGTAGCCAGGCCGAATGACTTTGTGGCCCCACTTGTCCTGTATCAGGGAGGTCCATGGATCCTGGAACCAGCAAAGGCGTCCCCCCACACCAGACACTGGTGAGCGCCCCTTCATGCAGAGAAAGCCTTGTCCACAGGTCTGACAGAGCCCGCTCATGGCTTGCCAGACCAGGTCCTCTTAGAACTACAGGTGGAGGCCCTGAAGGGCTTAGATCCCTCGTCTTGAGACCCTGAGGGGCGAAAAGGCTTATTATGGGCCAAAAAAAAGGCCCCCATATACGATGGGGTTCCTTGCCCTTGGAAGCCTGTGGAAGAAGAGTACTCTTCCCTCCTGTGGGACCTTTGATGATGTCATCAAAGAAAGCTCAAAACAGGCGATCCCACACAAATGGAAGATTGGATAAGGCCTTATTGGAAGTCTGGTCCGCAGACCAGCATTTCAGCCAGATAATACGTTGCAGGACCACTGCTGAGACAGACAGTCTAGATATCAAGGGCGCAGCATTTAAAGAGGCATCACAGACAAACTGTAGACCCTGGACCAACTTATCCCCCAGCTCCACAAAAGCAGGGGGGAACTGTTCCCCCTCCAGGTCCCGGCGTAGAAGTTTTGCCCACTCGGTCATTGCTTGCAACACCAGGGCAATAGTAAAAACTGGTCTCAGTGCCAAACAAGCCAAAGTGAACATATTTGGCGGGTCAAGGCCTCAGACCTCCTATCAGCTGGGTCTGTAAGACCGGAGACTCTTAAACCGGAATTACGGTGGCTTTATTCAACCTGGAAACCGGGGAGTCCACTGCAGGAGGAACCGTCCATTTCTTAAGGAGGGAATCCTCATGCCGCACTGCAAAACGCTTACGGATGCAAAAGTGCATTTTGGGCACCCCCACTGTTTTGTGACAATATTTTCAAAGAAAGCCGGATAGGGGAACTCCTTCGCCGCTTTGAGGACCTGTGGGTGCCAAAGGTGACCTGCGCCTCTGATGCTGCGTTAGTCGCATCCTCCATCTTTAAGGTTTCCCGCACTGACACAATCAGCGCATCTACTAGCTCCTTTTCATGCGCGGCTAGAGGAGCATGGGAATCATCCTCACTATCTGAGACACAGACTCCAAAGGGTAACTCGCATCCGCGGCGGCCGAATCAGATTCAGGATCTGATAAGACAGAGAAAGCAGGTGAGGGGGGGGGGGCTTTTTGCTAGCCCATTTTCTCAGGGCCAAATCCACTTGGACACTAAGGACTCCAGGACCGTCATCAGTGCAGTCAGCTATTGGCCTTTGAGAGGGGATCAGGTGGGGAGATGTGCTCCAGAGACTCCAGAGTGGAGAGGGGAACTCACACAAAAAAAAGGTGTATAACACTGCAAGGGACACTCCATTGCACCCAGCACAGAGCACAACTGCTACTACAGCAGAGAGAGGGAGCGAAAACCCCACAAAAAACAACTCGCCACCACCGATCAGGCACTCACAACACCAAGCAAACTGCACTCCATTCGGCGATCAGGAAAGGAAAGATCCAGGTGTCAGCACTAGGGGCTGAGGAAGGGCACCCCCTGCCGAATCATCGCAAATTTGGCTTAAAAAACATGGCCGCCGCTACTTTCAATGGGAAGCTACAAGGAAATTGTGTAGTTACCGAGGCTATACAAACATGGCCGCTGATCTGTAGCACAAGAGGCTACAAGAAAATGGCAGCGCATGCGGTTCCCATGGAAACCCTAGGAGTTTGAAAACTATCCCAACAGAAAGGGGGGGCCTGGCAGACGCCCCCCCAAGGCCCAACCCCCTCCCAAATATCAATCGTCCGGTCGCAGGCGGCACACTCCCTCTCAGGGGGAAGGGGGTTGTGGGCAGATGGGGGGGGTAACAAGGCCATAGAGGACCACCAAGAAATGGGGGGGCGCTGCATAGGAAGGAGGGGAACCTGAGGGTCCGACCATCCCACGGAGAAGCCAGCGTCCACCCCAAAACCCTCCAGGGGTAGAGGGGGGATCAGCTACTTACCACACCAGGAACCCGGGTGGGCACTGCTCCAGACAGACCACAGTTCCATCGGAATGCGGGTGCAGTCGTCCAGGAGAAACTCTGCGACTCCGAAGCCAGGTCGTATGTGCCCTCGTGAGATGATTAACTCGCAGTCCATTAATGATGATTAATGTCGCGGCCGACCTAGCGCGGAGCTGAGGTCTGCGCGTGCTCACTGGCCAGACTGGGGGGACCCTTTGAATATAGATTATCCAGTCCGTCACCCAGTGCTGCAGTTGATTGGAGATTCTCACAGGAACAAAATAAGAAAAAAAGAGGAAAAATTAAATTTAAAAAGAAAAAAATCACCAGGACCAGAGATCCCAGCAAGAAATTCGTTTTTGTTTTGCTTAGTCAGGAGTAAGGACCCGATTGCCTATAGCAGAGAGTGGGATATACCCCCTGGGACTGCCCCATAGGAGTAGTCAAGTTCTTTCCTGCCTAGGGTCCTACTCCTGTAGGGGACAGCATAACCCACATAGTTAAGAAGATGAATAGCTATGTCCATCAATGAATGAAAGAAAGGAAAATTATAAATAATAAAAAAAAATATTCTAGTTCTGCTTTGTTTTTAAACCTGCACTAGCAAAAAATAGTGGTTATAAACCGTTACATCCTGCCCCCAGGATGAAATGATCAAATGTGATGCTTGAGTCAGACAATTTACAGCTGCAGGAATTTGTAATTACATGCAAGAATTTATCAAATTTTTGGTAAACCTATGTAGGAGTCCAATCCTACCTTCCATTAATTAGGGGAAATTAAGTTAATTGTCAGCTAAATTTCAGGAACCTGTGTTCATGGGACGGCATCGCCTCACTTGTCATTCTTTGGAAAAATTTGAAAAATTGGGAGTCTAGAGATGGGTATCTCACTGGTAAAGATGGACAGTGATGTAATTTGTCTTTTCTTTAGCTTTAACAGATAATATTGAATTAAGCCCAGTGCAGCAGAGAATAGCAACCATTAAAGAATACCTTGCATTAAAATATAAGCAACTGCTACTCAGTAGCAGTTGCTTATATTTAAAAAAATAATATACTTACAAAATGATTACTAGCAAAATGAAAAATGCTTATTGTTAAAATCCTGACTTTTTGCCTTGCATGCCGAGAGCACAGGTTTACTTTAGGAAAATGTAGCACTGACTAGAGTAAAATAATCTGAAATACAAATAGTTGCTATTGGTAACTGCCCACTGTTGCTCCTTGCAATTCCCCCCCAAAAAAAAAAAGAAAAAAAAAAGGAGAGACCCTAAACCTAAATAAATAAGGCACAATTTAAATGTCCATATCCATACTTTTTTATTTTTTTAAATACAAAAATATTAAAAGATCTGGCAAGCAACATCTCTTTAAACTAACATTTCAGGGTACTTACCAAGGAATTTGTCTTTTTTTTTTGTCACATCAAGAAATGTAAAGGGGGACAGAGGGGGGACATTTTTTTTCCAATAGCATAGCTAATTTACTACACCCCAGGGATGGGGCTCCCCACAGATTTTAACAAGTAAGGGGGATTGCTAAAACTTTTTAATGAAATCCAACATGTTCTGCCTAAAAGAATAATCACTTTTACTCTCGCCGTTGCAAATTTTCACTTACAAAAAAATGTTTAAAAGTGGCTAATGTAACACCGTTTCCTGCAAGGAGGAGATCAAAGTGCTATATTACAAATGCATTATGATTAAAAAAGCACTGTGCAGCCTTGCTATTAAATGTTCTTTAAACCCTAAAAGGCTTCCCATAGATCTCCCTTGGCACTGCATATACAACCTTTGACAAGTAATGTAGACCATTTTTATTCATTGCCTAAAATTGTAGGCAATTATGTGCGTCATACTGGCCACCTGCAAACTCTGAATGCCTACTCTGGTTGTCAGTTCAAGGAAGGGAAAAAAAAACCCTAATGTCGCAGGGGATTAATCTGTGAAGAGAGTCCTCCTTAATAGCTTCAGCAGGTGAAATGGCCCAGCTGGTTACTGTGATGAGTGGCCAGAAGCAGCTTATGTACAGACATGCAACAAGACTTCACATAAGAAGGTAAAAAAAAAAAAAAAAAAGATTTAAAAAAATATATAAAAAAAAAAAACAAATGTCACGTGAACAGACTGAAGCTGCTTTGCTTTATCTATGTGGGCAAACTAACCCTACAATAGGGAGGGGGGGGGGGGAGTTAAAATAAGTGCCTGAGATACAGGAAAAATCCATTCAAATATCAGACTTCAAGTCAAAGCAGCCACACAGGGGCTAAAAAATTTTGGTATTGGAAAATCTTTCTCCTCGTTGCTTTAAACTAGTTTACAATAGTGAAGCTGTTGCCGAGAGCAACCAGATTTTAACTGTTCAGACTTAAAAAAAAAAAATAAAAAATATCTGGCTCCAGTTCTAAATTCACTTCTGTCATAGAATGTAAAAAAAAAAAACAATTTCTAAAGCCCAGCAGCTACATAACTGAAAATAAAACTAGGATCCAGGTAGCCAATCCTTGTAAAATATTGCCGCTAATTTTATTTTGAGGCTTTTTTGCTGCTGTCAGGAAACTAGGTTTCTAAAAGCCCCTGCTAGGTTAGCTGACTGGCTGTTGAATTCTGTATTTTTGGTGTTACAGAAATTTAAAGTGGCCTGGCAATTTTATCAATCCTTAGGTGGGGTGGCTGCATTCGTATTTTTGGCTTTTTTCTTCTCTGTATTTTGCCTGGTGATCTAGCCAGTAACAGACCTTCTGTATTAGAGTGCCCCCACTTCAGATAAAGGGCCGGTTTACACTAGTGCGACATACTTTCCGACTTTGAGAGGACATGTCGCATGACGTGTATAAATCAATAGTTTCCTATGAGAGTCGTCTTAATTGGTCCGACACAAGTGGGTCCGACTTTGAAAAACTTGTGGCATGGGACTTGTGCTCTGGGGATCTTGAAGGGAAACTCCACTCCAAAAACAGGCATAGGGTTTCCCCCCCCCCCCCCCCCCAATTCCATACCAGGCCTTTGGCTATGCAAGAACCGGCAGAGAACAGAGCTGGCACAACTGCGGGAGCTAGCGTCGGGAGAACCAGAGGACAAGGACATCAGCAGCGGAGGGGGAAAAACCGGAGGAAGGCAACATCGGAGGGGGGGGGGGGGGGGGAGAGGAGAAGACATCACAGAAGGATGAAGACACAGAGCTACATCGGGACACATTCTTCATTTTTAATAAAGGACTTTTTGACATTTTCTTGGGTGAATGAGTTGGGGGTACAATGTACCCCCTACTCATTCACATGAGGGAGGGGGGTTCGCTTGTTAAAGAAGGCTTCCAGATTCCAATAACCCCCCCCCACCCGCAGAACCCCACAACCACCACCCAGGGTTGTCGGGAAGAGGCCCTTGTCCCTATCAATATGGGGCCAGGATGCTTTAGGGTGGGGGTGGCGCAGAGCCCCCCTGCCCAAAGCACCCACTCCCCATGTTGAGGACATGGAGCCTGGTATGGTCCAGGAGGGGAGAGGCTGGCTTGCCCCCCTCCCCCTTTCCTGACCTGCCGGGCTGCATGCACAGATAAGGGTCTGGCATTCATTTTGGGGGGGACCCCACACTTTATTTTATTTTGGCCTGGGGGTTTCCCTAAAATCCATACCAGACTGAAGGTTCCCCCCTCAAGATTCATAGCAGAATCAAAGGGCCTGGTATGGTCGGAGCAAAGTTGGATCCTGTTCATTGAAGCTGCATGAAGTCGGACATGAAATTGTAGGGCAAAGTCGGATCGGAAGACATTCGACTTCCATGTCGGAGCAATGTGAGCCTGGCTAAAAGAGTACCGGGGCACAGCAGACAGTAGCATTGTTGTTCTGGGGGGGAAGGAAGTGTTAAGCTGGCTACACATTATACAATTTTCCTTTAGATTTACTATAATATAATATGAGGTAAACCCTAGAGGTGCACCGTATGGACATTTTTGTACCGAAACCGAAAATGCAAGATGCACTTGGCCAAAAACCGAAACGGACAGTTTTTTTAAAAAAAATAACGGAATTTTTGTAAAATCTTACCTGTAAAATTCCTTTCTCTGAGTCCTCCGACAGTCGCCGCCTCTTCATATTCGTCAATAATGGGGTTATTGACCTTTGCTCCGTAGGAGTAGCTAGGCAACAGAATATATTAATATCAAAGCTTTTAGCATATCCCACCCCCAGGGGGTGGTCCCCTCAGTCAATACCTCCCTGCTTCCTGCACACCAACTCAGTTTCAGTAGAATAGCAGTAGAGTACATAAACAAACCCCAAAAGAGGGGCGGGGGCGGCGACTGTCGGAGGACTCAGAGAAAGGAATTTTACAGGTAAGATTTAACAAAAATTCAGTTTTCTCTTCCGTCCTCCGACAGTCGCCGCCTCTTCATATTCGTCACTAATGGGGACATCCCAAAGCAGTGTAGACATGAGGGGTGGGAAAAACAGCAGCCGCGCCTAAAGCAACGCAGTACCCACATCAGAGAAAGGAACCTTACCAAAGTAAGAGAACCAACTGGGCAACAGGAAAACGTGCTCAACAGGAGCAACAACCCAGGAAAAAACAAGTAACCCAGGGGTAAAAAACACCCCAACAGCCAAGGGCCCAAACAAGGGACCCTAAGGCACCGCCGCACTAAGAACTTTATGGCCAAAAGAAGCATCTGCCGATGCCTGAACATCCACTTTGTAAAATTTCGAGAAGGTGTGAACGGACGACCAAGTCGCCGCCTTACACACCTGGGCCACAGAAGCCCGATGATGACAGGCCCAACACGTACTCAGAGATCTGGTAGAGTGCGCCTTCACAGGCACGGGAGGAACCTTCCCCCTCAAAGCATAGGCCTGCTCAATGGTCTGTCTGATCCATTTGGCGATGGTAGAAGCCGACGCCGCCATGCCCTTCCGAGGTCCCTCAGGAAGGACAAAGAGAGAATCCGACTTGCAAAACGATTTAGTCGATGACAGGTAAACCCTGATCGCCCTAACAACATCCAAGGAATGTAAAGCCACCTCCTTCGGATGCTTAGGCTTCGCGCAAAGCGAAGGCAAGACAATGTCCTCATTGAGGTGAAATTCCGAGATCCTCTTCGGAAGAAAAGACGGGTTAGGTCGCAAGACCACCTTATCCAAGTGAATCACCAAATACGGAGACTTGCAGGACAAGGCCGCCAGCTCCGACACCCTGCGAGCCGAAGTGATCGCCACTAAGAAGGCAACCTTCTTGGACAACAAAGACAACGAGATCTCCCTGATATTTTCAAAAGAAGCATGTCGCAACACGGACAGAACAAGGTTCTAATCCCATGGAGGCAAAAGCTCCCTCCTAGGAGGGACCAAATGTCGCACCCCTTGAACAAAGGTGCTAACCAAAGAGTTAGACGCCACAGGACGTTGAAAGAGAACGGCCAGCGCAGAAATGCAAACGCTGGTCCACGCCCGTTTGAAGGAAAGCCAACACTCGATACCGAGTATGAGCGAGGAGAATACCCCCTGGACTCACACCAGGCAAAATACGCCTTCCAAGTACGGTAGTAAATCTTCCCTGAAGAGGCCTTCTTGGCCTTGATCAAAGTGGGAATGACCTCAGGGGAGAGACCCCTATCCTTCAGGACCTGGCTTTCAACAGCCAGGCCGTTAAAGCCAGCGACTGTAAAGCAGGATGGAATATCGGTCCTTGAGACAGAAGGTCTTCTCGAAGAGGCAGACGCCACGGAGCGTCGACTGCCAGGTTCACGAGGTCTGCGTACCAAGACCGGCGAGGCCAGTCCGGTGCCACCAGAATCACCGTTTTCGGGTCCGAGGCCAACCTGCGAAGGAACCTGGACAGCAGCTGAATCGGTGGAAAGGCATACATCAGGCGATACTGATGCCAGGGCGTCACTAACGCGTCCGAGGCGTCTGCCCGAGGATCGCGCGTCCTTGCCACGAACCTTTCCACCTTGTGGTTTAGACGAGATGTGAACAGGTCCACATCAGGGGACCCCCACTTCGCGCACAACATCTGGAAGACATCTGGGTGAAGGGACCATTCCCCCTGGTCCAGGGTCTGGCGGCTCAGATAATCCGCCTGCCAGTTTTCCACCCCCGGAATGTGAACTGCAGAGATCGCCGGGACGTGCGTCTCGGCCCAAGACAGAATGTCGGCTACTTCCCGAACCGCCCGAGCACTCCTGGTGCCCCCTTGGTGGTTGATGTAGGCCACCGCTGTGGCATTGTCCGTCTGCACCCGAACTGGACGGCCCTGAAGCCTGTCCGTCCAACGCAGAAGACAGAGATTTATCGCTCGCAATTCCAGAATGTTGATCGGAAGGGAGGATTCCTCCTCCGACCAAGTTCCCTGGGCGGACAGAACGCCCAGAACACCACCCCAGCCCGACAGGCTGGCATCCGTGGTGATCACCGTCCACGACAAAGGACGGAAGGACTTGCCCCCCGACACCGCCGGGGACTGGAGCCACCACAAAAGACCCCTTCGGGTGAGATGGCTTAACGACAGCCGCAGATCCAGAGAATGCGGACGCCCGTCCCACTTGGCCAGGACCTCCACCTGAAGCTCCCGCGTGTGAAACTGGGCGAAGGGGATCGCCTCGAAGGCAGAAACCATCAACCCCAGACACCTCATACATGTCCGGAGGGACGAGCACTGATTGTCCCCGAGGGACCTGACTTCGCACTGAAGCATCCGAAGCTTGTCTTCCGGCAGGAAGACCTTCGCCTGAACAGAGTCCAGAATCATCGAATCACGAACCGACGGACACAACGTCGATTTTGGAAAATTTATCGTCCAGCCGAATTCCTGCAGAGTCCGCATCGTGATGGACAGGTCGTTCACCAGGCCCTGACTGGTCGCGGACCGAATCAGGATATCGTCCAGATACCCCAGGACAGAAATGCCCTGGGCCCTCAATAAGGCCAGAACTGGCGCAAGCACCTTGGTGAAAACCCGCTGAGCCGAAGCGAGACCGAAGGGTAATGCCACGAATTGATAATGATCCTCCGCAATGGCAAATCGAAGGTACCTCTGGTGACCCTCGAAAATGGGGATGTGTAGGTACGCATCCTTCAAGTCGATGGAGGCCATGAATTCCCCCGGAACCAGGGCAGCCACCACCGAGCGCAGGGATTCCATGCGAAACTTGCGAACCCGCACAAAGCGGTTCAGAGCTTTTAAATCCAGAATCGGACGTACTTTGCCCTCCTTTCTGGGCACAGTGAACAGATTGGAATAAAACCCCCGAAATCTGTCCCGATGAGGCACCGGAACCACCACTCCCTGGGCCCGCAGGTCCCGCACCGCCAGGTGCAGATTCTGCAAGCGCTCCGGAGGCAGCTGAAGGTTCGAGGGGAAAAATCTGCCCACCGGCCGAGAGAGAAACTCGACCTTGTATCCAGATCGAACGATTTCCTGAACCCACCTGTCCCGAATGCGGTCCAGCCAGGGTTGAAGAAAACCGAGCAAACGTCCCCCCACCCCAGAAACGGGTGAGGGCGCCCCTTCAGGCCGCATTGTTATGGGCAGCGGATCCGGACTGGCCGGACTCCTGCTTACCCGTCCACGGCTTCTTCACCTTTGAAGGGCTTGCCCTTATAGTGCGACGGAAAGGCACGAAAGGACCCCTGAGAGGGCCTAAACGAAGCATTCTTCTTACCGCGAACAAACTTATTCTTGTGAGATTGGGGCAAGAGAGTGCTCTTACCCCCAGAAATACCCTTTATCAGAGTATCCAAAGATTCGCCAAAAAGGCGAGATCCCGCGTAGGGCAAATTCGCCAGAGTCTTGAGAGAAGATTGGTCAACCGACCAACATTTCAACCATATCAGGCGACGGTTCAAGACCGCCACACTAGAAAGGCGCACCACCAAAGGGACCAAATCCAAGTCCGCATCACACAAATACATGACACCCTGATGAATCTGATCCACCATAGCCAAAGTTGTCGGCGGGGCAGAGTCAGCCACCAGAGTGCGCTTGAGCACCTGCGTCCAATCCGCAATAGCCTGGGCTGCCATAATGGAAGCAAAAATAGGATTCAGCATAGAACCAGCAACCGTATAGGCATGACGGGCCAGAGATTCCAATCTCCTGTCCGTCGGGTCCTGGAACACCGGGGTATCCTCAGCAACCGCGCGCTGAAATTCCGTAGAGCAAAAAAAAAACCTGCGATGTTTTGCGTTTCCTCTGCGTCTTATAAGAGGACATCAAAGCAGGAGGACATGGTTCATCCTGCAAATGCAGCGTTTGCTTGATAGAAGCAACCAACTCATCCACAAGTGCAAGCTCTTCAGACGAGCCAGGGGGAGAATTATCAACCCCTTCCACCTCAGCCTCCCCGTCGGACCCCACAAGGTCCAGGGATGAGTGAGACCCTGAGAAGGGCACTCCAGCCATAGCAGCCCCATCGCCCTCTGAATCAGAGGAAATAGATACCCTGGGCCGTTTAGTGGATCGATCAGCCACCAGCATCTGCACCTGAGCAGCTAAGTTAGCCACAATAGTGGCCAGATCAGCCCCCTCGGGGGAAGCAGCAGCCCCTTGGCCCCCCACCAGGGTGGGAGGAAACTTGCAATCCTGAGAATCCATGCCCCAGCAATATAATTAATAAAGGGTACTGCCCATTTAAGATCGCGGCGAGCGCTGCCCACCGCACCCACTGAGCACACTGACCCCCACAGGGACAAGAAACTGGGCAAGGAATACAGGAAAAAAGGAGATATAAAACCTGGAGAGCTCACACAGGCTGCTGCACCGATCGCTGTCCCAGAGGAAAAGGAAGTGATGCAAGACTGACCGCCCCTATGAAGCCTCTGCAATGCTACACAAACATGGCCGCTCGGCTGAGGAAAAAACCCTGGGCAAATAGAACATGGCGCTGACATGTGGTGATCGATCGCCGCTCAAAATGGCGGTGTTTGGCGCCAAAAAACGCTGTGCAGTACCTCACAGGACCTGCCACTATATTTTGCCCCAGCGATCGCCGCACAGCATGCTGAAATTCTAACTGCTTCATATAACACCCAGCAGAGCGGGAGAGCCCCCCCTTACAGCCCACACAAAGGCAGCAAGTGCACACAGGAGCTGACAGGGAGCATAGCAGCCACACAGACATGCAGGGTCACACAGTCCCAGACTGACACCCAAAAAAGACAGGTCCCCACATAGAGTCACACTTACCAGTCCGGATGGCGTGGGGAGCCTGCTCCAGCGACCAAACCGCAGTACTGAGGACAGGGAGTGTCGCAAGCATGACACAGTGGAGTTGCGGTGCGAAACCGCAATGGCGTCCAGTGAGGTAGCCACCTCACCGATAGCATCCCTGCAGCAAACAGGGATGGGTCGTTCAATGTGCCAGGGCAAAACCTAAGCTGAACGCTCGATGGCAGGCTGGGAAGCCCCTGGCCCTGAGCCCTGGGATCCAGGGTGGCCAGACTGAGACCCAGGGCCGCACGATCATCTTCATCAGAAGAACTAACGCTGAAAATAAACAGCTAAGTAAAAGAAAGAGAAAAAACTTCAAATAAAATCAAAAAAGAGAAAAGTGGCTGAGACTAAGAGCCCCAGCACAGAAACAGCCTGCATACTCCTGAGCTAGGCATATGAAACTGAGTTGGTGTGCAGGAAGCAGGGAGGTATTGACTGAGGGGACCACCCCCTGGGGGTGGGATATCCTAAAAGCTTTGATATTAATATATTCTGTTGCCTAGCTACTCCTACGGAGCAAAGGTCAATAACCCCATTAGTGACGAATATGAAGAGGCGGCGACTGTCGGAGGACGTAAGAGAAAACGGAATTTTTGTAAAATCTTACCTGTAAAATTCCTTTCTCTGAGTCCTCCGACAGTCGCCGCCTCTTCATATTCGTCACATATGGGGTATTAGACTTTGCTCCGAAGGAGTAGCTAGGCAACAGAATATGTTAACATTAAAGCTTTTAACATATCCCACCCTCAAGGGGTGGTCCCCTCAGTCAATACCCTCCTACTTCCTGCAACCATATCTCAGTTTCAGTGGAATAGCAGTAGAGTATACAACCAAACCCCAAAAGAGGGGCAGGGGCGGCGACTGTCGGAGGACTCAGAGAAAGGAATTTTACAGGTAAGATTTTACAAAAATTCTGTTTTCTCTTGCGTCCTCCGACAGTCGCCGCCTCTTCATATTCGTCACATATGGGGACGTCCCAAAGCAGTGCAAACATGAGGGGTGGGAAACGCATCCGCGCCGAAAGGCAACGCAGTCTCCGCATCAAAGAAAGGAACCTTACCAAAGGAAGGAAACCAGCTGGGCTACAGGAAAAACAAGTGCTCAACAGGAGCAACAACCCAGGAAAAGACAAATAACCAGGGGATAAAAAAACTTATCCCAACAGCCAGAGGTCCCCAACAAGGGACCCTAGGGAATTGCCGCACTAAGAACCTTGCGGCCAAAGGAAGCATCCGCCGATGCCTGAACATCTACTTTGTAGAATTTTGTGAAAGTGTGCACGGTCGACCAGGTCGCCGCCTTACACACCTGGGCTACAGAAGCCCCATGACGACAGGCCCAAGACGTACTCAGAGATCTAGTAGAGTGCGCCTTCACAGGCACAGGGGGAACCTTCCCCTGCAAAGCATAGGCCTGTTCAATGGTCTGCCTGATCCATTTGGCGATGGTAGAGGCCGACGCCGCCATGCCCTTCCGAGGACCCTCTGGAAGAACAAACAAGGAATCCGTCTTTCGAAAAGACTCAGTCGATTTAAGGTAAACCCTTATCGCCCGAACAACATCCAAAGAATGTAATAACTCCTCCTTTGGATGTTTAGGCTTCGCGCACAGCGAAGGCAAGACAATATCCTCATTAAGATGGAATTCCGAAACTCGCTTCGGAAGAAAAGAAGGATTAGGTCGCAAGACCACCTTATCCAAATGAACAACCAGATACAGAGACTTGCAGGACAAAGCCGCCAGCACCGACACTCTGTGAGCCGAAGTGATCGCAACCAAAAAGGCGACCTTTTTGGACAACATAGACAACGAGATCTCCCTGATCTGTTCAAAAGGAGCACGTTGTAACACAGATAGAACGAGATTCAAGTCCCAAGGGGGCAGAGGATCCCTCCTAGGAGGAACCAGATGCCGCACTCCCTGAACAAAAGTGCCAACCAAGGAGTTGGAAGCCACGGGACGTTGAAACAGAACGGCCAGCGCAGACACCTGACCCTTTATCGTAGCCAGCGCCAAACGCTGATCGACACCCATTTGAAGGAAGGACAGCACTCGGGAAACCGAGTACGTGCGGGGTGAAAACCCCCTGGACTCACACCAGGCAAAATAGGCCTTCCAAGTACGGTAATAAACCTTCCCCGAGGAAGACTTCCTCGCGTTGATCAAGGTAAGAACGACCTCTGGGGAGAGACCCTTCTCCTTCAGGACCTTGGTCTCAACAGCCAGGCCGTCAAAGCCAGCGACTGTAAAGCAGGATGGTATATCGGCCCTTGAGACAGGAGATCGTCTCGAAGAGGCAGACGCCACGGGGCGTCGACCGCCAGATTCACGAGGTCTGCGTACCAGGACCGGCGAGGCCAGTCCGGAGCCACAAGAATCACCGTGCTGCGTTCCGAGTGTAACCTGCGAAGGAACCTGGACAGCAACTGAATCGGTGGAAACGCGTACATCAGCTTGTACTGATGCCACGGGGCCACTAACGCGTCCGACGCGTCTGCCCGAGGGTCGCGCGTCCTTGCCACGAACCTTCTCACCTTGTTGTTGAGACGAGACGCGAACAGGTCCACATCTGGAAGACCCCACTTCGCGCACAACATCTGGAAGACAGCCGGGTGGAGAGACCATTCCCCCTGATCCAGGGTCTGGCGACTCAGATAGTCCGCCTGCCAGTTCTCCACCCCTGGAATGTGAACCGCCGTTATCGCCGGGACATGAGTCTCGGCCCAAGACAGAATGTCGGCCACTTCTCGAGCCGCTCGGGCACTCCTGGTGCCCCCTTGGTGGTTGATGTAGGCCACCGCCGTGGCATTGTCCGTCTGCACCCGAACCGGGCAGCCCTGCAGCCGGTCCGTCCAGCGATGAAGACAGAGATTTATCGCACGCAATTCCAGAATGTTGATCGGAAGGGAGGACTCCCCCTCCGACCAAGTCCCCTGGGCGGACAGAACGCCCAGAACACCACCCCAGCCCGACAGGCTGGCATCCGTAGTGATTACCGTCCACGAGATAGGACGAAACGACTTGCCCCCGGACACCATCGGGGACTGGAGCCACCACAGAAGGTCTCTTCTGGTGCGATGACTCAACGAGATTTGAAGATCCAGAGATTGAGGTCGCCCGTCCCACATGGACAGGATCTCCGCTTGGAGACCCCGCGTGTGAAACTGGGCGAAGGGAATCGCCTCGAAGGCCGAGACCATCAATCCCAGACATCTCATGCACGTCCGCAGAGACGAGTGCGGAACGTCCCTGAGGGACCTGACTTCCTCCTGAAGAGTTCTGAGTTTGTCTTCCGGCAGGAAGACCTTCGCCTGCACCGAGTCCAAAATCATTCCCAGGTAGGGAAGACGAACCGACGGACTCAGTGTCGACTTGGGAAAATTTATCGTCCAACCAAACTCCTGCAGAGTTTGCATCGTGACAGACAGGTCCTTCTCCAGACCCTGGCTGGTCGCAGACCGAACCAGAATGTCGTCCAGATACCCCAGGACAGAAATGCCCTGGGCCCTCAATAATGCCAGAACCGGTGCAAGCACCTTGGTGAAGACCCGCGGAGCCGAGGCGAGACCAAAAGGCAACGCCACGAACTGGTAGTGATCCTCCGCAATGGCGAATCGAAGGTACCTCTGGTGACCCTCGAAAATGGGGATGTGAAGATACGCATCCTTCAAAACGATGGAGGCCATGAATTCCCCCGGAACCAGGGCAGCCACCACCGACCGCAGGGATTCCATGCGGAACTTGCGAACCCGCACAGAGCGGTTCAGAGCCTTCAAGTCCAGAATTGGACGAACCTTGCCCTCCTTTCTGGGCACGGTGAACAGATTGGAATAAAACCCCCGAAATCTGTCCCGATGAGGCACCGGAACCACCACTCCCTGAGCCCTCAGGTCCCGCACCACCAGGTGCAGGTCCCGTAAACGCTCTGGAGACAGATGAAGATTTGAGGGAAAAAATCTGCTCTCCGGCCGAGAGAGAAACTCGATCTTGTATCCAGATCGAACGATCTCCTGAACCCATCTGTCCCGCACGCGGGCCAACCAGGGCTGAAGAAAACCGAGCAAGCGCCCCCCCACCCCAAAACTGGGTGAGGGCGCCCCTTCAGGCCGCACTGTTATGGGCTGCGGATCCGGATTGACCGGACTTCTGTTTTCCAGACCAGGGCTTCTTCTGAGAGCCTTGACCTTTGTACGGTTTGCCCTTGTAGTGCGACCGAAAGGCACGAAAGGACCCCTGAGGGGGCCGAAAATTAGCATGCTTCTTCCCAGAAGCCCCCTTAGCCTTGGGGAAATGTGGCAAGAGAGTGCTCTTACTTCCGGTGATCCCCTTAATCAACACATCCAAGGACTCCCCAAAAAGGCGAGACCCATCATAAGGCAGATTGGCTAAGGTCTTACATGAAGATTGGTCCACCGACCAACATTTCAACCAAACCAGGCGGCGAGACAACACCGCCACGCTGTGCACACGTGCAGCCAACGGGACTAGGTCCAAGTCCGCATCACACAGATACATGACACCCTGGTGGATTTGATCCACCATATCCAGGGTCCCCGGCGAGGCCGAATCGGCCACTAGGACGCGCCTAAGCATCTGCGTCCAACTTGCGACAGCCTGGGCCGCCATGAGAGAGGCAAACAGAGCCTTAAGCATAGAACCCGTAACAGAATAAGTATGACGGGCAAGAGACTCCAATCTCCTATCCGTGGCATCACGGAACACAGGGGAATCCTCTGCAGGAATCGCAGTGGATTTGTTTAAAACCGCAATTGCGTGATCCACTGGGGGTGGCACACACCACCTTTCATCAGTGGAAGGCGAGAAAGGATAACGCAGCTTGAACCTACTTGGTACAGCAAAAGGTTTGCGTAGATTGCGCCATTGTTCCTTAACAGCGCGCTGAAAATCATCATTGCAGGGAAAAACCTGCGGCGTCCTGCGTTTCCTCTGCGTCCCATAAGCCGCCAAGGCAGCGGGGGGACACTTCATCCTGCAAACGCAGCGTTTGTTTTATGGAAGCAATCAATTCATCCATGATTGCAAGCTCTTCAGGCGAGCCAGGGGGAGAATTATCAACCCCTTCAACTTCAGCCTCCAACCTCGGACCCCACTAGATCCAGGGAGGAGCGGGACCCCGATAAGGAGGCCCCCGCCATAACAGCCCCATCACCTTCACCCTCAGAATCAGAGGAAAGAGAAACTCTGGGTCTTTTAGTAGATTGAGCAGCCACCAGCATCTGCACCTGAGCAGCAAGGCCAGCCACAATAGTGGCTAAATCCCCCCTGGGGGTGAAACAGCGGTCCCCTGGCTTTCCACCAAGGCGGCAGGAAATTTGCCCTCCTGAGAATCCATTGCCCCAATTACAAATGCTGGATAATAAAGGGTTAACTGCCCCTTTAACAAGCGCGGCAAGCGCAGCCCACCGCACCACACACAAGCACAATGAGACCCCCACAGGGACAATAAAACTGACACAGGCAATGGATAAGAAGGATATAACCTGAGGAGACCCTCGCCGCTGCTGCTGCCTCGATCGGTGTATCCTGGAGAAGAGGAAGTGATGCGGCCAGGGCGCTCTATTAAAGCCTATGGGAGGCTACAAGAAAATGGCCGCCATGCATGTAGAACATGCGGCCGGAGCGAGTGTAGGCAAAATGGCGCCGTTTGGCGCCGAAACCGCCGCTCCACAGTACAGTAATGCACACATGTCATCCATGTATAAAAAAACATGTTAGATCGCCGCAGCGATCGCTGTATAGTGCCCAAACATGCCACAAAACATGCCCCACAGCACACAGCTTCTCACACTGACAAGGCTGACACACAGCTCCCCCCCCCCCCCCTTGCAGCCCACAGCATGCAGCAGAGTGATAGGGAGACAAACAGTGTGAACAGAGGCAGGTTACACAGTCCCAGACTGACACCCCCCCAGACAGACAGGTCCCCACAGAGATACACTTACCTCACAATGGCGTGGGGGACCCGCACAGGCGAACAAGCCGCTGCACATGAGGCAGGGAGAGTCGCATACAAGACGCACAGAATGGGGGTTAAGAAACCGCACAGCGTCCAGTGAGGTAGCCACCTCACCAATCATCCCTGCACCGAACAGGGATGGGTCGTTCACTGTGCCAGGAGCGTTACCTGGCTGAACGCTCGATGGCAGGCTGGGAAGCCACTGACCCACGACCTGCGACCAGGGGGATCAGCCCGAGACCCAGCCCGCATGATCCTCTTCATCAGAAGAACTAACTAATGCTGACAAAAAGAACAGCTAAGTAAAGGTAGAGAGAAAACTCAAACAAAAAAACAAAAAAGAAGAAAGAGTCTGGGGCACAAAGCCCCAGCACAGAGAGAGCCAGCCACTCCTGACAAGCTAGACATTGAAACTGAGATATGGTTGCAGGAAGTAGGAGGGTATTGACTGAGGGGACCACCCCTTGAGGGTGGGATATGTTAAAAGCTTTAATGTTAACATATTCTGTTGCCTAGCTACTCCTTCGGAGCAAAGTCTAATACCCCATATGTGACGAATATGAAGAGGCGGCGACTGTCGGAGGACGTAAGAGAAATATATTTTTTATATTTAATTGTATTATATTGAACTTCTTAATATCATTAATTTAAAGTCGGCCATTATTGCACCTTTAGACCAAGAAAAGCTTAACAAAAAAGTATCCCTTTAAATTTTATGTATGTCTTCACACTGGTCTGTTGCGTTCCCGTTAAAAATCCTGCTTGCTGTATTTTTGGTCAGTTACAAAAACTGCACCTCTCCGTTGAAATGCATTGAAAATGTAGCAAGAACCCGTGCTACATTTTTTGATGCGGTCTTTAAGCCACATGATCTATAAAAAAAACACCATAAACACAGTAAAATCTTGGAAAAATCCAGTTCGTTCTCTTATAGACAAAAAGCCAACACCACCATTTTTAGCCGCTGAAATTTCTAGTAAAACCCAAACACATTTAAATTGTATGCAATCAGACAGATCCTTGCACTACATAGTTGAAGGTAAATCTAAAGGAAATTGAATAAAAATTGTATAATGTGTAGCCAGCTTTAGATGGACTAGCAGATTTAGGTACTCTGACAAAATGAAACCAAACTCCAGCTAATACTTTAGTTACAAAAGCAGTTAAAGCAACAGTTTTCTTCTTTCTTTTGCCATGATGATTTCACATGAATAAATTAAGCGGATCATTGTAAGAACCCCTATCAGTGATAAACAGTATGCTCATGACTCTTAATTGATACATTTGTATGACAGCTTGTTCTGTTGAAAAACAACAGACTTACTGGCTAGATCACCATATGAAAACATAAGAAAGCCTTCAAAAGAATGACTTGTAATCATTACATCTAAAAATTGGTAAGCTGCAATATAATAAATGTTTGCTTTTGGGTTTAATACTATGAAGTGCATGCATTATTCTACACTCTCTAAAGCAGCCTATAGACTACACTTTTTTTTTTCCTTCCACCACAGGTGGATGAAAAGAAAATTGCTTGATTCCACCATCAGCATAGCCAGTGCTGATGGGGGAATCCCTCCCGCAGAGCTATTGTGTTCTGCCAGAAGACCTAGAGCTGGCAGAAATGATCACATCCGACAGGCTGGCTGTACTGAAGTTGATCGGACCGAGTTTTGATCCATCTATGGCCGGCTTAACTCACATCTTCAATTTCTCCATCTATTCTTGCAGTTTTCTAAAACATGCACTAGTCATCCCCCACTACTTACTACATATTATACATAATATAATGGCTTTTCCATTAAGTTGGAGGCCTGAGCTTCTGGTAAGCTGCCATTTTGCTACCTACATTCCACGGGCGTACCCCTGCCTTTACCTTTGGATTCCAAGTCTTCGGGTCTATCATCACCTCTCTGGGACTTTTTATCACCACTTATTATTATTATAAATTTGGGAACACAATTTATGGACTCTTTTGTTCACTGTGTTATTTATGTCATTTAATACTTCACTTTGATTTATGGGTTATTAGATAGCGCTGCACTATTTTTTGCTTTAGATTGTTGATCCTACTATTGATCAAGTGTTTTCAGCTGCTTTCACATTTATTTTTGCTCACTTGTTTATTCACTATTAGCGCAGGATTTTTTGTGTTTTATATTATACATAATATAATGGCTTTAGAAAAACTAAAGAAAACCCTCAAGCTATGTGCTGGCTGCAAAGGGTAAATATGAAATTCATATGCACTATTCTCACCTTTTCTGGCTCCCATGCCACTTTGGAAAGCTTGACACCTTCAAGTAAAATTGAGCATGTGACTCACTCCCCCTCTTTGTACCACCACTAGTTGCCTCCAGATTGGCCCAGCACTTTCACAGAGGGTTAGGGAAGTAGTATATAACTTTGTGTAAGCTCAAACTAGATGATTTGGAGCAATATCCAGGGGCGCTTTTTCCCTGGTCCCTGTGACTTGCCAGCCGAAGTTTGCTTGGATCCTCCAGGGGAGGTCCTGAAGTACTCCGATCCCTTGTCAGTCGACCCTGAGGACGAAAAAACGTATGAGCCGAGAAGGAGGGCCCACGTCTACGACGAGGGTCCTTGCCCTTGGTAGCCTGCAGAAGAAAGGTACTCTCCCCTTCCCCCGTGAGATATTAAATGCCATCCAGGGTAGCACCAAACAGGCGATCTCCTTGAAAGGGAAGATCAGTAAAGGTGTTTATAGAAGTCTGGTCCGCAGATCAGCATTTTGGCTCAAATACCGAAGGACCACTGTCGAAACAGAGCCAAGCCACTAGGGGACCCGCATCCAAAAAGGCATCACAGATAACCTGCAGCCCCTGGACCAGCTGGTCCGCCAGCTCAGCAAAGGCATGGGGGGGGAGCTACAACCCTCCAAGTCATGGTGCAAAAGCCTAGCCAATTCGGTCAGAGTCTGCGACACCAGGGCAATGGTGAATATCGGCCTCAGTGACAAACCAGCCAGGGTATACATATAGTGGACCACAGCCTTCCTGTCAGTCGGGTCCTTAAAGGCTGGGGACTCTTCACCTAGAATCAAAGGTGCCTTGTTTATTCTGGAAACCAGAGGGCCCACCACCGATGGAACAGTGCACTTCTTAAGAAGGGGCTCCTCATAGGGGTTTGGCCTAGCAAATCGCTTAGGGACCCCAAGGGGGCGCTTTGGTCGTCCCCACTCTTTAGTGACAATTCTGTCAAAACAGGAGGGGAAAGGAAACACCTTTGCCGCTCTGGATCGCTGGGAGTGCCAAAATGCGCCTCCGTCGCAGCTGCGTCCATACTTAAGGTCTCACGCACAGCTATAATCAGCGCATCCACCAGCGCCTTTTCGTACGCGGTTGCAGAAGTGGAGGACTCCTTCCCATCTGAAGATTCAAGGTGTGTGGTTGTAGACCCAGCAGGCTGACCCCCATCCACAGTGGCCGAATCAGATTTAGGATCTGATGAGTCAGATGAGGCTGGGGAAGCTGGGGGCTCTTTTTGCCAGCCTGTCGCCCCCAAAAGCCAGCCAAGACCGCCGTCAGTGCATCAATCGGGTGGGGAGATGTGCTCCAAAGACTGCATGAGTCACCAGAGGGACCCAACAAAAACGTGTAAAACACTACTCTGGCAGCCCTCTCAGTTGCCAGTCACAGAGCACCAACTGATCCTCAGCAGAGAGGGATCCACCGCAGCCACCAGGAGAATCTGCACTGCACGAGCGGCGATCAGGAAATTAAGGATCCAGGAGTCAGCACCAGGGGATGAGAAAGGGCTCCCACCACCAAAAACGCCATCCAGAAGGCGCCACAGACATGGCCGCCCCTGTTTTCTATGGCAAACCACCACAAAATGATCACTAGACTACACAAACATCACCGTCATGTATTGCAGCACAAAGCTACAACAAAATTGTGGCACCACAAGGCTTCCAGGGACCCAGGAGGAATCCCCAGGCCTCAAGGACAGTCCTAGGCAGAATGCAGAGCCCTCACTAGGTACAACCCCCCCTCCCCCCTGCACAGCTGAGCACCTGGTCGCTGGTGGCGCAGCCTCACCCTTCGCCAGCATAGTGCCCTGCCCCCAACCCAGGAGGTTGGCCAGACCACCCACACAGCACCAGCATAAGTGGAGGGGAGGGTAGGAGGGGGGAGCAGATAAGGGGGGTGCCTTATGGGAAGCAGAAGAAATGGGGAGCTTTTGGCCAGGAGGAACGCTGTAACGCAGGCCGAGACTTGGTCATATGCGACCTCGCGAGGCGTTTAACTTGCAGGCCAGTCCCCGTCCAGTGGGGCTATGTCGCAGCCGACCTAGCGTGGAGCTGAGGTCTGCATGTGCTCGCTGGCCAGACTGGGGTGACCACTGGATATAGATTATCCATCCCTTCCCCCAGTCTGGCAGTTGATTGTAGATCTCACAGGTAAAAAACCAGGAGAAAAAAATTGCCAGGACCAGACATCCCAGCAAGAAATGAGGTCCTTATTCCTTACTAGGCAGAAAAAAACTGAGTACCTATAGCAGAGAGAGGGAGTATACCCCATGGGACTGCCCATAGGCGTAGCCAGACTTTTTTCTGCCTTGTGTCCTACTCCTGTGGGGGGCAGTATAACCCAATGGTTAAGAAGATTAGGAGCTGTGTCCATCAATGAACGAAAGAGAAAAGGTATTTTTGAAATTGGTGGCAGGAACACGCCTTAAAAAAAAAAAAAATTGGGACAGGGCCATGTTTGCCAGTGTGTCGTCATTGATGTAATTTTTTGCTTCAAGATTTGCCAAACATTTTTTTTAAATTAGTGAAATGTCTGAACTACAGGCAGGTCAGTTAAGCACCTAGATTCTACTGCTACGAAGCCATGCTGTTGTCATAGATGCAGTTTAGCATTGCCCCCCTGAAATATGCAAGGCTTTCCCTGAAAAAGACATTCACTGGATTAGGGCATATGCTGCTCTAAAACCTGGATATATCTTTTAGCATTGAGGATGTCTTTCCAGATGTGCAAGCTGCCCATTCCATACACACTAATTCACCCTCATACCTTCAGAGATTCAATGTTTTGAACTGAGCACTGATAATAAGCCAGAAGGTCCCTCTCCTTTTTAGTTCGGATGATGCAACACCCATGTTTGCCAAAATGAATGTCAAATATTGATTTGTCTGATCACAAAACAGCTTTCAACTTTGCAACAGACCATTTTAAATGAGCTTTGTCTTAGCCACTTTAGCCCCGGAGGATTTTCCTGCTTGACGTCCAAGCCACTTTTTTCAACTAGGCACTGCGCGACTAACTGACAATTGCGCGGTCATGCAACCCTTTACCCAAACTAAATTGATGTCCTTTTTTTCCCCCACAAACAGAGCTTTCTTTTGGTGGTATTTGATCACCTTCGCGCTTTTCATTTTTTGCGATAATAAAAAAAGAGCAAAAATTGTGCGAAAAAATTGACATTTTCTACTTTGGCAGTTAAAAAATATCCAATATATTAAATTTTTGTCATATATTTAGGCCAAAATGTATTTAGCTACATGTCTTTGACAAAAAAATTCTCAATGAGCGTATTTTTAACCACATTAAGACCGGAAGATTTTACCCCCTTCCTGACCAGGCCATATTTTGCTTTTCGGCACTGCGTTACTTTAACCACTTGCCTACTAGGCCTATTTTTGACATTTGGTGTTTATAAGCTAAAATCAGTTGTTTTTGCTAGAAAACTACTTAGAACCCCCAAACATTATATATTTTTTTTTAGCAGAGACCCTAGAGAATAAAATGGAGATTATTGTAATATTTTTTATCACACCGTATTTGCGCAGCGGTCTTCCAAACGCAATTGTTTTGGAAAAAATTCACTTTTTTAATTAAAAAATAAGAATCCAGTAAAGTTAGCCCAATTTTTTTCCATAATGTGAAAGATAATGTTACGCCGAGTAAATAAATACCCAACATGTCATGCTTCAAAATTGCGCACGCTCACGGAATGGCGACGAACTTTGGTACTTAAAAATCCCCATAGGCGACACTTTAAAAATTTCTACAGGTTGCCATCTTAGAGTTACAGAGGAGGTATAGGGCTCAAATGATTGCTCTCGCTCTAACGATCGCGGCGATACCTCACGTGTGGTTTGAACACCGTTTACATATGTGGGCGGAGTTTCCGTGTGCATTCGCTTCTGCGCGCAAGCTAATGGGGACAGGGCGCTTTAATTTTTTTTTTTTTTACTATTTATTTTATTTATTATTTTTACACCGTTTTTTTTTATAAAAAAAATTGATCATTTTTATTTCTAATACAAGGAATGTAAACATTCCTTGTAATAGAAATAGGCACGACAGGACCTCTTTTTTGTGAGATCTGGGGTCAAAAATTCCTCAGATCTCACAAGTACACTAATAAAGATAGAAAGGGAAAAAAAAAAATGACAAAAAAAAAAAGGGGGACCTTTAAGCCGGTTGCTCGGCAACGACGTTTGCCGTCGCTCCGGTCCTCCAAGACAATAGAGTCGAGTGAGGGCAAGCTTGCCCTCACTCGACATCCTGTCTGTGAGGATCCGGGACCCGATCGTTTTCCCCGCTGCCGGCGGGTCCGGTAAGCGGGGAAAAGGACCGGGACGCGGCGGGAGGAGCACCCCTTCCGCCATCCCGGAGGGTGATCTCGCGGCGAATCCGCTGCTGGGACCACCCTTATCGGAAAGCCGATTGCCTGCAGTTTAAAAAATACCAGGGTTATGGCAGCTATCTGCTGCCATAACACCGGTATTTAGCTTTAAACTCAGGACATATATATACTATGGGCCGGTAGGGAGGTGGTTAACGGACAATTGCCCGGTCGTTCGACGCTGTACCCAAATTTAATTTATGTCCTTTTTTTTTCTGCACAAATAGAGCTTTCTTTTAGTGGTATTTGATCACCTGTGCGATTTTTAATTTTTGAAAAAAAGAGCGACAATTTTGAAAAAAAAAAGAAAATGTATATATTTTTCACATTCTGATATATAACATTCCCCCAAAAAAATTTACAAATAATTTTTTTTTAACATTTTAGGCCAATTTGTATTCTGCTACATATTTTTGGTAAATAAAATCACAATAAGCGTATTTTGATGGTTTGCGCAAAAGTTAGCACGTTTACTAACTACGGGAAAGATTTGTAATTTTTTATTGTTTATTTTTTACTAGTAATGGCGGCGATCTGCGATTTTTTTGCAGGACTGCACTGTTACTGATCAAGGGGTTAAATGTGTGCCTCATGCTTACTGACGTGTGTGGGGGGAGGGGGTTGTGTGACACAGACACAGATCGCAGGTTCAGCTATGCTGAATCCTGTGATCTGTTCCTGCCTGTCACAGAGGAGATCCGCCCGCTTTGTCCGCAGGCGGATTTCCCCACTCTTTCCCTGACGATCGGGGAAGAGCGGCGATGATCACCGCCTCTCCTCCCCTGGCCCGACTCCCGCTGTGTCTGAATACAGCGGTAGCGCGCCGCCGAGAGAGTGAGGAATCCAGCGACGTAGGTTTACTTCGCTGGACCCAGCCGAGCCGCTCTGCTGTAGTAGCAGCAACGTGAGTGGTTAAAAAGACACTAGCATTGATGGATCATGTTCAGATATAGCTTCTTATTTGCATTATAGAGCTTTACCTTGCATACTTGGATTGCATGGTGAACTGTGTTCACAGACAGTGATTTTGGAAATATTCCTGAGCCCATGCAGTGACGCTAAATCATACAGGTTTTTAATGCAGTGCCGTCTGAGGGCCAAAAGATCATGGGCATCCAATCATGCATTCTGGCCTTATCCCTTGCACACAGATTTTTCCAGATTCTCTGAATCTTTTGATATTATATACTGTAGATGATATTTAAAGTCTTTGCAATTTTACATTAAAGGAGTTGTAAGGCAGAAGGTTTTTTTATCCTAATGTATTCTATGCATTAAGAGAAGAAGCCTTCTGTGTGTAGCACCCACCCCAGCACCTACTAATATTTACCTGAGCCCCATCTCTATCCAGTGATGTCGGAGTTCCTCGGTCGTCCGGGACTCTCCCTCCTGACACAGCAGCGGCGCCATTGGCTCCCGTTGCTGTCAAAGTTAGTTAGCCAATCAGGAGAGAGAGAGGGCGGGGTCGAACAGCAGCTCCGTGTCTGAATGGACACACGGAGCTGCAAATTAGCTCGGGTGCCCCCATAGCAAACTGCTTGCTGTGGGGGCACTCGACAGGAAGGAGGAGCCAGGAGCAGCGAAGAAGGACCTGAGTAGAGGAGGATCCACGCTGCTCTGTGCAAAACCACCACACAGAGGAGGTAAGTATAAAATGTTATAAAAAAACAAAAACAAAAAAGAGACTTTACAATCACTTTAAGGAACAATATTCTGAAATTGTGCGACAATTTTTAGATGCAGCTTTTTACAGATTGGTAAACCTCTGCCCATCTTTACTTCGGAGACACTCTGACTCTCTAAGATGCTCTCTTTATACCCAATCATGTTAGTGACTTATTGCCAATTAACCTAAGTAATTGCAAAATGTTCTTCCAGCTCTTCCTCGATAGTACCACCTGCTCTGCCAGCTTTTCGCTACCCTGTCCCAATTTTTTGGGGACGTGTTGCTGTCATCTATTTCAAAATTACTTTTTTTTTTTTTAACCTGTTTAAACATTATGATGTTTTTTATTTTCTATTGTGAAAACCCTATGAGTTTATAATATTTGCAAATCATTGCATTCTTTTTTATGTAGATTTTTCACAGTGTACCATTTTTGGAATTAGAGTTGTATCTTTATGGCAGCACGCAAGAAAACTGGGTGCACCAGGAAAAGGTGGAAAGAGTATGATGTTAAGGGATTTTCATTCTTATCAAATAATGTATTTTGCTCCTATTCCCTATTCATTACAAGCACTGTTGGAAGGTGCCTATTATGCATTGATTTGCGTGGTTTGTATTGGCAAAACTGTCAGTATATAATAAGGGTGTTAGTTGAGAAATATATCTAAAATTCAATTTCTGGGTCAGTGAGGGGCACAGATGCTCATTTTAAAAAAATGCCTGTGCTTATAAAAAAAAAAAAAAAATGCATAAGTGTTTGGGATATACACGAGTTGTAAATATTAGCCAACTACAAGACCATATTAAAAAAAAATTAGCTCTTTCAAAACTAGGTTGGGTGTGTTTTTAGGATTCCCCACACAGGCACAAGGAGAATAGCAAAGAATAGCAAACCGATTCGAACCAAGGACTAGTGCTGCCAGGCAGAAGTGTAACCCCTAAGCCACTGTGCTGCTCAATGACAATGATGCATGAAAAATTTTTTTTAATGTTATATCACCATTTTAATGTAATGTTTATTTTATTTAATATTAAATAGGAACTGACTATGATAAAGTTGCACATTTACCAGTCTTCCATCAAAAATAAATAATAAAACACCAGGAGAACATTCTGTAATAAAACACTTTAAAAACCTATTAAATGTGTATATTGCTATAAATATTCACCTAGTTGACACTGAACAATCTGAGGCATCAACAGAATAACCGTAAATAGTGATCTGAACATTACATTGAGAGCAGACTTGTGGGAGCTCTTTCATTAGCTCATCATGGTGACCCAAAGGTGGAAGTGGAGAAAGCATCTTATCTCTAATGACTTTAAGTACAAGTGGCCTTTGACCAGTGATCATATTAAAACACACAAAGAATAATGAACTTCTTCTGCATTTCAGGTCTTAGCAGATGACAGAATTCTCTAAAGAGTGAGAGATTGTACACGTATATATTCAGTGTGTCATTTCCACACAGTCCACTTGATATCAGTCCAGTACTGATGTTACCAAAGGTGGAGTTAAAGTTAAGCAGGTAACCCCTCAAAAGAACATGGTTAATGCAGTTTTATGCAAATATGGCCATCAATAACACCAGTGATAAAATATATGATCTAAATAGAGCAATGAAATTGCAGGGGTGGTTGCATGCAACAATGTTGCCAGGATTTATACTAGAGCAACATAGAGCAAGAAAATAAATAAATTCTGCTTAGGGTTGGTTTTTTGAGGCCCTGTCCAACACAGCCATACAGGAGAGGCATAGGATTTTGGGATAAGCCCTTTGGATCACTAAAGTACACCGGTTCCTTTTTGTACATATACTTCTTTGTCCTTGATCATCAATGTTATTTGTATCAAGAGTCTCTGTATATTTTAAGTAACATTGTCCTTCATTTTAGAGTTTGTACTTCCCTTATTACTCCTGAAGAAGCGGTCTGTGCCGCAAAACATGTTGAGGGCCTGCTGATTCATAGATCTTCCTGCATCTGTAACTCACATTTTGGATCCTCTTTATCAAGCATGGAACTCTCAGCAGGGATAGAGGAAAGTTATGACAATTATGCCTTTTACTGGATGAGCTTTGTCTATTTTTACCAAAATTTGTAATACATTTTCATATATTTAAATGTGGGTTGTTTTTCTGTCTTGGGTTACTAGGAAAATTCATGAACTCCCACAATACTGGTTTTTCAGGCCCTGTCCAGCACCACCATACAGGATAGGTGTAGGATCTACCCTTGTAGGTCTATGGCCTGCAATGGACCACAATCTCACTCAAGCTTAGTTCATACTGACACACACTATTTTGATTACGTCCTTCATTCTTTTCTTTAAAAGAAAAAAAAAACGTCAGCTAAACACAGCCTTTTCATTTTTAGAAACCTCTTTTATGCCACCTCATCTGTCACTGTATCGATACATTCTCTATCAAGTTCATTTCTGGTCTCTCTATATATTTTTTCATAAGATAGGAAATGCCAAATCATCAGACAGCCACACAAACAAAACTGACCCACAAACTTGGCATGTCCTAGGGACAATGAAACGCACCATTGCAAAGACTGCTGATTTATTTAGACCAGTGCCCTGAGAAAAATATGCAAAGTTTTCGATACGGTTTGATCATCTAAAACTGCATGTTAATAAAATTCTGAGAACTGTATGCACATTACACTGAATATAAAATACATGCATATGCTGTGTTTTCAGTTTTCAAAAGACCCCCACATTTTTGGTGTCTATCCATGGTAGATCAACAGGCAGCTGGACAGACAGACGTATCAAACAGCTGAAGAGATGCTTGCAAAGGATCACTTTAAAGCCATTGTCATTGAACAGAAAAGACATGTCACAAGTTCCTTCGACACAGCTGTGGAAACTGCAGCTGGTGAAACATTAATATGTAGCACAGCTACCACATTATTCATAAATGTAGAATTTAAAATGTGTAAAAAGCTAAAATCTATTTTCAGACTTTAACGAGTAACTTAGGAAATTCACTGGTGTACCTACATGTAAACAAATCTGCTTGGCTAGAACAGGCTACTGTCCTTTTTTACCCAGTGCCTGGACAAGGTCCTCCCTGGAATCACATTGAAGATGCTGAAGTGCCCCCACCCACAATGCAGATGGAGCTTACATGTTTGCAGGTACAGCGGCTGGACTGACAGAGGGCAATAATGACAGCACTAAGAAAAGTGGATCCCAACAAGATTGTCAAGATCCTTTCCAAACCTGGTGAATCTTTGCTTCATCAGCAAAAGCCTGTTATCATCTTGACTCAGTGTCACAGTAAAACACCAGTAAATACACTCCTGTGACCCAAAAGAGAAGAACGACCAAAAAAACCTTAGGCCATACTTCTTTTTTAAAGCTTACCTATGAACTGAAAATAAAAAGAAAAGAAAAGCTGAGGGAAGAAGGGGATGATGGTGTTGCTGAAAAGGAATTAGAGTTAACCAAGGTCCCGTTCACACCTGTGTACTTTATGCGCATTTTAGGCCTCTAGCACAGGATTTTTTTTTTTACTTCTCTAAATGCAGTCTATTGGTTTTAATGGGTTTGCACACAAAGGCACATAAACTTCTGCTACGAGAGAAAACCCCCTCCAGAAATGGGTGTTGCTGGACAGTGTTTTACGCACACATATACATGTAAAGGTGTATGGCATAACCCAAGAAAAACTAGAACTTTTATGCATATAATGTGCAAAAAGAGGTGCAAAAATGTGCATTTACCATACAGTCCATACTCACGTTTTTACACAGGAATTTTTTGTCAGTAATTTCATGTTCATACATCTGTATCATGTGCAAGTACCCTTAGGTGTGGTGCACTGCATTCTGCATATTTGTTGCACTTTTATCAAAATGCTCATTCAACAGCGTGCCGAAACCACATGTGAAAAATAAAGCACCAAAAACACACAACACAGATGTGAACTGGCCCTAGGGATTAACAAGGTAACCCAGAACACTATTTTTTTTTTAAAAAAAAAGCTTCAACTTCCATCCCAGCTGTGTTCAGTCCTAATTTATTTCCCACAGCTGTTGAATATCTCTGGGTCAGCGCAGTCCTATAGTCCACAGGTTTGACAAATGCCCGTGACGTCTCATTCAATAAAAGCACTGTCCCTGGTGCTGATTAAAAAAAAAATATATATACATGTATATTTTATTGAATTTCAGCTTTAAAGTGTTTCTATACCCAAAACTTTTTTTGGCTAGAGTGGGGAAGGATAAGAATGTGTGTCACGTTTTACTGCAGATGGTGGCTCCTACAGATTCCTTCACTTCCTGTCTAGTATAAAAATTGTCCCTAGGGCAGAAAGCAAAAGAAAATAATTTTAGGTAAAACAACTTTCTGTTGGAAAAAAGTCAGTCCTGACAATGGATGGAAACTCTCTCCAATTGAGCCACGGATAGCAGTAAAACCTGACAAGGGTTCTAAACGTCCCCATTCTATCCAAAACAAAAAAGTTTTGGGTATATCTATCTATCTATCCATCCATCCATCCATCTATCCATCTATCTATCCATCTATCTATCCATCTATCTATCCATCTATCTATCCATCTATCTATCCATCTATCTATCCATCTATCTATCCATCTATCTATCCATCTATCTATCCATCTATCTATCCATCTATCTATCCATCCATCCATCCATCCATCCATCCATCCATCCATCTATCTATCCATCTATCTATCCATCCATCTATCTATCTATCTATCTATCCATCCATCTATCCATCCATCTATCTATCCATCTATCTATCCATCTATCTTTATTTATTTAAAGCATTTATTTTAAAATCCTGAGAACATTGGTATTAAATCCATTTAATAAAACTGCATGGCTAATTTTCTTTACACTTTTTTATTCCACTGCTGAATTATTAGTCATACATTTTTTTCTAGCACTTAGAAATTTCTGAGAATTTCAGGAAATGTTATGGTGCAGTTCAATGTATTGTACTTTGATGCATTGAAAAAAATTACATTACTATGCTATATGTAGAACGCAGAGTAATATTTTTTATATGGTGAGAATATGACATTTTCTGAATTAAAAACATTTTAAAAATTGCACACGTTCCTTTTAACGTTTCAAAAGGTTTGGGTACCAAAATATTATCTGATTTTGGAGATATTACTGTGTTTAGTCTCGAAGCACAGAAGTATAATGTACTATGGTAATGTACCATAGTATTAAGATTGCTTTAGTAAGGCATTTACAGCAGGATGCTCATAAGAGCCACATTAAAAATTTACATCAAAGAAGCGAGAGAAAAAAATAACAATAATTAAAATAGATTAAAGATAAACTTTGGGTGACATTGTGCAGTTCATTCAGAATGTCTTTTATACTTACATATTCTGGTTTTAATTTTTTGTCTCCTCCTCTCACAGCTACTTTTTCAAGTTTGTCTATGGCAGCAGTGATCATTTCTTCGTCTTTTAGACGCAGTTCCTCATGTATGATCTCAATATCACGCACTGGATTGACACTCCCTTCAACATGGATGATGTCATCGTCATCAAAGGCACCTAAAAAGCACAGATGTGATTTGTTTTAAGGAAACACACAGAACCCAGGATTTTCAGTTATACAATACAAAATACAGTGGTTATAAAAGTGGTTGTAAAGCCTCTAATATACCCAGTGAAGTGATTAGCCTCAGATGATACACAGAGATTAAACAATTCCTCTTATATAAGTTTTACTTGTTTATCTGCAGTCTTCTCTTTTGTACTCCCCCTTCAAAAGAGCTGATTTTAGATTAAATCCTTCTGTTTTTCAGTATCACAGAGGAGAGGGTGGAGAGCTGCAGTTATTGGTATGAGACACTGCGTGAGAGCAGATAGGAGGAATGAAAAACACACCCCTTCACACACAGTAGAACTGTATTCTGAATAGAAAAGCTGTGTGCTGAGCTCTCCTCCTCGTCACAAATTTTATCTTGTGTTGGGAAAGCTTCTCAGAAGTGACTCATATTGATAATAGAGGATTTACATACAGATTTACAGTATGTGCTTTGTTCAGATTTTATGACTGAGGTTTTCAACCACTTACCAATCATCTTAATTATGCCATATGAAACAAACATTATGAGACCTTTGGATACAGTTCAAATGTATGCATAGTCAAACCTTTTTTCAGCTTTGAATATAACTATGTAAGGATTATAACCCCTATTAGGTTTAAATTGTTGCCTGCATCTGCTAGCTAGATTTACAATTTTATTTGTTCTTGTGTCCATTGTCACGGAGACTGAAAGCGATATTAAAGTCAAAGTGTTTTTTTTTTTTAATTGAAAAACATGACATACTTACCTGTTCTTTGAAACGATATTGCACAGAGTGGTCCCTTACCTACCTCGTTGGTGGTCCCCCACTGGCATTCTCCACTCTTCTGAGTGCCCCCATAGCAAGCCGTGTGCTATTGGGGCACCCGTGCAGGCATGCTTGCAAGCCAGGCTGTGTGCATCCACAGACACGCACACAGCGTAGCTCGTTCATTAACCCTGCTCCCTTCTCTCACAGCATTTGACAGCAGCAGGAGTCTATGGCTCCCACTGCTATCAGTGTGACCTGTAAATCCAGGAAGAGAGGAGGGCGATGATTCTGGCAGGGACAGCACTGGATCCAGAGAGGTGTCAAGTAAGTGCTTTAAGGGAGCCTTTTTTTTTACCGCTCACTGGGCTGCTACTGCGACAAAGTGGCTCGTTACCGTCTGGCGACGTAGACCTACGTCACCAGACACTCCCCTCTCTCTGCGGCAGGCGCACGCCGCCGGAGGCTCTCTCCTGCTATATTCAGACAGAGCTGGAGTCGGCCCAGGGGAGGAGAGGCGGTTATCACCGCCGCTCTTAACCGATCGCCGGGGATCGAGTGAGGAAATCCGCCCACTTGTGTAAACAAAGCGGGCGGATCTCCTATGTGCCAGATCACAGGATTCAGCTTAGCTGAACCTGCGATCTGTGTCTGTGTCACACAATCCCCTCCCCCCACACACGTCAGTAAGCATGAGGCATACATTTAACCCACTGATCACCAACAGTGTTAACCCCTTCCCTGCCAGTGTCATTATTACAGTAACAGTGCATATTTATAGCACTGATTACTATAGTAATGTCACTGGTACCCCAAAAGTGTAAAAAACGTCAGTCAGGGGTCCAATCTGTCCGCTGCAATGTCGCAGTCCCGCAAAAAAAAAAAATCGCAGATCGCCGCCATTACTAGTAAAAAAAAATAAACAATAAAAATGACAAATCGTTCCCGTAGTTAGTAAACGCAATAACTTTTGCGCAAACCAATCAAAATACGCTTATTGTGATTTTTTTTACCAAAAATTTTGTAGCAGAAAACAAATTGGCCTAAAATGTTAAAAAATATTTGATTTATAAATTTTTTGGGAATGTTATACATCAGAATGTAAAAAATATATATATATTTTTTTTTTCAAAATTTTCGCTCTTTTTTTCAAAAATTAAAAACCGCACAGGTGATCAAATACCACCAAAAGAAAGCTCTATTTGTGGGGGAAAAAAGGACATAAATTTAATTTGGGTACATCATCACATGACCGCGCAATTGTCCGTTAAAATAACGCAGTGCCGAATCGCAAAATATAGCCTGGTCAGCTATTACCTATCCATACTCTATTCAAAAGATAAAGAAAAGTTTTTACTAAACATATAGTACATTTATTGCAGAAATATTTACCTATATGCATAAATAATCACCAAATCTTACAGCTGAGATACAACAACCATTTCCATGAAACTCTTACATGAGCTATTTAGTACTTTACAAAACCCTTTTCTTGTTGTTTCTTCCCTGTCCCTCCCTAATACCCAAGACGCAGATGTGCAGGCACAATATGACTATTTAGATATAGGCGGATGTAAGTTGCAACATTAACATGAATGCCTTGGTACCTTAAGTAATAATTTCAATGGAATGGCAAGAGGAGAAGTATAACAGTAGCAGTCACTGCAATGCACTAAAAAGAGGGGACACGGCATGTAAAAGGAAGGCGAGTGAATAAACTTCATGACATCTATTTAAACGAGCTGTATAAATATATACACAGCCCAATATGCCTTTCTATATTGTGGTATCTGGGTAAATGCTATACAAATGTTTGGAAACCTAACAAAATATTCAGATTTTAGTCACAATCCAGTCCCTCTAAAATGCAATAAGAAAAAAAGCAAATTTTCTAGGAGGCCTCAGATTTGGCTTCAGAATGGTCAGCCATTTGAACACAGCCTGGCCTATAGTCTTGGATAAAACAAATAATCGTACAAGGCCAGAAAAAGGTGTCAAGCGTCAACTACATGATTTTAAGCTCAGAAAAGAAAAAAAACATTTGCTGATACCCAGATGTATAGCATCCTGTCATTAAACAGTAAAATGACAAGTACTAAATAAATACAATTCCAAATTACCCTCACTCCCCCACACCCTCCCCCCTTCCCTAGGAACTAAAGTTAGGAGAAATGATATGATCATTTCGGCAGGCTTGAGTTTCCATGGAAAACTGGGATTGGCCTGAAATCATCTGGCAGACCTCTTCCCCAGCTTCATTCTACTTTATCACTATGGTTCTGACCGTGATTAGATAATGAACCACTCAGACACACAATTTACACAGCGGCTAATTTCATCGGCCTGATTTGAGGGTATGGTTTTGAGGGGGCTATCAGAGGAGCTGGGGAAGGTACATTTGTCATCCGTGAGTGACAAGCACTCACAATGTGAACAAAATGGTGCTGGCCCTTGTTAGGATTACACGCTATTAACACACATTTAAAGTGCAGCAGAAGCCATAATTTGAAATTGCCAACTGGAAACGTGAGGGTAGAGCAGGCAGATATTACTGAAGTATGTGTGCTGACTTTCACGCTCTTGTCATGACATAATGGGGCAACATGCTAACAAGGCTTTATGCAAATAACAGTGTCAAGGAAAAAAGTAATTATAAAAGGGAAATAAGATAATACATTACACCCACAAAAATCAGGTTTACATACAAATCTTTTTGCCATATAAAACGTATACATGTGTTGGCCTTGAATGGAAATGAGTAATAATGCGCAGACTCAACCTAAAATTGTACAAGGCAAGCAGAGTAGGAAACATTGCAGAGCTTTCCAAAAACTCATTAGTGTGGCTCTGGAAAAAGCAGAAAGGAGAATTTGGGCACAAGCCTATCCGGGAAGAATGATGACAATTACGACTGGCTTTGTAACATATCCAATTGCCATTTTCCCTCAACAGTGGCAGGAAGTGCCCATTTATAGGTATTTGAAGATAAGAACTGTTGCCCAATCTGGTCATTGGACCATGGGCATCTATGTTCACAACAGAAACAATCTATATCTGCCTTTTTGCAGTTCCCTATAGTCAAAAAGCTGTAGTCAGTCAGTATATTCACACTTGCATAGTTGAAAGATTGTCCCTTTGCCCATTCAGAGCACCTGAAAGCCCAATCTGACCTGCTTTTAATTGCCTTTGCTGCATTTCCCACTGCTCCATTCTTCTGTTAGTGCTAGAAGTTAAACCTTGTGTTAGCAGTAGCACCTCTCCTTAATTCATGTTTCCTCTAAGAGGTGATTACTCATAGTGAGCTTGTTGTAGATCTATTCCAAAATTCAACACATGCAAAGGATGTCCCTAACTTTCCCAGCCAGCAGTTATTTATTCAGCAATACTTGGGCAGAATAGAAAATGTGTTTGCCTAAGGGCTTCATTGGTATGTACAATCAGCTCTCAAAACCGATTTCTACTGCTAAAGCTCAACATTTTCCTGTAAACATTGAACTGCAACTTGGTCACCAACAGCAGTACAGAACAGGTTAACAAAAGAGCACAAATAAAGCAGAAAGCTGAATTGTTCTAATTACATCCAGCATCCATAAATTAGTACCCATTTGTAAAAGAGGTGTACTCCATATATTGGTTAGCATGTTCTATTAGGGCTCATGCACACTGCATCTCAAAGAAGCTCAAAGAATCAGTTCCTACAAGCTTTTGAGCCCTCATTTTTTTCTGCCTGGAAACTCCCCTACATGTTAGCTAATGTGTCTATACACACTATGGCTTTTTCTGGAGTTTAGAAGCATAGGAGCTTACAGGCAGAAGAAAATAAAACCCACCAAACTTGCATTTCTGGAGGAGCTGTAGAGCAGAAGAGACACCTAATTGACCAAAAACGCGTTGAAAAAAAAACATGGAGGTTTCTGCACTGTTGGGTCTAAGCATAGAACGGAAGAAACTAGAACTTGTCCAGGGAAAGGAAGACCCTATCTTACAGGTGATGTGTTGACTCCAGCACTGACTTCTGGAGGTTGAGGATCCATCTGAAGGGTCATTTCCAAAAGGGTCTACACATCTGAGAATCATTGGTCCACAGAACCGGAGTTGACGTTTCCTGCAGCGGAAGGTCATTCAAATATCCCACAAAGGGAACGTCCTGAGAGCAGAGTTGGGCCAGGACAGGAGCTAGCACCTAGGCAAAAAACCAAAGGTGTAGGGGACAGGCCAAAGGGAAGGTAAACAAACTGGTAGTGATGCGTTCCCACAAGAAAATGCATTTATGTGCTGTAAAGTTGGAAATGTCTAATTAGATATCTATTTCCACAGATGTCAGAAAATCACTCAGGCAAAGGAAGGCATATAACAACCAGGTTGATTGAACATGAAATTTTCGAGCCTGAAGGACCATATTAAGGACATGAAAATCCAGTACGCCCTTCACAGTAAAGCTGGCAGATTGCACAGCATGAAGAGGGATGGAGGAAGACATTGGAACCCTAGTTTGTAGCTCCTGTGCACGACATTCTGTACTCAAGCATCGGTTTCATCCTTGATCAAGATGACCATGAAGGTCAACAGATGTCCCCCCATTTTTAGAAATGGGGGTTCTCCCGCCTTATGAGCAGAATATGTTTACTGACTTGGCAGGTTTGGAGGGCTAAGTCTTGTGATGGAACTCCATTTCGGGCTTGAACATAGAACCTGAGAACTGTTCTTGGTCACTGGAGTCAAAGGCTTACACAGTGCCTTGAAAAAGTAGTCATACCCCTTGAAAGTTTCTACATTTTGTCACGACCGAAAAACGTAAATGTATGTTATGAGATATGTGATACACCATCACATAAAATGGCACAGAATTGAAATGGAAGGAAAATGATTAATGGTTTTCAAAATGTTTTACAAATAAATATCTGAAAAAGGTAGTGTGCATTTGTATTCAGCCCCCTTTACTCAGATACCCCTAACTATAATCTAGCTGAACCAATTTCCTTCAGAAGTCACCTAATTAGTAAATAGTGTCCTCCTGTGTGTAATTTAATCTCAGTATATATGCAGCTGTTCTGTGAAGACCTCAGAAGTTTGTTAGAGAACTATAGTGAACAAACAGTACCATGAAGGTCAAAGAACACACCAGACAAGTTAGGGATAAAGTTGTGGAGAAGTTTAAAGCAGGGTTAGGTTATAAAAAAAATATTCCAAGCTTTGAACATTTCACGGAGCAATGTTCAATTCATCATCCGAAAACGTAAAGAGTATGGCACAACTACAAACCTAAGGAGAGCATTATTTAGGGAAGCAGCCAAGAGGCCCATGGTAACTCTGGAGGAGCTGTAGGGATCAACAGCTCAGGTGGGAGAATCTGTCCACAGGAAAACTATTAGTTGTGCACTCCATAAATTTGGCCTCTTTGGAAGAGTGGCAAGAAGAAAACCATTAGAAGTCCAGTTTGCGAGAAGCCATGTGGGGGACAGTGCAAACATGTGGAAGATGCTCTGGTCAGATGAGACCAAAATTTAACTTTCTGGCCTAATAGCAAAACGCTATGTGTGGCAGAAAACGAACACTGAACATCACCAGTAACACACCATCCCCACCGTAAAACATTGTGGTGGCAACATGTTATGGGGATGCTTTTCTTCGGCAGGGACAGGGAAGCTGGTCAGAGTTGATGGGAAGATGGATGGAGCAAAATACAGGGCAATCTTAGAAGAAAACCTACTAGAGTTTGCAAAAGGCTTGAAATTGGGGCACAGGTTCACCTTCCAGCAGGACAAAGACCTTAAACATACAGCCAGAGCTACAAGATAATGGTTTAGATGAGGGATTCCCAAACTACGGCCCTGCAGCTGTTGCAGAACTACACATGCCATGAGGCATTGTAAAACTCTGACATTCACATACATGACTAGGCATGATGAGAATTGTAGTTCCTTAACAACTGCAAGGCCGTAGTTTGGGAATCTCTGGTTTAGATCAAAGCATATCCATGTGTTAGAATGGCCCAGTCAAAGTCCAGACCTAAATCCAATCGAGAATCTGTGGCAAGACTTACACATTGCTGTTCACAGACCTTCTCCATCGAATCTGACAGAGCTTGAGGTACTTTACAAAGAAGAGTGGGCAAAAATGTCACTCTCTAAATGTGCAAAGCTGATAGAGACATACCCAAAAAGACTTGCAGCTGTAATTGCAACAAAAGGTGGATCTACAATGTATTGACTCAGGAGGGCTGAATACAAATGCATGCCACACACTTCAGATATTTGTAAAAAAAAATTAAAAACCATTTAGAATTTTCCTTCCACTTCACAATTATGTGCCACTTTGTGTTGGTCTATCAAATAAAATCCCAATAAAATACATTTACGTTTTTGGTTGTAACATGACAAAATGTGGAAAATGTCAAGTTGTATGAATACTTTTTCAAGGCACTGTAAGTGGGAGCGCTTTCCTTTTGCTTTTGGGGCAAGGGAGTACTTAATTCTAGGGATGCACTGATCCAATATTCGGATCGGAAATCGGCCCCGATCCGGACAAAATAGCTGGATCGGAGATCGGTAAAGTTCAGCCGTCCCACGGGCCGATCCGGTTTTTGCTGAGTAACGGCTCAGCCATGCCTTACTAGGTGCAGTAGTAGTATGAGATGGGAGCCGCTACTTCCTGTATAGGTCTGGCTCACAGGCGGAGTGATATCAGATGCACTCCGCCTGTGAATGGAGGAGCCACACACATGAAGCAGCGGCTTTGCAGCCGCTTGCTTTGTGTGTAGACATATGCCGGTTTTCGGTAATTCGATATATCGCGGTATTGCATAGCCACGGTATTGTTATTGTGGCATTTTTAAAATACCGAGTTTCTCTGTCAAGTCTGCCTGAGTTGTGAATTGATACATTTCAGTGAGCTGGATGACTCATTCACTCACACAGCTCTCCCAGTAACTATAAACAAAAATGTTTACATTTGTATCTTTTCCTTCCCTCTGCCAGGGAGAAAGGAAGTTTAACCTCTTAAAGACTGGACCTTTTTCTGACACTTGTTGCTTGCAAGTTAAAATCAGTTTTTTTTTTTTGCTAGAAAAGTACTTAGAACCCCCAAACATTTTATATATTTTTTTAGCAGAGACCCTACAGAAAAAAAATGGCGATTGTTGCAATATTTTATGTCACACTGTATTTGCGCAGCAGTCTATCAAACGCAATTAATAGACTTTAATGAATAAAAAAAAAAAAAAAACGTAACAGTAAAGTTATCCCAATTTTTTTTTTTTTGTTACACAGAGAATCGTGAGAGAATCGTGATCTTTATTCCAAGCTAAAAAAAATGGATTTTTGTAAAATCTTACCGTAAAATCCTTTTCTCTTAGCTCATTGACAGACGTAGTCCTCGGTGATACACCACCTTCGGGTTATGTTGCCTCCACAGGAGCAGGACTAGACAGGAAATTAAAAAGCTCTGGCCACACCCTAGGGGCAGTCCCAGAGGGTATATCCTCTCTCTCTCTGCCTCAGCAAATCAGTTATGTGAAAAAGCAGTCTTTAGAGATTTTAACCCAACCCAACTCAAAAACAGAGGGGCGGGGACTACGTCTGTCAATGAGCTAAGAGAAAAGGATTTTACGGTAAGATTTTACAAAAATCCATTTTTCTCTAGCGCTCATTGACAGACGTAGTCCTCGGTGATACACCACCTTCGGGACGTCCCAGAGCAGTATCACAAATGAGGGGTGGGAAAATGGAAATCAAATCCCAATCTAGAAGGCCCAACCGGTGCCAACTAGAAGTTTACAATGCTCATCCTTAATGATGAGACTCAACAAAAAAGAGAAAAAAATTTTTATTTTTTTTTTCAAACAGAAAAAAACCCTCGAGGTAGACCACCGGTCTCCTCAAATTGCGGCCTGCAAAAACTTGCGGCCAAATGAGGCATCCGCCGATGCCGTCACATCAATTTTATAGAATTTTGTAAAGGTATGTACCGACGACCAGGTGGCCGCCTTACATACATGGACCACTGACGCCTGATGGCGAAAGGCCCAGGAAGTACTGAGCGCGCGAGTGGAGTGCGCCCTAACAGGGAACGGAGGACTCTGACCCTTAATAGAATAAGCCTGTACCACCGTTTGTCTAATCCATTTGGCAATGGTCGCGGCAGATGCAGGCAAACCCTTTCTGGGGCCATCCGTGATCACAAAAAGTGAATCCCTCTTACGGAATGATTCCGTAGCTTTCAGGTATACCCTGATTGCCCGAACCACATCTAAGGAATGCAACGCATGTTCCCGATGATGCTTGGGCTGAGGACACAAGGAAGGTAATACAATATCTTCATTCAGATGAAAATCTGAAACCACCTTAGGAAGAAAAGATGGCTTAGGATGAAGTACTACCTTATCCCTATGAATCACTAGGTATGGGGACTGGCATGATAATGCAGCCAGTTCTGACACCCTGCGAGCAGAAGTAATAGCCACCAAGAAGGCCACCTTCTGGGATAAAGTAAGCAAGGGAATCTCCCTGATGTTTTCAAAGGGAGGTTTCTGTAGAACCGACAAAACCAAATTAAGATCCCAGGGCGGTAAGGGCGCGCGGACTGGAGGAGCCAGGTGCCGCACCCCCTGGATGAAATTCCACACCAAGGACTTGGTAGCTAAAGGTTTCTGAAAGAAGATTGCTAATGCTGAAACTTGACCCTTGATGGTGCTCAAGGCTAGCTTCTGCTCAACCCCTTGTTGCAAAAAGGCCAATATTCGAGTCACCGAATAGGTACGTGGAGGAAATCCTAAAGATTCGCACCACGCAATATAAGTCTTCCATGTGTGATAATAGACCTTGCTGGAAGTCGCTTTCCTTGCTTTAATAAGGGTAGGAATGACTGAAGTAGACAAACCTCTGTCCTTCAGTACTTGGGTCTCAATGGCCAGGCCATTAAACCCAGCGACTGTAAAGCATGATGGTAAATTGGTCCTTGAGACCACAGACACTCCCTGAGACGAAGTTCCCACGGAACGTCTGCGATTAGCATGTCCAAGTCGGCCAGGCCGGCTTGAGGAGGCCAGCCTAGAATTTCTAGGACCACTGGCGCTGATAGAATCTGAACCAGGCGTCCCTAGAGGTATCTGGCCCCGACCATCCGAGAAAGTCTGGTCGTTTTCTGTTCCCACACATTTACCAGATACCTGATTGTTATCAGGAAGGGTGATCTTTTCTGGTTGAACCTCAGGGACCGAAGTCACCCGACTAGAGGCTACTTGGCCTATCTGGTCAACCAGATCCGATTCCTGTGAGGTATAGGGACTAATCTTAGGAAAAGGTAAAGGAAAAAATCTATTCAGGGAACGGTAACTACCGCTTCCTGTAGTACTTAAATGTTGGAAGGGAAGAATCGCACCGGTAGTAGTGGTTGAAGCTCGATCTAATGTCCTGAATACCGGTGAAAACGTCCCCCCACCCTGAAACCGGGTGGGGGCGCACCTTCAGGCTGTGTACTCCTTTGCTTCGGGTTTGGCTGGGTTGGTCCTCTGCTTGTCCGACCAGCCCTTCTTGAACCCTACTGGAGGAGTCTTGCCTTTCCCGCTAGTACCAGCCGGGCGCCCTTTATGGGCGGTAAAGAAAGGTCCTCGCTTGTTGCGAGGTCCCTTAGCTTTAGCAGCCTGTGGCAAAAAAGTGCTCTTGCCCCCAGTGGCATCCTTGATGATTTCATCTAGGTTGGCCCCAAATAGACGATTCCCCTGAAAAGGGAGATTTGTCAAGGTCTTTTTGGAACCTAGGTCAGCTGACCAGCATTTTAACCACAGCACACGTCTGAGGATCACCGCTGACATAGATGCATGCCCTAATAAGGGAGTAGTGTCCAAGGCTGCGTCACAGATAAACTGTAGCCCTTGTATAATCTGTTCCATCAAATCAGATGTCTCCTGGGGAATATCTTTTCCCCCATTCCGTAAGTGTCTGGGAAACTAGACCAATAACAATTACTGGTCTAAATGCTGACCCTATCAGAGAGAAGATGGTGCGGGACTTTGCTTCCATCTTTCGATCCACCGGATCCTTAAAGGACGAAGTGTCCTCCACTGGGATAACCGTGGCTTTATTCAGCCTGGAAATAGGTGGATCCACCACTGGTGGTACCGTCCATTTCTTAATGATGGATTCCTCAAACGGATAGCGTCTAGCAATACGCTTGGAAATAGTAAAGGTACGTTTAGAATGCTCCCATTCTCCTTTAATCTGATTACCGAAACATTTGGGTACAGGAAAAACCTTCACCGTTTTGATGGGCTTATTAGTACCAAAAGGAATCTCTGTTTCAGTTGCCTCTGCCGGTAAAGCCTCAAGTTTTAAGGTTTCCTGCACTGCCACAACTAGTGCGTCCACCAATGCTTCTTCCTGAATTATAGCAGGAGAAGAAGCGTCCTCCTCACTGTCTGAGGGGGCTTTACCTGGGATAACAGCCTTTGCAGAGGAACCTGCAACTGCAGTGACCATCTCTGAATCAGCAGAGTCAGAGGTGTCAGATAGTATAGGGGTAGGCGGGGGTCGCTTCCTTGACCCCCGTCCCTGACAGGCCGCCTCCACCCGAGCCACCATAGACTCCAAAATTGCTGTAAATGACTCTACACTCTGTGCACCGGCGGGTCCCGTGGCCCCCCTCGAGGGAAACAGGTGGGGGAATATGTGTGGCAGGGTCCATGATAATTCCAGTCACTTCCTGGATAATATAGTTCAAAAATAAAAAACTTTTTTTTTTTCCCCAGACCCCCAGCGCCACAAAAAGCCCCTTAGTGTTACCTGCTAGGGATCCCTATCGATCGAGAGAGAGAGAGATAGACCCCCAGGCTCACCACTTGATGCTCAGAGTTTAACTGCAACAGGTTACAGCGCTGTCTTGACAAACAGGAAGTCTTTTGGCTGGCTGCCCAGGAAGAAAGGAGGCGGCTCCGCCCCTCTGCACGCCTTCCGGCGCCTCCCCTAGCTCCACGAGGTGTTTGGATCACCTCAAACATGGCCGCCCCCATGCTGGAGACACGAGGCTACGCCAAAATGGCGGCTCGTGCGATCCAGCAAAAAAAAATGGCGGCGGCCTGTACTGAATAGCGGTGTGCTGCAGGGCACACAACACTCTCTCTGCATGGGGATTTGGCGTGGTTGGCGGTACCGGCCCTGGCGGACCGCATGGCCATTCGGGAGGCCTGCTAATAGCTGGAGATCTGATTAGGAAGGCAGTCTACATGTCCGTGGCTTCTGACTGGTAGGTAGCTTATTCTTATCACCGTAAGATTCCCAGAATGCCACAGATTATAATCTTTTTAACATGTATACAATTAGATTGTTAGCTCCCAAACCAAGCCTCCTGGCTTTTTGCACATAAAATCACACTCAAAGTAGGAGGATCTGTGTCATTTATAGGATAGAGAGGGACTCTATCTTACCATACAGAGAGGGGCCCGCGTTCACCACAAGACCCGTCAGGGGAAAAGGGGGAACATACTACTCACCATACCGGAAACCAGGCGGGCACCAACTCCTGACAGTACCCCTCTCCACCGGGGCGGGAGGGCTGTCGACCGATATGGACGCCGTGACTCATGGTCTTTGGCGTTTCAGCGAGACGTTTAACTCGCGGGGTCAGTCCTTTAATGGGACTTTGTCGCGGCCGACCCAGCGCGGAGCTATGGCCTGCACGCGCTCGTAGGCTGAACTGGGGTGACCACCGGATCCCCAGTTCAGCTTTCTTGCTTGAAGATCTCACAGGAACACTGGAGAAAAAAAGCGGTCTAAAAAATCCTTTAAGAAAAAAATCTTGCCAGGACCTAAGATCCCAGCAAGGTATCTAGGTCCTTACTCCTAACTAGACAGAAAATAACTGATTTGCTGAGGCAGAGAGAGAGAGGATATACCCTCTGGGACTGCCCCTAGGGTGTGGCCAGAGCTTTTTAATTTCCTGTCTAGTCCTGCTCCTGTGGAGGCAACATAACCCGAAGGTGGTGTATCACCGAGGACTACGTCTGTCAATGAGCGCTAGAGAAATCGTGATTCTCATTTTGGCCAGAATCGTGCAGCTCTAATATATGTATATATATATATACACATATACACACACACACGCATAGCAGCCCACATTACATTATTATATAGCCATCAAGCAGTGTCTGGCCTACCTGGTGATGACTGGTCCTGGCGCTCTGATCCGATGGCCTGGTCTGTAAAGGGGCAAATCCTTGCGATCCAGAAGTGGTTAAACCTTACTATTGCTTTAGGCCTGGTTCACATGTATGCGGGTTGGGGGCCCACATTTGCACAGGCATAGCAGCCCATTGATGTGAATGGGCTTGAGCTGCTATGCCTGCGTTTTCAGCTGAAAAAAGGTGCATGCAGAATTTAAAAAAATGCAGTGGCCATGAAATCCATCCTTCTTTTGCACCATGCGACTTACCTGCCGTTGCTGCACACGCAAACTGTTTTTAAATGCCGTGCCCACGTATACAAAAAATGCAGAAAGCTTGCCAGAGCAGGAACTGCAGGTTAGTCGCATAGTGCAAAAGCAGGATGGATTTCAAGGCCACTGAATTTTAAAAAAATGCGGCATGCACCTTTTTTCTGCGGAAAATGAGGGCATAGCAGCCCGTTCAAATCAATGGGCTGCTATGCCTGTGCAAATGTGGGCCGCCAACCCGCATACATGTGAACCGCCAACCCCGCATACATGTGAACCGCCAACCCGCATACATGTGAACCGCCAACCCGCATACATGTGAACCGCCAACCCCGCATACATGTGAACCGCCAACCCGCATACATGTGAACCGCCAACCCGCATACATGTGAACCGCCAACCCGCATACATGTGAACCGCCAACCCGCATACATGTGAACCGCCAACCCGCATACATGTGAACCACCAACCAGCATACATGTGAACCAGGCCTAAAGCGATAGTAAAGTAATTTATAAACAACACCTCCTTCAGGTTTAACCACTTCTTGACCACAAGGATTTGCCCTCTTAATGACCAGGCCATCGGATCGGAGCCGAGCGCCAGGACCAGTTATCACCAGTTAGGCCAGACACTGCTTGATGACCTATTTTAGGCCTGGTTCACAGAGTCTGTACTGACTGACTATATAATAATGTGCATAAGTGAACCAAAGCCCCTAAATTCAGCAATGAAATTGAAGTTGAGGTGGAAATTTAATAATTTAAATTTAATAATAGAATACCGTGATAATACCGTATACCGTGGCAAAACCTTAATCAATTAATCGCAGCATGAAAATCTGATACCGTCACAAGCCTATTTGTGTGTAGCTTCGGATCGGTTCCGTATCGGTATCGGCGATTTCACCTCGCCAGATATCGGTATCGGCTCCAAAAAAGCCGGATTGGTGCATCCCTAATTAATTCCCTCCATAATCTCCTTGATATAAGTATTTAAGGACTCGCCTAAAAGGCGACCCGACCCCCCCCCCCCCCTTTACAGGGCATCTGCAGAAGACAACTTGCAGATGGGCTCTGCAGACCACCTTTTGATCTAGAGGGTCCTCCTCAGCAGAATGGAGGTCCATTCTGAAAATCTGGTAATGTGAATCTTCCAGGCCATCCACATAGTAGTGCAAGGCCATGAAGCTCTCTGCCAATTTATAGCCAACGGTATAACAACTTTTTCCGTGCTCTATATGGGATATTTTTTGTTTATATGCATAGGTTATGCTGACTTACACAAAAATGTGGTGGCATTGAAGAGTAATTATTTTACTCATTAACCCCATTTATCATCATTTTTCTATATGCATAAAGCTCAAGTTGATGGTGAACAGAAGTATCAGTAGAAGTAAAACCTGGTTCAAAGCTATGGATTTGGACCAAACAACTAGGGTTTGACCGGTGGATATAGCAGCAACCACAGGTTGAATTGCAGGGCCTGTAGGGCAGTGTTTCTCAACTCCTGTCCTCAGGACCCACTAACAGGCCAGATTTAAGTATTACCTTGGGGAGATGCAGACTGCAATCACTGAGCAGCAAATTATATCACCTGTGATGTATTTCAGTTATCTTGCAAACCTGGCCCTGTTAGTGGCTCCTGAGGACAGGAGTTGAGAACCACTGCTGTAGGGGAAAATAAGGGCTCAAAGAGGGCTTCCACTATTTCGTCCACAGACGAGCAGGACATTCTCAACAGGTACCATTTGGGTCTGTAGATAAAAAATTGCTGGATCCACAACCGGGAGCTTCCACTTTTTTAAAAAAATCCTTCTTTATTAGGATATTGCTGTGTAAAATGTTTAACAGGAAAGAACATCATCTCCAGGTGAGGTCAGTTTCTATACAACACAACCATGAGTGAATAAGGAAGGTCTTAGCTGGAAGAGGCTATTATAGGGAGACTTAGCTGGTAACCTTTGGTCGGGCTGACTTAGTTTTCTTAAGTTAAGGCACTTGCACACTGTGTCGATAAGGATAGCAACATTATCCCTAGGTTTAAGAGAAATAGCAGTTTTTGACTTCCTCCTGCACAAAGTTCTCAAATCCTCAGGGGGGACCATCTCCATTCTCCCCTTCAGTAAGCAAGGAAGCAGTTAAAGGAGTAAATGAAGAGGGGGATCATTTGTGACTCTAGTACTTTGAGGCTTCCCAAAGGGCTAAAAGTTTTCTCATGAATTCAGATAAAGAGGCTGAAATTTTCTCATTTGACAAACATGAGGAGGAAAGCACCCCAGAGGGGTTAATAAGGCCTCAGAGGAGGGGAGTGAATCAGACAGGGGATAGCAATCTAAGCTATTAGGAGTATGTCTATTGAGACGTTAGAGCATGGACCCGAATGGGTTGCTGGCCCACCCACTTTGCACTTGTGATGTGATGAAGCATAGCCCACTAGGGGTACACGGCACTGTAGCTGAGAAGCAGGAAGAGCTAAGCCAAATGTGATCAGGCTTGCTGGGAGTGGGATGGGTAATGTAGGGCTGTCCTTACAGCTGTGTGTCTAATCACCTGAAGGCAGCTGCATTACCCAATGCTGTTAAAAAAAAAAAAAAAAAAAAAAAGGAGTCCATGTCCTATAATGCAGTGTTTCTCAACTCTGGTCCTCAGGGCACACTAGCAGGTCAGATTTTAGCTATTACCTTGGGGAGATGCAGACTAGAATACTGTAATCACTGAGCAGCAAATTATATCCCCTATGATGTATTTCAGTTTTCTTGCAAACCTGGCCTGTTAGTGTGCCTTGAGGACCGGAGCTGAGAAACAATACTATAATGTATGGTTAAGAAACACCTGTTGATCCTGCCTGAAATATAGCTTGTTGAAACTCCTTGTGCTCTCTGCCCCTGCTGCATTAAATTCCCAAGCAGTTTTATCAGCCCTGACAATTCTACCTCACTGAATTACAGAACATCCTATGTACGAAGATGAGGAGAGGATAAGGTGTTTTGTAATTAGAAGTAAGCAGCCTAGGGTGAACACAATGCTCCTCCATAAGAATAGTACTTTGAGTGAGCGTTTATACCCAAGGATGGGAAATGTGTTACGAGCAGGATCACTAGGTAAAAAGAAAGGGGAAAATGTTTGTAAAGAAAATCTAATACAACCAACACATCTAAGGCCTGATAAGCCACAATATTTTACATTGTTGTTCTTGGTTTTGGATAGACTTTAAAATGGTAGGCAAATGATTTAATATTTACAACTTTTTAAGACAATAGATTTAAACCTAAAAAGCTATTTTTTTACACGTCTCGGCTTCCTTGTTCTACACAATGTCAAGATCTTATGACTGTATGTTATGTATTCATGTGAACAGAACCACTACACTTACTTGCAGGCTATCATCAACCAATTCATTCTCTTGCTTGAAATCAAGTCATCCAATTACTCCTTGACTAATCAAGGCTGTTTTGGCTTTTGCTTTTTTTCAAAGGTACTCAACAGCATAAACAGTTCACTTACAAGAAATGGAAAAGGGCTAATCAGCGGAATTATTGTTTTGCTGCTGTAATTTGTGGCATTTAAATGTAGGTGCTGATTGGACTGAAAGTTTTATAATATTGCATAGAAGAAAACTAGCTGATATAAATGTGAGACCTCTTTGTCTGCTTTCAGCCAAGAAGGCTGCTTATATTAAGATATCGCAAGGACAGCGAAAGGAGCTTCTCATGTTGAAATGCATCTAAGAAAGGAAAATTTCAACTGTAAAAACACAGAGCCTGATGCCCTTAAATAGACGAGATGAAGGGAAGCTGAGCCACATCAAACATATGAAGAAGTGGCTCTTTCCCTCACAGTCCCTGCTTGTGACTGGATGGTCGCTATGAACATAGGTGCACTTTATCAGACCGGTACATCAGGCCCAAGGTTTTAAAAGAACCTATCAGAGGAGAACCTGCACCTGCTGGATTGCATCTACAGTCGTGTGTTCTTTGGCTCTCAACCTTATTTTTTCTTTACTTTTTGGTTAGTTACTGACTTAGAACAAGAATTAACCTGTCAATTAGCGGTCGGGGCATCAGAAATGCATGTCTGTTCCAGGTCAGTGACTAAGTGGTGAACAAGGACAAGGATAACACTGGAGGCTGCAGCTTCATATGCAAATCAGCAATGGCAGCTACTATTATTTCTATAACAAGAATGAGGGATATTTGGCGCAAGCAAAATTCCAGTGTTACTGGAGCAGTCTATGCTGGGCTGGGAGGTGGGGGGGGGGTTAACAGTTCCAGTATGAGTCCACAAAGGTTCTGGTCCACTCAGATGGCTGCTGGCGGTTGAAGAGAGAAGCAACCCTGTTTCTGTTTCTCTCTTCCCTATTATTTCTAGAATACCGCTTGCCTCCAAGCTAAAAACGCACCTGCTGACTACACATTTAACAACAGCTAAAATTAGAGTAATGTCTGTCAACACAATAGTCAGCGAACTTCAAATGCTCTTCTTGAAATATTACAACTGTGCTTAACCACTTGCCGGCCACCCTATAGTAGATTTACTACTACAGGGAGGCCGCTCTGCACAGAATCACATATCTCGTAAGTGTAACTCATGTCTTGTCAATAAATGATGTTTAAACATATTACACTAAGCGGTTTCCCCTCTTATCTATACACATGGGGAGCTATTACCAGCTGATTGCCTTACCATTGGAACCTATGGGATTTTCCTTATGAATACCAGCAGAATCAATATCCTTCTCCAGCTTGGCTGTTGAGTCCGTTGGGAGTGATTAAGGCATGTGTGATCTCTATAATCTGAGATCCACAATTTTTGGTAAGCGGTGTTTATATGTGGTGAGGGGATCTGTTTTGAGCACCGTTTCGTTTGGATTCCTTTGTGAACATGGATACATGTTTTTCCCATATTGAAGAGGATAATCACTTGAAGGACTTTTACTTTCTGAACTTTTTAATGGACACTAGGTTTGTTTGAGTGTTTGAAATTATCAATTTGTTTTATACACTGCTATTGAATCTTCTATGATTTTTCTGCAGATGTGATCAAATACCACCAAAAGAAAGCTATTTGTGGGGAAAAAAAGGACCTGCTTTTTTTTTTTGGGTACAGTGTCACATGACCGTGCTATTGTCAGTTAACCACTTTAAGACCGGAAGGATTTGCCCCTTAATAACCAGGCCCTATTTTGCGATTCGGCAGTGTTACTTCAACGGACAATTGCGCGGTCGTGCGGCGCTGTACCCAAATAAAATTGACATCCTCTTTCTTCCACAAATTGAGCTTTCTTTTGGTGGTATTTGATCACCTGTGCGATTTTTATTTTTTGCGATATAAACAAAAAAAAAACGACAATTTGAGGAAAAAAAATTATATTTTTCACATTCTGCTATATAACATTGTCAAAAAAAACAATAAAAATTTAAAATCAAATTTTTTTAACATTTTAGGCCAATTTGTTTTCTGCTACATATTTTTGGTAAAAAACAAAAATCGCAATAAGCGTATTTTTATTGGTTTGCGCAAAAGTGATCACATCTAAAAATTTATGTCATTTTTTATGTTTTTTTTTTTACTAGTAATGGTAGTGATCTGCGATTTTTTGTGGGACTACGACATTGCGGCGGACAGGTCGGACCCGTGACTGACATTTTTGACACTTTTGGGGGGGACAAGTGACATTAGTACAGTAATCAGTGCTATACATATGCACTGTTACTGTAATAATGACACTGGCAGGGAAGGGGTTAAATGTGACCCTAGGGGAGTGATTCTAACTGTATGGGGGTTGGACCTGTGAAATAATCAGAGACATGCAATCTTATATAGCAGGATCACATGGGCTCTGTGATCATTTCAGGGAGAAGGACGGTCCGCTGTGTTTACAACAGCCGACCGTCCTCTCTCTGCGGAGAGAGCAATCGGAGCCGCCTGACACACGCAATGGCTTCCCTGCTTATGATCAGGGGAAGGAGCATGCCGGCGCGTGCAAGCCTCCTAGCTCCTCCCAGGCAAGCGACGTACGGGGGGTTTCTGTAAGCTGAAAAATCCCTGCTGTAGACACCACTATCCCAAGGAAGAGTCACACTCCCCACTGTCCAGTCAGAGAATGTTCTGCATTCAATCAGCACATGTAAACTATTCTCTGAATGCCACCCGTGCACCCGAGTATCCAACCTCCTGTGTTCAGATTGCAGCAGGGCAGCTCAGCACGAAACCCAGAAGCAAGAGAAAATTACTGGAGTAGCGGTGTACATTGTGTGAATTCCAACTTCCAGGAGCATAAGCCAGTGGTATCATATACATGGGTAAATTAGTCCAAGCTGGACCAGTGTAACTATGTATAAAATATCCATACCCGGAATTCTTCTTTAACTGAAAAATCAAATGTTTGACTAGAAAACTTAATTGAGGTACCCTCATGGGATGCTGGTTCCAGGGGCATTCAGAAAAATACCTCAGCGGATGATCCAGCTTTTGCTTATAGTGTGGTAATGATACTGCAATTCTAGTAAAACTTTTCTTGAAACAGAAAATCTGAAAGAAACAATTCAAGCAAAATCAGAAATACAGTTTCCTGCTCTTCTAACGGTTTCAATTTCATGATTTCGCCAAAACTAGTGGGTAAAAATGAATACAAAACAAAATAAAATGATCCATGAAAAGAAAAGTTTACCAAACATTCTTTTCATAGCAAACTAAGACTTTTTTTTATATGCATGCACCTGCCAGGTCTTCACAGTTGTCTTATTTGCACCCTAATTCTGTCACCAAGTAAAACCTCAAGAGTGGACAGCTTTCGAGCCCGTTACTGACGTCTTTGTTAGATACCCCAGTCTTTCAAGTTTTGTCTTCTCTGTTAGCCGGTTGCAATCATTTGCAGGGCTAATTGTGGAGATTTATCTGCCTTTCTTATGCATAGAACATGGCTATTAAAGCTGAATGGAGATGGTGTGAAGTATAGGTTAAATTGGGTGAAATTAAAGCAAATTACTCTTGGATGTGGAATTCTGAATATAGCAACCACAAATGATTTGCAATTCTCTCGATGTTCAGTGTTGTCGAGTGGCAAACAAAGGGGAAAAGTTACATGTTCTGCAATAAATGAAGTGCTAGATTTTATTTGACCTACTGCAAACAGTACAACAATATAGTGTAGAGAATGGCTGTAACTAGGCCTTTTTCTTACCTGCTGTAGATTCAAAATAACTTTTTTTTTTGCAATCAATTTAACATTTCTAAATTCGAAGATCACATTTAAACAGTCTGCAATTTAGTAACAGTCAGGTCACCAACTGCTTTTTTTTCTATGTATTGAAGACCAGCAGCAAGAGTTGCAACTCTATCACTCCGTGACAAATGTCTCAGTTCTCCTGCTGCAAAAGAAGTAGTTATCGATCAACTTGGTGTATTTGATGTAATGAAACTGACAATGAGATTACCTATTTGCTGCAGAACACAAATTCATCAAGATGTATGTGGGCCGTGCCACCAAGACATGTAGTTCACCCCTAGGGGCAATTTAGAAACCTCCAGCCAAGTCTCAAGCCACACTTTGGTTCCTAGGCAACTAACCTCTCTGCACCTGGAACCGACAGACACCAGTGTTCCAAATTCACCATTCGCCTTCTCAAGATGATTAACTGTTTTAGGTTGGGGATGCAGAGCATGCCCCTTACCCTGTCAGTCTCCCCTCTCATTCCTTGAACACGCAACACTTGAGACATACAGGAATGGTATTTCAAGGATTCTCTCCGCTATAAAGGCTCACACCACAAGAAGCCACTGCTTCAAGTTAACCCAAAGCTTTGCTCTCATGACTATCCAGGCCAGGTCTATAGGTCAACCCTACTCCACGTTAGGTCCCAATATGAGCATCCTGGTGCAAGGTGAGGGACATAAAGCGCACAAATACAAATGTACCTTGGGCTCTTGTAGCCCAAGGCTGCCTTACCCGGAGGATTAAATGGCTTTAACTCCCATTGTAAAGGATCTTCAGATACACCAAGGTTACACTGACTGTACGTTAATACTCCATAAGTAAAGGACACTGACCACTTCCTTGGTTATATAAAGTCAGTTTTTTGAGGTACATGAGACAAACAGATATACTGTTCCTCAATATTCACAAACTGTACATGTGGAATTAATGTACCGGCAACATCCTACTGTCCCTAGCAGTTTCCCACAAAATTAGGGGCATAAAATATGGTGCTGCCCATACCTGTGATGAATAATGTCCATAGCAACAAAGTTCATAGTAACTGGAGTCCCTGAAGATGAGCCCATTTGAGGGGTAACAACAGCAGATAATAAATCACATTGCAGCACTTTATTCTAACCAATGGACTCCCATGGAACAATAGCAAAGAAACCAAAGCCAGTCGTCCTATACAGATGTGTTTATACCTAAAAACTCACAGAATAGAACATCTGCAGAGGAAGAAGTTATACACAACTAGATGCCCTGCAGCGATAAGTTCAATAAAAATTAAAGTGATACTAAACCATGAATACAGTAACCTGGTATAAGGGGAAAAAAGTAAAAACAATTAGCACCTACTTATATGTATATTTAGCTAGTGGGGACTTCAACCTATCACTAACCTTTTTTGTTCCCCCATACCAAACCTTTTAAAAAGCTTAAAATCAGGAATGAAACACATTCTGACCTTGGTACAATAACCATTTGCATCAGGATAGTTTTACTGTGTAACAGGGTGGATAAAAATCAATGAAGAGAAATAGAAATAAAAATCTGATTACTTTTTATTTAAATCTTTTTTTTTTAATCAAATTTATTTAAAAAAAATGCTTTGGAGTAAAAATGTATCAAAAGAATTTTCTATTCAAGTTACAATAATTTAGTTTATTCAGCATGAAATGGAGCTTAGTTATGTAGCATGAGGCTGTGTATTCTGCAACATTTACATTTTTGGAAAACCTATTCAATGAATCCAAGCTCTGCAAGCTGAGATAACATGCATTGCATTGATGCATTCACACAATTTTACAGTACCCATGAGATAAAACAAAGTTCAGGAATATTCATTTATCTCATGGTTTTGCAAATCTATGTACACTACAAACTGTATGATTGAATCGGTTCTGAAATCGCCGTTTTACTAACCTTACAGCTTACTGATGCTTATTAGAGCGAAAAAAATGGCCTTCAAGAAATACAAAAAAGGAAGGGGATATTATCAGCTTTTCACCAATGCAAGGCATCTAACAGGAAATGTAAAAACGGAATCAGGATGGCTAAAAATTACTTTGAGAGACACAGCAGAGAAGAGTAAAAAAAATAAAAAAACCTAAGAAATTCTTTAGATATATTAATAGCAAAAAAGCGAGGTCAGAGCATGTTGCACACATAATTAACAAAGCTGGGAGATGGTTACAAAGAACACAGAGAAGGCAACTGTGCTAAATACTTTCCTCTCCTCGGTTTTTCACACAAAAAGGAGGGGTATACAGACCAGGACTGTCTGGTTAGCACAACATCACATGACTTGCCGCAGAGGGCGAAATCAAGGAAAGACTTGATAGCATTAACACTAATAAATTACCAGGACCAGGTGGCTTACACCCGAGAGTACTCAAGGAACTCAGTAGGGTTATATCTAGACCATTCTTCCTAATCTTCACAGACAGTATATTGACAGGCACTGTACCAGGTGACTGGAGGAAAGCTAATGTGATACCAATATTCAAAAAAGGGAGGAGGGATATTCCGGGAAACTAAAGACCGGTCAGCCTGACATCGATTGTATGTAAATTATTAGAAGGGTTGATAAGGGACTATATCCAAGAATTTGATTAGGACAACATTATCAGCAGTAATCAGCACGGGTTCACAAAAGGAGGTTCTTTCTTAACCAATCTGTAAACATTTTACAAGGAGGTGAGCTGTGAGCTAGATAGGGGGAGACCTGTGGATGTGGTGTATCTGGATTTTGTCAAGGCATTTGACACAGTTCCCCACAAACGCTTAATCTACAAAATAAGGTCTGCAGGCATCAAACTCAAGGCTTGTTCATGGATAGAAAACTGGTGGTGAGAAATAACGCGTACTCAGACTGGTCTGGAGTGGTAAGTGGGGTCCCCCAGAGCTCAGTCCTGGGACCAATTTTGTTCAATTTATTCATCAATAAAAGACGACGGAATCAGTAGCTCAATCTCAGTTTTAGCGGATGACACAAAGATATGTAGGGCAATAACTTCTCACAAAGATATAGAAATCTTACAGAATGACATGAACAAAATAACAGAGTGGCAACTGCGTGGCAAATTAGATTTAATGTAGAGAAGTGTAAGGTATTGCACTTGGGGGCAAAAAACAAATGCGAACAAGGGTTTGGGGGTCCTAGTAGAAGATAGACTAAGTAATAGCATGCAATGTCAAGCTGCAGCTAGCCAGCAGACTATTAGCATGCATAAGGAAGGGGATATATTCCAGAGATAAAGCTATAATCCTGCCATTTTATAAAACCCTGGTCTGGCCACACCTGGAGTATTCTGTCCAGTTCTGGTCGCCAATCCTCAGAAAGGATGTGCTGGCACTGGAAAGAGTCCAAAGAAGGGCAACTAAACTAATTAGGGGATTGGAGGACCTTAATTTTGAGGAGTGATTACAAGCGCTTAAATTATTCTCCTTGGAGAGGAGACGCCTGAGAGGGGACATGATAGCGATTTATAAATACCTCAATGGAGATCCCAGAATAGGTAAAAAACTATTTAGTCTCAAGGAGTGCAAGAGGACACGTGGACACACAATGAGATTAGAGGAGAGGCAGTTTAACCTTAAGCTGTGTGAGGGGTTCTTCACTGCAAGAGTGGTAAGAATGTGGAACTCTCTTCCACAATTGGTGGTAGCTGCGGGGAGTATGGCTACATTTAATAGACTCTTGGACGTGCATCTCACAGATCACAACATTCAGGGTTATGGGAAATGATCAGGCCATTGACACACACACACCTGTAAAGGTTGAACTGGATGGACTGATGTCTTTATTCAACCTCAACAACTATGTAACTATATAACTATTCTAAATGGGAAGCAAATATTAAAGATTCTAAATACCAGCAAGAATAAGTCCTTACATTTAAAGAGCACCTGTCATTTCAAATCCATGATGGCAGTGCCTGTTAGCAGGCATCCTCTCACCTGCTGCCACCACATCCCTCACCGTGTTGTGTCACTGCTGCATACCAGCCGTCCCATTAAAGTGAATGGGAGTGTCGGTGAGTCAACAGTGCGTCAGAGATCACAGTTGCTCTTGAAAAATTATGATTCAAATCGAGCTGATTTAAATCAAGCCTTTTTACTAGTGATTTAAGGGCCGGTTCACACTGTAGCGATGATAGACATTTTATGTGATTCACACCACATTTTTGTGCAGATCACATGCGATGTCTGTGCAATGCAAATTCAGCCATACAAACTGTATGGCCAAACTGGCATCGCATATGGACCAAACTCGTGCAGGATGCTTTTTTTTGTCCGCACCAGAATCGGATCACATGGGTGTTCACACCTATGTGATTCAATTCCTGTCCGAATTCACAGTTTGCACTACGATCCGACAGCAGTTTTCAGAAGGCAGTGTGAACTGCCTGCGATTCAGGGGCGATGCGAGAACCAGCACTGGATTTGCAGGGTTTCCCACATCGCACCAGTGTGAACCGGCCCTAAATCACGATTTAAATTGACTTGATTTAAATCAAATTTACCCTGCTATGAAATCATTTATGCTCCTCACGACCCTACTATATTATCATTCCTAGGAAGTGGGAAGCATCCCAAATCAACAGGGAGAGAACCCCACATCCATCCAAAGCCCAATGCAAAAAAAATATATTGCTGTAGGCTGTTGATTAGTCAATGATAACATGCGCTTCCAGAAAAAGATTTTATGACATGTTTAGAAATTACTTTAACCTCCCTGGCGGTGTGATTATGTCAGAATTTTTGTGCTAAAAGCGTTACATTGTTTTGCATGGAAATAGGTTTTATATTTTAGGCCTGTAATTCTAAAGAATAACTCACTTAAATCTGTCCAAACAAGAGTCTAGTAGACATCTCGGGTATGATAAAGTTTGAAACACAAAATCATAAATTATAATATAAGAATACATTTTATTCAATAATATAATCAAACCAAAAACACTGAAATGTGTACAAACAAGGGATGTGATATTACTAGTGACTGTAATAAAGGTTTAGTAAACATCTCGGGGTATGAAAGATTTTGAAACATGGGACTGCACAAAGTCCGTCATCACAATCGGCACAATAGAATCTGGTTTCTTTTCTTATTTTCCTTTCACTGTTATCTCTCTTCGACCAACAAACCACGCACATCCTTGTAGGTTAAAATATATTGGAAAAACCGGTGCTAGGATAGTGTACAAAGAAACAAAAAGCAGCTGCTGTTCACCCAGTGAAGACGTGGGACTAAATGGATAAATTAAGAACGCTTGCTAAATATATAAATTCATGTATGAAATAAATATCTTTAAAAAAAAAAAAATTATATTATATATATATATATATATATATAGTGACCAAAATACAATGCCAAATACATACACACACATATACATATGTGCAAAGATATAAAAAATACTAGTAATAAATTGCCAAATGTATATATAAAGATGTGTAAAGGTTGATGCAATAAATGTGCCAAAATACAAAAAATACAAAAAAGCATCAAATGACATCAATATTAAACATCCAAATATTATACAACGACCAGTACAAATGTGCTCAAACTGTGTTAGTGTTCCATAAATTTCTTTGTGGTGAATACAGTGCTCAACGGTGCCAAGGTGCCACACTCCCCTCTTGCACCCCTACTCACCAAAAGTAAAGACCCTCTAGTGGGTCAAATGGGGCAAATTCAAGGTGAGTACAGGGTCCTGGGTGTCTGGTCAATAGTGTCCAAGCAACATGACCTCTTTCAATGATGGATACGGATTCCTTAACAGGCTCAACCCAATTAAAAAGGATAAATCATAGTGAGTATAAAGGTTTTTATTTATTAAAATGTAGGCAAGAATACTCACAAACGAAAACGATAAAATAGGCAATCAAATGGCAAGTTACTTCCTTGAACGCCGTCTCCTGCGTTCCACCGAGAACAAGGAAGTGACGTAGATGGTTAGGGTACACCGGAAGTTGCGTCAACGTGTTTTGCCCGTCTCCCCGAGCGTCCTTTTTTGGACATCTAATATTGATGTCATTTGATACTTTTTTGTATTTTTGCACATTTATTGCATCCACATTTTCACATTTTTATATATGCATTTGGCAATTTATTTGTAGTATTTTTTATATATTTGCACATATATATATATATATATATATATATATATATATATATATATATAGCATTGTATTTTGGTCATCCTATTTATATATATCTATATATAGATATTAATTTCGTATATTTATTAATTTATATATTTAGCAAGCGTTGTTATTGATTTATCCATTACATCCTTGTAGGTGCTGACTTTTTCTCAGTTGGTGGAATGAAGTCCATGAAGTGATGATCAGTCAGGCGTTCCGGGTTGACAACCCCAACAGCACGACGTCCAGATCTGTTCACAGCCATTGATGGTGTTTGGTGACTCAAAGATTTGTTCGGCAACTTTCCAAATAAAGTCCGCATGAATCACAGGCTTGTCACTCTTTTTTTTTTGAGCAGAATGTATGTATTCCACAAGCATTGCTCAAGATGATGTTTGAAGATCTTCTTATAGTATTTTTTTGCTGCTTCCTCATAGCTGGGTAGAATGTCATTGCTTGGTTAGCTCGGTCGTCACCTTCCATGGTGTTGTTGTAGTCTATCACTACTTGTGGCTTCATGACTTCTTTCCCACTATTCATGCGTACCATAACAGTGGAGGTGTTATGCACTGTACTCATTAGGCACACATCTTTCTTGTCCCTCCATCACAGTGCCATCATTTTGCATTTCTGCCAGGCAACCATTTTTCCTGTCTTGAGCTTCTGTTTGCCAAACACTGGTGGCATGTCGCACCGGTTAGCACTTATGGTTTCATAGGCATCGGTTTTGTTGTGCAGTAGAACCTATTGTTACACAATAGCCCTGATTTAGCAATGGCTCTATTAGTGAAAGAACAGAAGATGTTGCCATTCCATAATTACTGTTTTTTCATAAAATTTTATTCCTTTTTCAGTGTATATCACTGAATTCCAAATGTAGCCAGTTGACAATTCGCATAGCATGTAGGATTTTATGTCAAATCATGCCCTCGTGGAGGCAATGTAATGCACCCAGCTGAGCCTTCTCTTGTAGGCCATTAGACGTTCATCTATGCTGATGTCTCTTTCTGGCACATAGCTCCGTTGGAAATTCTGAAGAATCATTTGATACACTTCCCAAATTTTTTTTTAGTTTTGGTGCAGGATGAAATTCTTCATTATTTTCAAAGTGGAGATATTTCATTATGAGGGAAAATCTGTGAAATCTGAAAGGAAAATGACCGTGCCATAGAATGGAGTGGAAAGTAATGTATTGGTTATCCAATACCACTTCTGCAGGGGTTTCCCCAGCACTCCCTGTAGAATTATTAGGCCCAGAAATTTTCAAATTTCATCTTTGGTCACTGGTTCCCACTTTCTGCATCTTGCAAACCTCCTATATGTAGAGCATTGTTGCTCTTTGTACCGGTTGGTCTCGGTAACTATTTTTTCAATAACCTCATCAGTCAAAAATAATTGTAGTAATGCCAAGGCGTGTCATGGTCAACGTCCATACCAGGTGCTCCTGTAAATGGGAATCTTGGGGGCGCTGCCTGATCTGTACCGCAGCCAATAGAGCACCAAGTCCGCACATCGCTGAGCTCAGTTGCAGAATTGTCGCTGTCGTTACTTCCTGTACCTGATGCCGAATTTTCCCACGAAATGCTATCGCTCAGTTCTTCAAGAAACTCAATTTTGCTTTCGCTGTTTTCCAGTTCGTCTAAAGGCTCTTTTGAAAAAAAAAAAAAATGCTTTTTGGACGCCATGGTCGGCAATTTTCCAGGCACAAAGAACTGTAAAAGCACAGGCAGGGAACTGTAAAAGCCACCAGGTGAAATCCTGTGGTGAAATGGATTGATACAGCATAATCCATCGGCCAAACACACAGGTGGAGGACAGCGTGAGTATGCCTGGTGGACAGGGAGAGGACAGCAGGGGATCCCAGGTGAAGGGTTTTTATTGTGGGGTAATCCCGAGTGTGGCTTACCGCTTTTGGTACTCTATATTAACCCTGAGCCACAATCGGTAATACCGCTAAGTAGGTTAAAGGAGAAGTCCAGGGTTTTCAATAAACATATTAATATTCACCCTCTATGCTGAAGCATCGGTGTGATGCTGCAGCTGTCCCTCATTGGCTCGACGATCAGGAACTGATCACATAACCTCTAATCATTCCATTCACCGTCTGCTCAGAGCAGAGACTGTCACCGCTCTCTACTCTGTCCCTTAAGCATTCACTGGAGTGCCAAACAGGAGAGGAGGGCAGGAGCAGCTTACTTTGGCTCTCAGCTGCGCTCATAGCTAACTGTCAATCGGGCATCTAGGTGGATCCCAATAATCTTAACAGGATCCTTCCAGATCCTGGAATGGCTCTGCTTAGCAACTCTGTCACAGGAGAGCAAAAGTAAGTGCACTCCTGTGACCCACAATAAATAAAGGAAGAAAAAAAAAATTGAACAGAACTTTATTGAGCAATTTTACCATGGTACATAGCTTACAATCGAATACTCCTTCCAACCTTATGGCAGGCCATAGACAGTGCAAATTTCCTGCAACCACGAGTCCCACAGAAATCCGTCACCGCGGGGAGAAGACAGTGATTACCACTACCGGCAAGAGCCGGGTTTCTCAACCAGAGTTCCTCCTGAGGTTGCTAGGAGTTCCTTGAAAAATGGGCAATTTCTGCCTCTCAGATAAGTTTCCAATGACACCATTGTTTCTTTTAGCTATCTATAAGGGGGTAGTTCTTCCCAATGATGACAAGAGTAAAAAGCATTCTTTCCACTGACTGTCACACTAATGTGTCATGAGTTGTAGATTTTTAATTTTTAGCAGGGGTTCCCCGAGACCAGAAATTTATTTCAATGGTCCCTCTGTGTTGAAAAGGTTGAGAAAGGCTGGGCTAGAGTAACAAGCGAATACCGCAGGCTGGTTGTACCAAAGTTGATCGATCAACTTGGTACATTCAACAGGTTCAAATCTATGGCCGGCCTAATACAACAGTAGATCTTCCTGAAAACAGTGGGTAGGGAGATGCTTGCCTAACCTATTCAGCCACCACTCAGTGAGTTATTAGAGTACTTGGAGCTACTACAACTAGAAAGTATACAAACACCAAGCAGATATTGTTCTTGAGACTGAAACCAGCTTTGCATGACCAAATCTCATTTCTAACACACAAAAATTTTCCAATCACCCATCAAACATTCGAAACACCCAAACATCTTCCAACTACAACCACATTAGTTTAAGCTCAAGCTTTCTACTTCCACCAAAAATAAATATATTTCTATAAGTAGGCACCATAGTGAGGATTTTAAGCAGCTACAATGAGTGGTCACTTCGCCTCCTTACTATGTCATAGCAGAGATTATTGAAAGCAGGTAGAGGTACAGCTTACCTCTCACCGACATACAAGGACCTCACAACAAGATAGGCATCTTAAAAAAAAAAAAAAGTGCTCTGTATGTCTGGTTTAGAAGTTATCCTCATACTAGCTTTAGAAAATGATACATTTGCGAACAAGATACAATTTTACATCTAAACAGTACTGCCATTAAGAACTAAACAATTTTATGTTTAAGGCTCCGTTCACATGTCAGCGTATGATCGCGGGCAGAACCGCCGCGGTTCCGCCCGCGATCCGGAGATTTATTGCAAATCGCGGGACGCCTAGCGTTGCCCGTTGATTTGCAATAGCCCCCCAAACACCGAGCGATGTTGCCGCGATTTACGCCCGCCAAATCGCGGCAACATCGCGCAAACAAAATCGCGGGACGCAATACGCTCCAAAGAAGCTCTTGTACTTTTTTGGAGCGTATTGCGTCCCGCGATTTTGTTTGCGCGATGTTGCCGCGATTCGGCGGGCGTAAATCGCGGCAACATCGCTCGGCGTTTGGGGGGCTATTGCAAATCAACGGGCAACGCTAGGCGTCCCGCGATTTGCAATAAATCTCCGGACCGCGGGCGGAACCGCGGCGGTTCTGCCCGCGATCATACGCTGACATGTGAACGGAGCCTAAGAGTCGGTTCACACTGGGGCGACACGACTCTGTACTACTTCGGGGGCGACTTGTACATTCCCATGCACCACGACTTCGGAGCGACTTGCATGGACTTCACATAATGGAAGCCTATGCAAGTCGCTCCAAGGTCGCCCCGAAGTAGTACAGGACCCTTTTTCTAAGTCGAAGAAACTTGTGTCGCTCCTATTAGAACGGGTCCTGTAGCAGTCAATGGAATGCGAGGGAGCGCGACTTGTCAGGCTGACAAGTCGCCTGACAAGTCGCGCTAGTGTGGACCGGGTCTTAGCTGGTCATACATGGAGTAAATTTAAGTTGTGTGTATATATATATATATATATATATATATATATATATATACACACATACATATACATATTTATATATATTTGTTTTTTTAATTCTTTTAAGATTATCAGAAAATATAGCAAGAAATTGTTGTGGTAAAACAAAAGTAAAAGCTAAAACCATTGGCGTAAAAAATTAGGTACATCTTAAAGTAACAAACAATATATCAAAAATGTTAGGTCACGTCTCAATAGGTCCATCAGACTAAGAAAATATATAGAATGGGGGCTGTCTCTCTCCCCAGGGATTGACCTAGGTATCTAGGGTATTTGACAGAAAGTGGTTTCGATTTCAGCTAATAAACCAGCAGACACCCTTCTGTCTGAAATTCAAATGTGCCAGACAAACCCATCAGATGCAGCCACTGTTTGGGTATTCTAATGGTCATGTGTGCTGGCTGTCTGAATACAATAGCCAGCAGGAGAGATTCTTCAATCTATGCCTGTTTAGTGTAGATAGGGGAAACAACTGATATCTGTAGGCTGGACTAGAGAAATCTTATAAAGTCATGGCCGGCTTTTGAAATGGCACACTTCAACCATACATTAACATATTTAAAGCATAACTAAACCCACAACAGTAAAAATCAGTTTGTATATGCAGTACAGCCTGCTTGTTATACTCATTGTGTAATCTAAGGGGCTAACCCTCTGCGTTGTGTGCAAAGGCTGTTTGATACTATATGCACAGTCCCTCCCCTTCTTGCAACCATGTCCTGATAAGACAGAGGAAATGGAGTCAGACTGCACATGCTCAGTTTGGTGTGTGTTGGTAGAGTTTTATTTCTTGCGTATGTGATCAGCACAGGGCCAATCAGCATTGTCCAGAGAGAGGGTAAGGTGCCCTGCATTCTGATAGGACAGGCAGTGAAGTATGAAAACTCCTCCTACAAGCTTTACCCAGGCACTAATAGAAGTCACAGGACTGCTATATACAGTGGGTACGGAAAGTATTCAGACCCCCTTAAATTTTTCACTCTTTGTTATATTGCAGCCATTTGCTAAAATCATTTAGGTTCATTCTTCTTCCTCATGAATGTACACATAGCACCCCATACTGACAGAAAAACACAGAATTGTTGACATTGTTGCAGATTTATTAAAAAAGAAAAACTGAAATATCACATGGTCCTAAGTATTCAGACCCTTTGCTCAGTATTTAGTAGAAGCCCCCTTTTGATCTAATACAGCCAGGAGTCTTTTTGGGAAAGATGCAACAAGCTTTTTACACCTGGATTTGGGGATCCTCTGCCATTCCTCCTTGCAGATCCTCTCCAGTTCTGTCAGGTTGGATGGTAAACGTTGGTGGACAGCCATTTTTAGGTCTCTCCAGAGATGCTCAATTGGGTTTAAGTCAGGGCTCTGGCTGGGCCATTCAAAAACAGTCACGGAGTTGTTGTGAAGCCACTCCTTCGTTATTTTAGCTGTGTGCTTAGGGTCATTGTCTTGTTGGAAGGTAAACCTTCGGCCCAGTCTGAGGTCCAGAGCACTCTGGAGAAGGTTTTTGTCCAGGATATCCCTGTACTTGGCCGCATTCATCTTTCCCTCGATTGCAACCAGTCGCCCTGTCCCTGCAGCTGAAAAACACCCCCACAGCATGATGCTGCCACCACCATGCTTCACTGTTGGGACTGTATTGGACAGGTGATGAGCAGTGCCTGGTTTTCTCCACACATACCCCTTAAAATTAAGGCCAAAAAGTTCTATTTTGGTCTGATCAGACCAGAGAATCTTATTTCTCACCATCTTGGAGTCCTTCAGGTGTTTTTTAGCAAACTCCATGCGGGCTTTCATGTGTCTTACACTGAGGAGAGGCTTCCGTCGGGCCACTCTGCCATAAAGCCCCGACTGGTGGAGGGCTGCAGTGATGGTTGACTTTCTACAACTTTCTCCCATCTCCTGACTGCATCTCTGGAGCTCAGCCACAGTGATCTTTGGGTTCTTCTTTACCTCGCTCACCAAGGCTCTTCTCCCCCGATAGCTCAGTTTGGCCGGATGGCCAGCTCTAGGAAGGGTTCTGGTCGTCCCAAACGTCTTCCATTTGAGGATTATGGAGGCCACTGTGCTCTTAGGAACCTTAAGTGCAGAAGAAATATTTTTGTAACCTTGGCCAGATCTGTGCCTTGCCACAATTCTGTCTCTGAGCTCTTCAGGCAGTTCCTTTGACCTCATGATTCTCATTTGCTCCGACATGCATTGTGATCGGGAAGGTCTTATATAGACAGGTGTGTGGCTTTCCTAGTCAAGTCCAATCAGTATAATCAAACACAGCTGGACTCAAAGGTGTAGAACCATCTCAAGGATGATCAGAAGAAATGGAAAGCACCTGAGTTAAATATATGAGTGTCACAGCAAAGGGTCTAAATACTTAGGACCATGTGATATTTCAGTTTTTCTTTTTTAATAAATCTGCAACAATGTCAACAATTCTGTGTTTTTCCATCGATATGGGGAGCTGTGTGTACATTAATGAGGAAGAAGAATGAACTTAAATGATTTTAGCAAATGGCTGCAATATAACAAAGAGTGAAAAATTTAAGGGGGTCTGAATACTTTCCGTACCCACTGTACTGCTGATGAGAAAAGGTATTTAGCAGTTTATATTTACTCAAATTGCATTTCCATGTTCTGTGTACTGTGGGAGACCAGATATAGTGAACGCAGGGTCCTGGGTTTATGAACACTTTAAGGTTTTATCCTGAATATGATCTGATGTAGCTTTTGTCCTGCCTGGTAAATCTGCAGCAAAATAAAATAGCAGCATAGATGCAGAGCATCTATATCTACCAAGTAAGCATAGATGCCCCATTTTAAATAACATACAAACTACCCACAGAAACAAAATAAAAATAAAAGCAATAACACACCGATAACTCTTAAATAAATGTATGGAAACTTCTAAAAAAAAAAATAGCAGCTGCAAAGCTTGCCTGAAAGCAATAACAGCATTCCCATTCATTTTACATGTGGCTCAAAGTTTTTCTTAAAAGTTGATATAAGACAACATTCTCCTCTCCTACATAATGTACCTGGCCTGGGTTTAAATGGACTAAACAGATTCAAAAATAAATATATCAAGTAGCAAAACCGAGAGAAAGAATAAAACCAGTCTAGAAAACATTCTTTCATGGATATTCATTTTACCTGAAGATAAACCACGTTGAAAGACACCCTGATAAAGAGCTCAGGGAGGATAAAGGAAACACAGCCCCATTGCTCCTATAATAGAAAAGGAAATCTATGGGGCAGTTGCTTGCATTGCTCACAAACAATTTCTTGTAATTGTGCAATCTCTTCAGAGTCCAATATGAACCAAAGTGCAACAATTTTCCAGTGCTGATTGTCTAGTGCTATCTTACAGCCTGTAGACCCCAGCTCAAAAGGTAAAAGTGTTTAGCAAGAAAGTCTAATAGTATAACAGAGAGATAAGCCTTTATTCGATATACATACACAGGTATGGGGGATTTAAGAGAAAAATATAGTCTATTTTATTTTCATGTTTGAAGTCATATCATTCCAAAGAGAATGATTTATCTTTAAAAAAAAAAACAAAAAACATATATGTATAAATATATATATATATATATATATATATATATATATATATATATACACACACACACTGTATATATACACAGTCTACACTAAACCGTAAAATAAGTGTAGTGCAAATGTTTAATATAGAGATATAAATATAAAAAACACAAAAAAACAAACTATAGAGCTTATAAAAAATGTAGCTCTATATAATGTGTAAAGGAACAGTACTCATTAAATCGTACTCTACTTGGCAGGACTAATGCTCCATAAACACACATCTAAATGCAACATATATCACATACAGAGTGAAAACCTCCATGCAATAAAATAGGAAAAATCTATTTAAAAAAAAAAAAAAAAAACACTGTGGTGGAATAGTGACAGTTCATATGTCTTCACAGTGCTTCTAGTGACCCACCACCTTCAGGTGAAATTCTTGCTCACCTCTAATACCAGACCCTATCAAGGAGTCATATACACCTCTGACAAATTCCTCCTAGGAGAGGTACAGCAAGCACTCCTCTTCCTCTCGTCTCAGGGTGTATTAACTGTTTTTCCCTCCTCGTTCCTCCGTCATCAGCATAACATGCCACAGAACAAAACAGAAAAACCATAGTGGTCTCTAATAGCATTTATTAAAAATACAAAGACATAAACACACTCACAAGGATATCAAATGACAAGCGTATGAAATAATCAGCTCACTACGCTGACACAGCTATGTGACGTCACAGGCTTCTTTCCTCCCACCCATATGCATTATGCATGGGTAAATAGAGAGCACTATGGTTTTTCCATTTTGTTCTATGGCCTGTTCTATTGATGACTGAGGAACGAGGAGGGAAAAACAGTTTTTACACCCTTAAACGAGGTGTTGTGAGGCATTCGACATCACTTCATTTATAGTGATTGCGCTGAATAGTTTACAAGGAACACACCAGACAGGTCAGGGATGAGTTGGTCCATCACATAAAATTCCAATAAAATACATTTACGATTTTGGTTGTAACATGACAAAATTTCAAGGGGTATGAATACTTTTTCAAGGCATTGTACCTATGTCACACAGACAGTATTGTGCAAATGTTTTAGGCAGGTGTGGAAAAATGCTGTAAATTAGGAAAGCTTTAAGAAATAGGAGTGTTCGTAGTTTATTTCTGTCAATTAACAGAATGGAAAGTAAATAAACAAAAAAAATCCAAATTAAATCAATATTTTAGTGTGACCACCCTTTGCCTTCAAAACAGCACCAATTCTTCTAAGCACACAGTTTCTGAAGGAACTCGGCAAGTAGGTTGTTCCAAACATCTTGGAGAACTTCAGATCTTCTGTGGATGTAGGCTGCCTCTGAGCCTTCTGTCTCTTATGTATTCCCAGACAGTCTAGATCAGTGGTCCTCAACCCTGGTCCTCGGGCCCACTAACAGGCCAGGTTTGCAAGATAACTGAAATACATCCCAGGTGATATAATTTGTTGCTTAGTGATTGCAGTACTCTAGTCTGCATCTCCCCAAGGTAATACTTAAAATCTGGCCTGTTAGTGGGCCCTGAGGACCGGAGTTGAGGACCGCTGGTCTAGATGATGTTGCGATCAGGGATCTGTGGGGGGCAAAGCTTCACTTCCAGGACTTCCTTTTCTTTTTTTACACTGAAGATAGTTCCTAGGAGACTCAGGACCTAAAAAAACCTGAAAAGAAACTTTGCCCCCCTTTCTGGCAAAAGAAACATTTCGCAGATCTCCTTGATGCTCACAAAGGAAGTCCACGGGGCCGGAAACCAGCAAAGATGTCCCCCCCACCCCAATAATGGGTGAGGGCAGACCTTCATGCTGTCTGCTGGTCCGGAGAAGCTAGCTCCAGGCTAACCAGACCAAGGTTGCTTGGAACCTCTCGGGGAAGATTTCAAAAATTAACTTCCCTTATTCTCCATCCCAGAAGCACAAAATCATTTTCTATGGGCTGAGAAGCAGGGCCCCCTGCGACGAGGCTCCTTCCCTTTCCTTGACTGTGGCAGGAAGGTACTCTCTCTCCCCCCCGTAATACCATTAATGATGTCATCCAGGATAGCCCCAAACAGGCAATCGCCTTGAAAGGACAAATCAATACGCGGTTTCTTAGAGGCATGGTCTGCAGACCAATTTTTAAGCCACAGCACGCGCCTTACTACCCCTGAAACCGAAAGTTTGGACAGCACAGGAGCTGTATCCAAAGCTGCATCACAAACTGCAGCCCATGGACCAACTGGTTCGCTAAATCATCATAAGCAGCAGGGACCTGTTCACTCCCCAAGCCCTGGTGCAAAAGCTAGGCCCATTTAGTTAGGGCATGAGACACCAGGGATTCCTCTACAGGGATTATGGTTGCTTTATTCAACCTGAAAAAAGGAGAGTCCACCACTGGTGAACTAGTCCACTTATTTTAAAAGTGACTCCTCAAAAGGGTAACGTACAGCAAAATTTTTGGGGACCACAAAGGGTAATTTTGGTTTTCCCATTCCTTACAGGAAACACCTTTGGAGTGAGTATGAGGCGACTAATGCGTACCAAACGACAAAGCCATGTCCGTGGCTACATCAGCTGCATCCTTAATTTTTAAAGTCTCACGTCCTGCAGTGATAAGTGGAAAGGAAGACCTTGCAGTTAAAGAAAAAACCTCTTTTGGCACACTAAAGGATCCCCCCAAGGCTCAGGATACCTATCAGCAGAAAGAGAGAGAACAGGAACCTCCAAGGACTCACCCTACAGACCGGAGGAAATCGCAGAGAATTCAAACCCAGCATCATCATGGACGCCATTCCTGTTTATATGTCTCAGGCACAGGAAGAGGAAACTGAGGAGGAGCTTCGGCATCCCCACGAGACCTCGATCATCGCCAGTGTCTCCTGAAGTAAGAGAAAATGGCCCCCGTGACATCTTCTGGCTACAGAAACATGGCTGCCAACTGGAGACCAGTCAGAATAAGGGAAAATGCCAAAGTCAGCTAAAAACGCTGAAGTGTGCTGCCAGGATCTTCCCGCCCTTATGCCCTCTGCAATGCTGCACCCTCTGCAAGGGACCCCTCCAGAAGGCAGGACACACGTTAGGGGAGACTCCGCTGCGCACTCTGCACCGGTCTCTGCACTGGGGTCCCCCTGCACTATAAACACACTGCAAAAAGTAGGGCATGCACCTAGGGGTCTTCTACACTGGGACCTCTCCAGACTACCAGGGCAGGTCACACACTATCCCAGGACCCTTACAGAGGGGGAATAGAGGGTGGAGACCACTGGGGTCTCAGCTGCATTCTCTGCCCTGGGACCCCCAGACTCCTGGTCCAGACAGGGGGGAAGGGAGTGGGGGAAGCCCATCTCAATGAGGGATTTAGGGATGGGAGGAGGAAACCTGCAGGCAGGTCAGATCGTCCCTGGAGGTTTTACCCACATTCACCCAAAAAAAACACCAAAAAGGAGAGGGGTAATGGTACTTACTGTACCTTCCATGGTGTGGGCAACTCTCAAGACAGAATCCTCACCACAAAAGTAGGGGAGCTGTCGACCAAGGGACCGTTGTGACTCAGACCCATGCCCGGTCGTATACAACTCTGCGGGATGTTTAACTTGCGGGCCAGCCTCTGTCCATGAGGCTATGTCGCAGTCAACCTAGCATGTAGCTGCAGTCTGCATGCACTCGCTATCTGGGCTGGGGGGACCACTGGATCTAGATTATCCAGCCCGTCGCCTAGCCTGGCAGAGAAAAACAAGAAAGATTTAAGGAAGGAGAAAACATTGCTAGGACCAGAGATCCCAGCCAGGAGCCTAGGTCCTCCTTACTCCTGACTAGACAGATTAAAACTGAACCTAGAGAAGAGAGAGGGGTTATATACCAAGCGGAGGACAGCCCATGGGATTAGCCAGGTGTTTTTTGTTCTGCCTACTCATACTCCTGGAGGAGGCAATATAACCTAGTAGTTATGATTTATGGAGCGCTCTGTCAATCGATGAATGAAAGAGAAGTTATAACTGGTTAATTATACACCTGACTTTGACCAAGTGTACAAAGTGTGCAAGTGTAATGGGCCATACACACTATTTCTGAAGACTTTTTCCTTTAGACTTACCAAAACCATATGAGGTCAAACCTAAACACTTTCAATTTGTATGCAATCTGGCAGGCCCTTGCACTACATAGAAAAGGTAAATCTGAAGGAAATCTAACCACAAAAGTTGGATAGTGTGTATCCAGCTTAAAGAGGAAGTAAACCCTCCTCAGGAAGTTGTACCTATAGGTAAGCCTATGATAAGGCTTACCTATAGGTACTGTAAATATCTCCTAAACATGTACCGTTTAGGAGATATTTACCTTTAATGCAGCCAGTGACGTCACTGGCGCATGCGCTCTGAAGGAACGGCAGATCGTGCCGTTCCTTCAGAGCCCCGTGCCGTGACCGTCGGCTCCCGCGCGCGTGCGCGGGAGTGACGTCACCGCGGCTCCGGCCAATCAGATGGCCGGATGCCGCGATCCCGGAAGACGGGCGACTATACATGTCGCCCGTCATACAGGTAAGCGGACGGCACGGCGGGGGCTCGTTGTAAGGTAAGTATTTCATAATGAGCTAGTATGCGATGCATACTAGCTCATTATGGGTTTCTCTTTCAGGTTGTAAAGAAGAGAAAAAAAAAAATTCTTGGTGTACAACCTCTTTAAGACTTGAGGTTTCTTTGAAGTCAAAGGGCAGTCACACCAAATATTGATTTGATCTAGATTTTTCATCTGTTCGATCATTTTGCATTTTCTAAATTGATAAAGACAAACAATTAAAATATATTTTTTGATAGTATTCTTACTTTACAGCATTTTTTCACATTTTCCTAAAACTTTTGCACAGACAGTACTATATATGCGCACACATACATACACACAGTATATAGATGCAAGCGTCCTTCCAAAAAAACAGCAAAGGCACCAAGCAAGCAGCTACATCGAACAAACAACCCATACTGTATCTCACAAAAATGAGTAAAGCCCTAACATTTTTGAAAAGTATTTTATTAGATCTTTTCACGTGACAACACTGAAGAAATGAGGCTTTGCTACAATGTAAAGTAGTGAGTGTACTGCTTGCATAACAGTGTATATATTCTGTCCCCTCAAAATAACTCAACACACAGCCAATAATGTCTAAACCGCTGGCAACAATAGTGAGTACACCCTTAAGTGAAAAGTCCAAATTGGCCCCAATTAGCCATTTTCCCTCCCTGATTTTATGTGACTCGTTAGTGTTACAAGGTCTCAGGCGTGAATGGGGAGCAGGTGTGTTAAATTTGGTGTTTTCACTCTCACTCTTTCATACTGGTCACTGGAAGTTCAACATGGTACCTAATGGCAAAAAACTGAGGATATGAAAAAAAAAAAAAAAAAAAAAGAATTGTTGTTCTACATAAAAATGGCCTAGGCCAGTGATGGCAAACCTCGGCACCCCAGATGTTTTGAAGTACATTTCCCATGATGCTCATGCACTCTGCAATTTAGTTGATCATGGGAAATGTAAAAGATTACCAAGGCCCTGAAACTGAGCTGCATCAAGGTGGCCAAGACCATACAGCAGTTTAGCAGGACAGGTTCCACTCAGAACAGGCCTCGCCGTGGTCGACCAAAGAAGTTGAGTACACGTGCTCAGCGTCATATCCAAAGGTTGTCTTTGGGAAATAGATGTATGAGTGCTGCCAGCATTACTGCAGAGGTTGAAGGGGTGGTGGGGTCAGCCTGTCAGTGCTCAAACCATATGCCACACACGGCATTAAAATGGCTGTCGTCCCGGAAGGAAGCCTCTTCTAATGATGCACAAGAAAGCCCACAAACAGTTTGCTAAAGACAAGCAGACTAAGGATGGTTCAGATGGTGTCAAGCTTGTAGCGCCAACCAGGTGAGTCTACAAAGACAAGCCTGTCTTGCCTACAGTCAAGCATGGTGGTGGGAGTGTCATGGTTTGGGGCTGCATGAGTGCTGCCGGCACTGGGGAGCTACAGTTCATTGCGGGAACCATGAATGCCAACATGTACTGTGACATACTGAAGCACAGCATGATCGCCTCCCTTCAGAGACTGGGCCACAGGGCAGTATTCCAACATGATAATGATCCCAAACACACCTCCAAGACGACCACTGCCTAGCTAAAGAAGCTGAGGGTAAAGGTAATGGACTGGCCAAGCATGTCTCCAGACCTAAACCCTATTGAGCATCTGTGGGGCATCCTCAAACAGAAGGTGGAGGAGTGCAAGGTCTCTTACATCCACCAGCTCCGTGATGTCATCATGGAGGAGTGGAAGAGGACTCCAGTGGCAACCTGTGAAGCTCTGGTGAACTCCATGCCCAAGAGGGTTAAGGCAGAGCTGGAAAATATTGACACTTTGGGACCAATTTGGACATTTCCACTTACTCGCTTTTGTTGCCAGCGGTTTAGATATTAATGGCTGTGTGCTGAGTTATTTTGAGGGAACAGCAAATTTACACTGTTATACAAGCTGTACACTCACTACTTTACATTGTAGCAAAGTGGAATTTCTTCAGTGTTGTCACGTGAAAAGCTATAATAAAATATTTAAAAAAATGTGAGGGGTGTACTCACTTTTGTGAGATACTGTATGTATTGATATGTCAATAATAAGGCATTGGCATATTATACAGCTTGGACCAATATTCACTATTTGACATACCTAGTCAATGCAGCTGAAAAACAATGAAGTAGACACTGCTACTTTAGTGATCTCTACTTGCTGCCTCATCCTGTGTTGAGCAGTTGCTCTCCTGCATTGTGAACACAGGATGTCGGTCGCCATTCAGAGAATGCTTTGCATTTCCTAAATTAATGCAAAGCGTTCTCTGACTGGACAAGGTGGGGCTCTCACTGAATGGTGCCTGTGCAGAGCAGCTGATCTCCTGTACTCATGAGCTATCAGGCCGGATGTTCATGCATAGGACCCAGAAGCAAGTGGAGATTGCAGAAGTAGCGGTACCTTCTTCAGTAATTTTTTAGCTTGCAGCTGCATCAGACAAGTATGGGCTCTTTCACACTGGCGATCCGATCAGATCCGCCTGTCAGTTTTTTAGGCGGATCTGATCGGATCCTCCATGCAGCTCTATGGTGCAGCGGATGTCAGCGGAGACACCTCCGCTGACACCAGCTGCCATCCGTATCCGATCCTGTCCGTGAAATCTGGATGGATGGGAACCCTATTTTTTCCATCCGTTCCGGGATCGGATCGGATGAGAGTGGACAGGCGGGCCGCTCTCATCCGATCCCCCATAGAGATCAGCGGGAGCTGTGACACCTCCCTCTCCGCACTGCAAGCGGAGACGGAACTGTCATCCGCCGGCTCAGCGGGGATCGGCGGATCGATCCCCGCTGAGCAGCACGGATCCACCTACGGAGGCGGATCGTGTGAAAGAGCCCTAAGTCATATACATAATTCAATTGGTAAAAGTTGGTACAATGTAACTTAGTATACCATACCAATGCCTGGAATTATTCCTAATTCATTATAGGTGCTTATTATAGTGTTGACAATAATGAAGCCCTTTACATACTGTAAATTCACATTAGTCCCTACCCTTAAAGCAGTATTATACCCAAAAGCAAACATTTAATTGCAGCTTACCAATACTTAGATGCGACGGCTGTATTTGTTTCCTTTTTTGGTAATCCAGCTAGCAAGTCAGTTACTTTTCACAGCACAAACTCTCCAGCAGGATGTATCAGTTTACATGGATGAGACAAGCCACTTAACACTGATAGAGCTGATTAAAATGGATCAGCGTTCATTTATGTAAAACCTTTATCCCTAATGGGAAAAAATGGTATGCTGTAACTGCTTATAAAGTGTGAGCTGGAGTTTGGCTTCAATTTGTAAATGCTTCTAAATCTGCTAATACATTTAACACTACCCTCTCCCCCCAGACTGACAATGCTGCTCTCTGCTGTGCCTCCCGTTCTCATTCCTCCAGAGTTGTGTTTCACTAATATAGGTGGTGTGTTACTGGCCAGATCACCAGGGGAAAACAGAGGTAAAAAAAAAAAGAAAAAAGTCAAAGAAAAGAAAACTGATGCAGCCACCACATTTAGTTATTGGTAAGCTGCAATATCATACATTTTTGGTTTTGGATCTAATACCACTTTAAGGAGCTTACAATGTAAGGTCCCTAAAGTGCATATATTAGTACATATACAGATACTAGGGGTGATTTGTAAAGCAGACAATTAACCTTGAAGCCAGGGACCACAGTGCTTCTAACCATTAGACGGGGTTCACACCACTGCCCTATAGTTTGAGTGCAGTGTGAATTATGCTAATTTTACAGGCGGTTTTAAGTGCACTTTTCTTGACTTCTATTAGACTATGCATTTTTAAGAAACCACATTAAAGTCCTGCATGCTGAATCCTTGATTCAGAAACCTTATGGTTTAAAAGTCCATGAGCGCGTCTAAAAGGCGGGTACAATTATTACGTACCCAAACCTTAGTGGACCAGTGTGAACCAGGCCTTATCCCAATGTGCTTTTCTCCAGTCTTTATGATGTCAATATATCCAAAGTTGTTGTGCAATCACTACACGGCAAAGATAACCTGCTGTCTGATATTAAAGAATGGTTGGGAATGTATTTTAAAAATGTTTTTCTATTTTTCTAAGCTTTTTTTTGTATAGACATCTTTTGATGTGCAAATCCCTTGCCATTATGAGTTCTATATTAGGCATACTGGCCCCTGAATTTTTTTTCCACCTCTAAAAGAACACTGGCTATTGATGATGATATGGTTATTAATCAAATACAACAGAGAATTTAGCAGGGTTTCCAATCAACTGGATAGGACAAAAATCAACTGACAATTGATTAACTGCCTGTCAGACTTACAGGTAGGAGACAATGGGCAATTGTGTAAAAACCACAAAGAGGTCTATGTAAAATGGGATTTTTGACTTAGCGTAAAATCCATTTCTCTGATGTTCTTTGACGGACACAGCTCCAGAAATTCTTAAACATTTGGTTATACTGCCCCCTACAGGAAAAGGGCACTAGGCTGAAAAAAAAAGTCTGGCTATGTCTATGTGCAGGCCCAGGGGGTATACTCCCTCTCTCTGCTCTGGGTACTCAATTTTGTTACAAGCAGTGTCAGAGAAAATACAATTCCACAGAGGGATGGGTGAGGTGTTCATCAATGAACATCAGAGAAATGGATTTTACAGAAAGTCAAAAATCCCATTTTCTCTTTCTTTCATTCACGGACACAGCTCCTGATATTGTTAACTATTGGGACATCCCAAACCAGTGTGAAACATGAGGAGTGGGAACAGCAAACAAATTCCCAAGGCTAAAAACAGTAGCCAACCATGCAAAAGGGGCTCAACAAAAACAACTGGAGCCCACCTGAAAAAAAACAATACACCCTCAAGAGGACCAAGTCCTCTAAACAGCAGCCTACAAAACCTTGCGGCCAAAAAAGGCATCCACTTTATAGAACTTTGTGAAAGTGTGCGTCAACGATCAGGTGGCCTCCTTGCATCACTAATGCCTGATGACAGGAGGCCCAGGAGGCACTGAGCGCCCAAGTAGAGTGTGCCTTCATAGGGAAAGGAGGAACCTGAACCCTGATGGAAAAGGCATAAATAACCGTCTGTCTGATCCATCTAGGAATGGTGGCAGAGGAAGCGGACAGCCCTGTCCGAGACCCATCCACAAGCACAAATAGTGAGTCTGACTTCCTAAAAGACTCTGTAGCTGCCAGGTACACTTTTATTGCCCGAACCACATCCAGGGCATGCAGGGCAATTTCCTTAGGATGTTTTGGCCTTGGACACATGGAGGGCAAAACAATGTCTTCATTCAAATAGAAATCAGAGACAACCTTTGGAAGGAATGACGGACAGGGGCGAAGAACAACCTTATCAACCTTAACCACCAAGTATGGTGGGCAGGATAATGCTGCCATTTAAAAACCATGTTTTTATTCCCACCTTCTGAGACCGCATAAACAAGGGAATCTCCAGAAGAATCTCAAAGGTAAACTTCTGGAGGACCGAAAGCACCAAATTGAGGTCCCAAGGCGGCAACAGAGACCGCACTGGAGGAACCAAATGGCGAACACTCTGAAGAAAGACACGCACCAGGGAGTGTGTGACCAAGTGTCGTTGAAAGAAGACTGTCAAGAGTTGACACCTGGCCTTTGATGGTACTCAAGGCTAATTTCTGTTCAACCCCCCGTGAAGGAAGGTCAAGATCCGAGCCACCGAGGAGGAGCAAGGATGAACCCCAAGGGACTCACACCACACGATTTAAGTCTTCCACATACAAGGGTAGATCTTCCTAGAAGTAGATTTCCTAGCTTTTAACAGTGTTGGAATCACCAATTCAGACCAACTCCTATCCTTTAGTACCTGGCTTTAAACAACCAAGCCGTCAAAGCCAGCGACTGTAAAGCAGGATGGAAAATTAACCCTTGGGACAGCAGATCCTCCCTAAAAGGAAGCTTCCAAGGAACGTTGGCGATCAGCTGCATCAGATCGGCTTACCAAGCCCAGCGAGGCCAGTCCAGGGCTATTAATCGCTTCTGCCTCGATCCTGCGTAGAAGAATAGGCAGAAGCTTAAGAGGAGGGAAGGCACAAATTAGATGACACAGACCCTATGGGGCCACCAGCGCATCTGTGGCGTCTGCCAGAATCCCGTGAATGTGCCCCGGACCTCTGCACCTTTCTGTTGAGCCGAGACGCCAACAGATCCACCTCAGGGGTGCCCCACCCAGAGACACGTATAATGAAATACCTCCAGTTGAAGAGACCATTCTCCCTGGTCCAACGCCTGTCAACTGAGGTAATCCGCCTGCTAGTTTTCCACTCTGGGAATATGCAAGATGGAAAGGACTGGAACGAACGTTTTGCCCACCTTAGAATGCCGGCTACCTCCAGAGCTGCCAGGACACTTCTTGTGCCCCCTTTGTGATTGACAAGGCCGTGGCTTTGGCATTGTCTGACTGAATTTGCACTGGACATCCTTGGAAATGATCCGTCCAATGTTCCAGGCACAATCTGATCGCTCGGAGCTACAGGATATTGATTGGTAGTCTTGACTCTTCCAGGGTTAAGACCCCCTGAGTAGAATTTCTGTTGAGAACGCCTCACCAACCCGACAGGCTGGCATCCATGATGACCACTGTCCAATACAAGGGGAGGATTTGCCCTGCTGGAGTGCTAAAAAATGAAGCCACCAGATCAGGGACCCTTTTGCACCCCGGCTCAGCTGGATTTGGTTGTCCAGAGACTGCAGCGTCTTGTCCCATTTAATCAGAACCTTCCTTGCAGGGACCTAGTATGGAACCATGCAAACGGGACTGCCTCGAAGGTAGACACCAACAGGCCCAGCACTCGCATGCAAGTCCGGAGGAATGACCATCTGCTGGACAGCAGGAGGCGAATTGCAGCCTGCAGTTTCTGGAGTTTGTCCAGAGGAAGGAGTACTCTGGCTAAGGCTGAGTCCAGAGTCAGACTCAGTCTAGTTTCGTGAAAGGAACCCAGACAGAGTTCTGAAGGTTCAGAATCCAGCCAAACTTCCTCAGGGTCCACATGGAGATCCCCAGATTTTCCACTAGCGCAGTAGGAGACACTGCTCGCAGAAGAAGGTCGTCCACATAGCCCAGGACCACGATCCTCTGCAGACGCAACAATGCTAACACAAGGGCCAACACTTTAGTGAAGAACCGAGGAGCAGAGGCAAGGCCAAAGGGTAACGCCGCAAACTGATAATGCGCCTCTCTCGCGGCAAAGCGGATGACACATATTGACCGACACATATTGAAATGTGAAGGTAAGGGTCCTTTATGTCGATGGAGGCAAGAAAATCCCCCTGATGCAGGGAAGCAACACCATGCGAAGACTCCATTCTGAACCTCTGCACCTGCGCAAGCAGTTCAGCACCTTGAGGTCCCCCCCCCCCCCCTAAAGAGAGCCTGTAAGCGGACCAGGGACAGTCGCACATTGGAAGAAAAGAACCTTTCCGGAGGGTAAGAACAAAACGATCATGTAGGCGGACTGTATTACCAAGTGGACCCATTTATCTTGTACCGGGGAAGTCCACGGGGCCCGGAACCAGCAAAGACGTCCCCCCACCCCAGATACAGGTGCGGGCACACCTTCAAGCTGAAGGTGCCTTATCCTCGGGTCTGGAGAAGTAAGCTGGACTTGCCAGACCAAATTCGCTTAGATCCTCCAGAGGAGACCCTGAAGGGCTTCGATCCCTTATCAGTCTACCCTGAGGAAAAAAAAAATAAAAACAAAAAACGCATGAGCTGAGGAGGAGGGGCCCCCCGTCTATGATGAGGGCCCTTGCCCCCAGTAGCCTGTGGAAAAAGGGTACTCATCCCCCCCTGTGAGCACTTTAATGATGTCATCCAGGGTAGCACCAAACAGGTGATCTCCTTAAAAGGGAAGATCAATCAAGGCCTTTTTAGAAATCTGGTCTGCAGACCAGCATTTGAGCCAAAAGACACGCCGAAGGATCACTGTCGAACCGAGCCACAATGAACTGAACAGAAATGTATTACTGCGTTCACAGAGACTGTATGACAAATGTGCTGTCTGCATACCAGAAATAGGACAACATCAGAGAAAATGGAAAGTAACGTTGGGACTGGGAACCTGAGCAATATGACCGCTATTCATCCATAAAGTAAGAGTATCAAAAGAAACAAGAAATTTCCCCATCATATTCTATATTAATCAACAGATATTCCCTGACAACAAGCCTCAGTAAAATCAGGCCGGAGCTTTTCATCTGATCCATATGAATTCCCCCACAATAAGGCCAACAATAGGGGTGTCTGGGGACCCTCTTCTCTCTCTCCTCCACAGACTAATTATTATCTCCATGTTATCTTCGCATGAATGTAAACACTCATAAAACCCTTATACTGCTGCCGATAGGAGGTTTGGACAGTGGAAAACAAAAAAATCTGCAGGCTAGCCCAGGATAAACCCTCCTAATATCAATATGCCTCAGTGTTCTAGGAAAGGTAGGTGGGACCTGTGTCCTTCAAAGTAAAGAAAAGGATTTTATGGTGAGGACACAATTCCTAATGTTATTACTAATTGTTCATTGAGCATTGTATCCTGGAAACATAAATCAGATTCTAACTTACCAATGGCTCCACTTGTCATCCTGGCATGTACTGTATCTTCTACACCTGGCTGCCCTGATAGAACCAGAGCTTCAGGCATATGTATGCTCAGAGAATCTAACTCTGCAAAAAAAATTTAGTGTATTCCAAAGGTCAAGCACCTCCCTGTCTCTAAGCCCACCAAGACAAAATGGTAAATCCATACAAAAACACTGGGGGAAGCCTGCTTAACATTATCTGTTGCCTGGAGTTGCTCTTTAATATACTATGGCCCTTCACTGCATGTCTTTACACTCAAAAACTTTCACAAGCAAAGGATGACAGGCAGCTTTACTGACATTTGCTAAATGCTGTAATATGCGAACACAGAATATCTATTTGGAATCTGCCAGTGTGTATGATAAAGTACAACAGTAACTTGGACTCTCACCAGTTTTTTGCACTGGTACAAATGTCAGAGAAATTGTGCGGGGGAAATATCTGACAAGACAACAAACATGAGAGATTTTGCAGCCACAAATCTGAAGGTGATCAAGCACGTTCAACTGGTTCAAGCCAACGCTTTTTACCTTCCATTAAAAAACCTTGGGTAACTGACTTTAGGATGTTGTACTGCCTAATCCATTGAGTCCTGTTTTATTGTTCCTGCAAACCACTTTTAAATGTAGCTCTGTAACAAAACATTTATCCAGTTACATTTACATGTCACATGAAAGATATATTTTTTTTCATAAGACTCCTGCCTGAGAATTTGTTTTTCTTTTCATTTAAGATGCTATGTATAGATTTTTGTATTATTATTAAAGCAGCAGAATGAGCAAACTATGATTGAGAGGAACCATCTTATGCACATTGCTGTTGTCCCACATCATTCAGTACAAGCCTTTTTAGATCGTTAACTACCACAGGAGAGCTGATTACATAGGCACTAGCAATTTCCTAACCAATGACCACCTGAACAATGATGTGTTCAGCATCTCAGACCCCGAAGCCTTTCAAAGGTGAGTCATTTCACAGTTTGGAACTCCATCTCCATAGCAACATCCCTTTGAGGGTTTTAGAATCACCATCTAGTAATTCTATGATCATCAAGCTCAACCATTCCCAATGGTTCTTTTCACAGCAGATGGGAAAGGAAGCCTTGAAATTTTACAGTCTATTTCAAGCAATTCATCTGGCAGCCTATTAGAATTCAAAATATTTCGACCTTCAATCACATAGCATGTTATCTGGAGCTGTGGCGATCTCAAGTCAAGACAAGCAGACGTTTTAGTCTAATCATCCATGATGAGAAGAGACTGACAAAAACTCTTAATTCAGCCGCCATCAAAATGCTTATTTTAACGGCATGAAAGTATTTCAACAAGCAATGAAAACACACCATGTTCTGTTTCTTATAGCTAACTTCATCTACCGGAACAAATCCAAATTCTGCATACTGTCATCTGGACTTTGCCTTTCTGCATATAGGCTATTTCCAACACCTTTCTCAAGAGAAAAATAAAATAAATATTTCCTTAAACATTTTCTTATATTATATCAAGTAATTAACCCCTTCAAGCAAGGATGCCAGCCCATACTCTACACTAGTTGTACACCAAATATTGCAACCAATTAGGCACTGAAAATCAGCAAATGTCCAACACTTTCCTTGCATTTTTCTATTAATACAGTACATATCTTTTTCAGACACAGGTTTCTAGTTTTGCCAAGCTCATTTTAATCTTCTGCCTGTGAAAATCATTTTATTAGCCTGGCCACTTAATTTTTGCCCATTTGCAATGCTCAGCAATGTGGACTGTCAAATATTCATTTAACCCAGATAAAAGGCAATCAAACTTTTAAAGGGTGGATGCTAAAATCTTTGTCTATGGCCAGTCCTAAGAAGGCTATGCAACGGATGAGATTACTGCATGGTACAAAATCTTTCTGAAAAGTGATGCACACAACTCAGCAGTTGTAGGTATTCACTGGTCATTCAGGCACCAATCTCTGTATTGCTAGAAGGCATAGGGAAGTGTCAAGTACTCCCCCCTTTACCCAAAAGTTCCAGGTTATTTAAAAATGTTATAAATTTTTTTTAACCGCTAAAGCCCCTTTCACACTTATACGACGCGATTTTGACGCGACTTTGCAGCGATTTTGAAAGCAATGGCTATGGCTCAAAAATGCAATCAAATCGTGGCAAAGTAGTGCAGGAACTACTTTGAAGTCGGTGCGACTTCAAAACACACTGATATGAATGGGGCTCAAAATAATGGAAAATGACTTGTCATGCGATTTTGCGGTCCAAAATTGCGGGACAAGTCGCACTAGTGTGAAAGGGGCCTAATAAATGTTCACACTAGTGCGGCTGTGATTTGATCAGATTTCAGTGCACTTACGTGGTGCAGCTTGGTTGCGTTATGATGCATTTTTGATATTGCTGCATTTTGACTCCTCCCTACAGTCAGCCAGCAGGGATCAGCCATTGGTTGTTAGGGAGCCAGCACCCGCCAGTGTCCCAACAACCAATGATTCATCCCTGCTGTCAGCAGGGGCTATTTGGGTCTGGTATGGACTTTAGGAGGGACCCCAAACAAAAAAAAAAAAAGTGTGGGGTCCCCCCAACATCCATACTAGGTTTTGACCAGTCCTTTATTTAAAAAAAAAAAAAAAAAAGTCCCCCAAAGTATAGCAATGTAGGTCCACGTCAATAATGATAAACAAGGACCGCCACCTTGCTCCAAAAAAACAAAAATGATGCCGTGGTGTCAACGCCGATTCTTCATCATTCTCTTTTTAGGCACCACAAGCATTTCGGGGAGCCATTTACTCTAAGGATGGGTGAGGCTCTGAAACATATTTTGGTCATGAAGGTAGATGCAGAAGCTTGACATTGATATACTTTGGCCTTTATCTCTTCTGCTCCATGCCTCTTGTCAAGTACGTGAGCTGGTGGCTGTTAAACTCAGATTTCTTTGACAGTTGCCTTCTGCCCTGTTATAGGTAGTAAAAGAACTTATTAGAATTTTATTACCAGTACAACTGTTTTTTCCCTTGCTTGGGTGCTTAACACAGTGGTGCGTTTGCAGAATGATTTTTGCATCCCCTAAGATTTCAATGGTGAAGCACCAAAAATGTATGCACATGCGGTTTTTTTTTTTTTTGGTGTGTTTTTACCTATAATTTGTGTTGTTTGTTAGGAGTAGCAGCAGGGATGAGTCATTGGTTGTTAGGGAGTCAGCAACCATTGGCATCCTAACAAGCACTGACCCATCGCTGCTGTCAGCTGGGGAATTCTCTGGAATACAATCTAAGTGCTTTCACTAAAATATTTAATATCCTAGTTTACAGATTTCAGGGAGCGTAATATGAATACACAGTTCCGGTCTGTGGGAAAATATCTGAGGATATTTAGGAATTTGGATTGTGGCAACATCTAATAATGGTTAATTAATGCAGGTTAGAAAGTGTTGATCAAATGTTATTTTCTTTCGACAAAAAAACCCCAAAAAACTCCTGATGGTCCAATCTCTGTCGACATAACTTCCAAAATGCTATCATATTAAAAAAAAAAAATTATGTATAATGCAGCCCACGAGCAGTGCTATATTAAAACATATACTTTATTATACAGAGCATTTAATTTTTTTATGTTTAAACTACACATGAACAGTCCTTCACTAATGTCCTATTCTAGAAGGTTACAAATCCATATATCATTATTGGGTATCAGCCATTATTATGATGAAGGAGGCCCTTTTAACATGTTGCTTTGTTATGAGGAACTCAAATAAGATTTTTTTAAATCTCATACAATCCTTTTCTAGGAGTTCCCACTGCCAACATTCCTCAATTTTGTAATAAAGTGGTGAAAAGCAAGACGATAGACACACTGGGTGGGACCTGCATTCCTTAAAGTGGTTCTAAAGGGCAGGTGGTTTTTTACCTTAAGGCCCCTTTCACACATACAGACCCCGTTTGTCCGTTTTTCATTCATCCGTTGACGGATGAAAAATGGACATCAATGCATTCCTATGGAAAAATGGATGACAACGGATGATCATCCGCTTACATCCGTTTTCATCCGCTTCTGTCCGTTTTTTGGAACAGATGAAAGCCCTATTTTTCTTCCATTAAAAAAGTGGATGGGACGAAAAACGGATGTAAACTGACAAACGCCCCGCTTTTCATCCGTTTTTGCATTGGTAGTGGATGTAAAAGAAAAACGAATGAAAGACTGATGAATACTTCATCCATTTTGACGTGACTAAACTGATAAAATGAACAGTCCCCTTTCACACATGCGGAAGGTTCAGTTCATCAGTTCAGTCACGTAAAAATGGATGAAGTATTCATCAGTTTTTCATCAGTTTTTTTTTTACATCCACTACCAATGCAAAAACACATGAAAAACTGACCATGTTTCAGTTTACATCCGTTTTGTGTTCAAACTGTTTTTTAACGGAAGAAGAATAGAGCTTTGATCAGTTAAAACAAAAAAAAACAGGCGACGACGGATGCGGATGTAAATTAATGTTCATCTTATTTACATCTGTTTTTCCATAGAGAATCTCTACATGTAGAGAGAAACCTATCCAGGCTGTTGCTGAACCGAAAGACCAAGAGGTCCACATCCAGCATCCCCCACCTGTGTACTTTGATTCTTGAACACCTGCAGGTGTACAGCACATTTTCTCAGATCCAGGCACTGCTGTATGAGGAAGTCTGCCCACCAATTGCCATTGCCTAAGGTATACACTGCAGAGAAGACTAGTACATGAAGCTCTTCGAAGAACAGAATTCTTTCTATCACTCTTGCTCTGATATGCCATCTGGTTCCTCCCTCATGGTTGATGTATACCACCAGGTACTCCAATGAGCTCCAGGCTCTGGATTCTGAAGACTCAGGATGCAACACAACCTTGCTAGGGTCTGAACTGTCCTCATCACATGGTTTGTCAAGACTTTTGCCAACTGCTTACTCAACAGGTGGTCTCCCAGGTAGCCCATACCGTGAATGTCCTCAAAGCATAAGAAGGCAAGCACAGGGGCTAGAACTCTGGTGGGGTGCAGAACAGAACAAACGGTAGGGCCACAAACTGAAAGTGTTGGGGATCCACAGCTAAGCAAAGAAATCACTGATATGCTGGAAAAATAGGGACATGACAGTATGTGTCCTTCCTGTCTACAGAGACCAGAAAGACTCCCTGAATGAGGGGAAATAAGACAGACCTGGTGGATTCCATGCAGAATTTTTGAGTCTAAGTGTAGAAATTTAGAGCCTTAAGGATCCAAGATGGGACAAATGTTCTCTTTTAATTTAGGAACTGTGAAAAGGTTGGAATGAAATCCATAAAACCCTTCTACAACATTACCTAAAGCAATAACCCCTTTAATCCAGAAGACATACGAAAGCTACATGAAGGTCTAACATTTGCAGTGCCACAGGAAGGTGGGAAGAAGCAGAGAGGAGGCTGGGAGCAGAACTTTAGCTTGTAGCCCTTGGACATTAACTCCCTTAATAAGGCATCTGAGATGCAGTCTTGAATAGGTGCCCATGAGTTTCCCAGTCTCCATACAGGATGTCTTAGAGTAGGGTGTGCACCAGAAAAGTTTGTGAAGGCCTCTAAAGGATTCCCAGACTAGTAACAGTGGTAATAGAGGCTACAAGCTGTTCCCCCATTTTTAAGTAGCAGCACACTGCATCAAAAAAGCTAAAACGGTCTTTGTAATAGAATCTGTGCTGCAGAAACTCCAGAGGCAGCTTAAGCTGAAGGCAGATCAGAAACATTTTCTAAAGGGGAAGGCGATGAGATAACTTCTGCAGTTAGAGTCACCAATCAAAGTTGCAACAAGGCACATATAATCCTGCATAGCTGCAGTGAAATCCCACTGGGAAAAGCCCAAGAATGGGGGTCACACCAAAATGCGCAAAAACTGCAGGGAATGTATGGACTCAAGCAGGGGACAAAGTTCAAGGCTTTCTGTGTTAAGCCGTTGAGAAGGAACACTGCAGGCCACCCCAGAACATTCACTGGATTGTGAGCCAGGACGGACGGATTGTTCCCTTTGCGTTTGAAGTTAACTTCACTCTCAATACCAGATAAATCCCTGGGCAATCACAAATCAGCTGCTAAGGGCAAGAGAGGTTCAAAAGGCCAGAGGTGACCAGGTCTCTATATTCAGCAAAGACTAACTGAAGTGGAACTGTATCTCTTGCAATTAGGAGCAGTGACAGGAAGGTGCTACTACCAGTTGCATGGCGAAGGGAACAGATCACAGAGTGCATACAAAGGACACTTCACTCGATGGAACACTTGCATTTTACCCCCTCTTTGGAACACTTGCATTTTACCCCCTCCTTGGAACCAAATGGAAAAAAAAGTGAATAATAATAATGGTACCCAACAGTCCTAAAAAAAAAAAAATAGCCCCGGATGATCAATAATTTTAACTGCTGCATTGCTAATCAATCCATCTTGAGCATCGCACCCTAATGTGTCAAAAAATCCAAATCATCACAAAAGCCAATGCATGCTATATTACATGGTGTTCATACTCACTGGAGCATTTGTTTTCTGTAGACTTCAAAAAGCCTATTGACCACGATGTTCAATCTCCCTCCCTCCTCAACTAGACTGGCTGTTGACATCTACTGAGCATGCTCCAGATTCAGTTCCTGTGTAACTGGCAGAACCTTTTCCAGATAGCTTTAAAGTGTGAACAAAGTGAAAGCGATTTGAGCTTTCTGTGGTCTTTACAGCAATATTTAAATAAGTTACTCAGATGATTTTTTTGTTTTATATTAAATTAAGCGGCATGACCTATATATATATATATATATATATATATATATATATATATATACACACACACATATGTATTTTATTTTTTAAGTTATAAATTTACAATGGTAACACTAACACACTTCTTGGTTCTTGTGACTTCCGAATATTCGATGTACCAGGACCTGGAGGAGGTATTCCAGGTGGGTGCTCTGTATCACTTTCAACTCTTAGCACTGGTGATGGGCAGGAAGGGGGAAGATTATCAGCAGGTACAATGCTGATAAAACTCCCACTCAGCATATATCAGAACACTACTTCACAAAATGACAATGGTGCAGTGAATTCACTGGAAACTAAATATAATTGTTACATAGTTACATAGTAGGGGAGGTTGAATAAAGACAATAGTCCATCCAGTTCAACCTGTGTAGGCGTGCGTGGCTGTAAATCATCTCACATACCCCCGAATGTTCTGATCCTTGAGATGTACATCTAAGACTCTTTTGAAAGCCACCATACTTCCCGCAGAAACCACATCTTGGGGTAGAGAATTCCACAATCTTGTAGCCCTAACGGTAAAGAACCCCCCACGTTGCCTGAGGTTAAAACGCTTCTCCTCTAATCGCATTGTATGCCCTCGAGTCCTCATGCAATCCCTTCGACTGAATAGCTTTTTTTCTAAGCTGAGATCCCCATTGAGATATTTATAAATTGCCATCATGTCCCCCCTCAGGCGTCTCTTCTCCAGGGAGAATAAATCAAGCGATTGCAGACGCTCTTCATAATTAAGGTCCTCCAATCCCCTAATCAGTTTAGTTGCCCTTCTCTGGACTCTCTCCAGCTCCAACACATCCCTCCTGAGGACTGGGGACCAGAACTAGACAGAATACTCCAGATGCGGTCGGACCAGAGTTTTAGAAGTGGAAGGATTATAATCTTATCTCTGGAATACACCCCTTTCTTTATGCATGCTAATATTCTGCTGGCTTTGGCAGCTGCCGCTTGACATTGCATGCTATTGCCTAATCTATCATCAACCAAGACTCCCAGATATTTCTCCATTTTTGATTCCCCCAAACGTGTATTGTGCTTTTATGTTTTTAGTCCCCAAGTGCAACACCTTACACTTCTCCACATTAAACCTCATTTGCCATGTCGTTGCCCACTCTGTTATTTTGTCCAGGTCATTCTGTAGGATATCTGCTTCATGCTGTGCAGTTATTGCCCTGCCCAATTTTGTGTCATCTGCAAAAACTGATATGGAACTACTGATCCCAACCTCAATGCGGTTTATGAATAAATTTAACAAGGTTGGTCCCAGGACTGAGCCTTGGGGGACCCCGCTTACCACCTCAGACCAGTCTGAGTATGCGCTGTTTATTACCACCCTTTGGACACGCCCTTTTAGCCAGTTCCGTATCCAAGAGCAAACCCTGCTGTCGATACCAGCAGACCATATTTTATAAATTAAGCGCTTGTGGGGAACTGTATCAAACGCCTTACCGAAATCCAAGTACACCACATCTACTGGTCTGCCCCTATCTATCTCACAGCTCATCTCCTCGTAGAATGTTAAGAGGTTGGTTTGACAAGAACGCCCATTTGTAAACTTGTGCTGATTACTGCTGATGATGTTGTTGTCTTTAGCAAACTCTACGATATAGTCCCTTATCATCCCCTCCAGAAGTTTACATACTATCGATGTCAAACTGACAGGCCTATAATTTCCCGGGATATGCCTTTGCCCCTTTTTGAATATCGGAATCACGTTGGCTTTCCTCCAAACCCCTAGGAACTTCTCCTGTCCTAATACTGTCAGCAAAGATCAGGAACAGTGGTCTAGATATAACCTTACTGAGTTCCTTGAGTACTCTCGGATGTACGCCATCCGGGCCTGGTGATTTGTTTGTGTTAAGTTTATCCAGCCTTTTCCTGATTTCACCCTCTGTTAGCCATAGTGGCAAGTCCTGTGTATTACTACTAACCATACAGTCATGGTCAGTGTACCCCTCCGTTTCCTGCGTAAAGACTGACGAGAAAAAAGCATTCAGTACGGATGCTTTTTCAGTGTCCTCTGTAACCATCCTCCCATCATCGTTAATTATGTGTGCAATGTGCTCTGCCCTAGTTTTTTGCTGTTGATATATTTAAAGAATTTCTTTGGGTTTTTTTTTTTTTACTATCCTCTGCTATTTGTCTCTCAAAGTTGATTTTAGCCATCTTGATTTCCTGTTTACTTTTCTTATTTGCCTCCTTGTATTGCTTGAAAGCCGATACTGTCCCCTCTGATTTATATTTCTTGAAGGCCAATTTTTTTCCCCTAATAAGTTTTTTAACGCTACGGTTTAGCCAGCCAGGTTTGGCTTTGTTACTCAGTAGGAGGAAGCAGTAGTCCCTGGCAAGACCACCAGGCATTAAAATATGTTAATATACATTCATTTATAAACACTTTAGTGTCGTGCATTATTTTTGCACTATATGTTTTGTAATATAGGTATAGGTGTACAGTACTTTGATTAGTACCTTTAATATGGTGGAGCTGTTCGCTCTCTTTCTCACGTATGAAAGCCTTAGACCACATTATAGTAAACAAAGCTCAGAATGGTAATGCAATAGTTAAAAGAATGTTTAAATGGCCCCTGCCTCTGAACAGAAAAAATGCACCCCAAACAGGCTAATTCAAGAAGACACCAATTATTTTGTTATATTAAAGAAAAAAGAAAGACAAATGTACGATCAGCGATATTCTTAACTCATAAGGTTACAGATTACTTCCACGCAATTTAATTCTCTATGGGTCCCAGGCTTTTGTTACTGAAATTATTCTTTTCTTTGTTTCGTTTTTTTCACCTCTTTTTTTTTTTTTTTAATTCTGCGTACAACTGCGGGATTAATCGCTCTATTTCATTTTGTTTGAAAGGCTCAAGTTTGAAATCTATTAAAGCACCAGGCTCCTTTACACTCTGTCGTTAAGACAATCTGCCCCTGTTTTGACCTTGATTACACATTTAAAAGCCAAATTAATATTTATACAGTTAGATATTACAATTTCTAAAAAATGAATAAAAAAAAAGTGGTAAGGTATCTTCAACAGGGATAGTGTGTCCGGCCATTGCAGTGGTTTTGGTTATCAATGCCAATTATTCAATTTTCTTGCTATAGAACGCTAACATTCATATATCATATTTTTCATAGTTATGCCTGCATTATAGAAAACATGAATAACATTTCCCTCCTCTGGTCTTAATAGGTTGCTCTAAAACCACAGCTTTATCACAGTGAATCATTCCCTAGTCAAAGACATTGGATTTGTGTTTCAGCTCAGGGCTATTCCTAAAAACTCACTTATTCAGGGAAGCCTACCCCCACCTCCACCTAAAAACTACCCAAATCACATCCATCAGATCATCCCCTGCAGCTATTACCTTTTGTACCACCTCCCTCTCCCTTCAGATTGTAAGCTCCATGGAGCAGGGCCCTCCTATGACTTCTGTATTGAACTGTATTGTAATCGTACTGTCCCCCTCTACATTGTAAAGCGCTGCGTAAACAGTTGGCGCTATATAAAACCTGTATAATAATTAATAATTGAAATGCTATATACAGTTATAAAGGACATGGCAAAAATGACAGTGAAAGCCTTTAGGCCTAGCTCACACCAGCATTAATTTGGAAATGCAAGTCTGAAAGTTATTATAGCCACATGCTTATGTGAAAAAAAATCTACCAGTGCAGATAGTCAAATCTGGTGTCTAATCTGGTGTCTAATCCTGAGTTTTTGGGTCAAAATCTTTTGAAATGCTGGCCACGAACAGAAACAGTGTTCAGGGCCTTACACACAGTGTACATAATCTAGACGTATAGCCCTGAATAAATCTATGAAAACCCAATAGGGAAGCAAGGCTAGTACTAAGAATGGTGTTCTTTAAAGCTTTTAAATTATTATTATTAAGGATTTCTATAGGCCAGCAGTTTACGCAGCGCTTTAAAATATTAGAGGGAGACAGTACATTTACAATAAAATACAAGAGGATTAAGAGGGCCCTGCTCAGAAGAGCTTACAATCTAATGGGATGGGGCAGGTGTTAGAGGTTGTAAGAGTAGGGAATGAGCTGATGGCAGATTAGTTGGCGGTGTGATAGGCTTCCCTGAAGAGATGAGTTTTTAGGGATCACCTGAAAGCAGCTAGAGTAGGAGATAGCCGTACAGGTTGAGGTAGAGCATTCCAGAGGATGGGAGAGGCCCTGGAGAAATCCTAGAGACGAGCATGAGGAGGAGGAGACAGGGGGGCTTGAGAGTAGGAGGTCTTGAGAGGAGCGGAGAGGACGGTTTGGGTGATATTTGGAGACAAGATTGGTGATGTAGCTCGGGGCAGAGTTGTGAATGGCTTTGTATGTTGTGGTTAGTATTTTGAATTTAATTCGCTGGGCATTCGGGAGCCAGTGTAGGGATTGGCAGAGGGGAGGCAGACGCTGAGCGGTTGGTAAGGTGCATAGACATTCGGTATATGCTGGAAGGATCTAGCTCCAGAGTATTCTTTTGCCGCTGAAAGTGCATGAACATATGACTGATGTTAGGTACCTATGGTCAGGTTTAGACCTTAGTACAAGTAAACACTGGTCTCTATGGTTCACTTATCTTGCGCCTTTTAGACGGTATGCAATTGTGGATTGTGAATCCCTTTATTATGGTTCAGTTCATTGCTTTTTGTTAATCTTGTATATTTATTTTTGTCTTCCTCAAATTGTAAGGAACCGTACAATGTGGAGGCAATAAAGTCGTAATAACACAACTCCTACTACAGCTAACTTCTGTCTGCATAATATGTGGGCATGCCAACAAACGTAACCAGAATGTCAATTCGTTAAAGTCTTACACATATGTGAATGTTACAAGCAGTGTGTGCTTTCCTTTCCAAAAAAGATAAAAGAACACAGGCTTCATTATTTGTATGCAATGGCCTGGTAAATAAGCTGCAGGTAAAGCACTTACTATTAAATATGTTATGGCATTACGTGACATGTCTATTAACCAATTGCAGCGATCTCTTCAGCTTCTTGCTTTTAAATGGCTTGTCAGAAAGAACAATGACGCCCACAACCCCTCTATAATGCCACTGCCAGCAGGACAGTGATATAGGGTGTTGACTCGGAAATCAAATACCTGGGCTTTATATGGGTGTTTAGACAGTGTGTTTATTATGCTGGTAAATTAATTCTAGGGAAAATAATGTGCTGATGTACTTAAGTGCATTTTTGTTATGCCATATGGATAGCCTGCATTCCTCAAGTACTGTACTTTTGATTAGTAGGTTGGGAAAGAACAGATTCTTGGTGACATTCTTTTCTCAGATCAATGTCATCTGTGTCTTTATAAAGTACTCATTTATAGAGGAGTATACTAGGTAGTAGCAGCCTTATATGCATCCACATTTCTTTAAAACCTAAGAGGGTATTGCCATTAATATGACTTTAAAAAGATTAAATTCAAATGTATCCTTCACCACATCTTGGAAATAACCAATCTCAGTGAAAAAAAAAAATGCCTACAAATGATCATAATGAATGTAATAGATAATTTAGAGTAGAGCGTTGAGGTTACCATGGATTAAATAAATCTGAACTCTTAAAGCAGAACTACATTGCATTCGAGCACCACAAGCCAAATATGTTATTTAATTAATTTGTAATGTTCAAAGCAAACACCCCCACCTTGCCACGTTGCCAAGCTTTATTTTGCTTAGAAATCACTTGAAAAAAATAACACCCCCTAGCATTTCTGGCTGTGGCCATCTTGAGTAAGAACAGATGCATTTACTTCCTGGAATCCATCTGCCTTTAGCTCAGGCATGCAGTCGGGAAGGGAGGGTATGCTTAGCTAAGAAAACTCTCCCTCCCCACTTGAAGACTCCTGGGATGTATGACATCATATGCCTCCCGTACACAGATAATTCCACCAATCTGTGATACTTATATACAGTATCTCACAAAAGTGAGTACAACCCTCACATTTTTGTAAATAATTATATCTTTTCATGTGACAACACTGAAGAAATTACACTTTGCTACAATGTAAAGTAGTGAGCATTCAGCTTGTAAATTTGCTGTCTCCTAAAAATAACTCACACAGCCATTAATGTTTAAACTGCTTGCAACAAAAGTGAGTACACCCCTAAGTGAAAATGTCCACATTGGGCCCAATTGGCCATTTTCCCTCCCTGCCTTCATGTGACTTGTTAGTGTTACAAGATCTCAGGTGTGAATGGGGAGCAGGTGTAGTAAATTTGGTGTTATCGCTCTTAGGCCCCTTTCACACATACTGTCCGTTTAGTTCATTAGTTCAGTCACGTCAAAATGTATCAGTTTTTCATCTGTTTTTCATCCATTTTTCATCCGTTTTTTTTACATCCACTACCAATGCAAAAACGGATGAAAAAAGGTCAGTTTCTCCGTTTACATCCGTTTTTCGTCAGATACGTTTTTTTGTCGGATGAAAAATAGGGCATTCATCTGTTCCAAAAATGGACATTGACGGAAGCGGATGAAAACGGATGTTAACGGATGATCATCTGTTTCATCCGTTTTTACATCCGTTGTCATCCGTTTTTACATAGAGATGCATTGATGTACGTTTTTCATCCGTCAACGGATGGATGAAAAACGGACCACATGTGTGAAAGGGGCCTTACTCTCTCATACTGGTCACTGGAAGTTCAACATGTCAACCTAAGGGCAAAGAACTGTGAGGATCTGAAAAAAATAATTGCTCTACAGATGGCCTAGGCTATAAGAAGATTGCCAGGACCCTGAAACTGAGCTGCAGCACAGTGGCCAAGACCATACAGCGGTTAAACAGGACAGGTTCCACTCAGAACAGGCTTCACCATGGTCAACCAAAGAAGTTTGGTGAACATGCTCAGCGTCATATCCAGAGGCTGCCTTTGGGAAATAGACATATGAGTTCTGCCAGTATTGCTGCAGAGGTCAAAGGGGTGGGAGGTCAGTCTGCCAGTGCTCAGACCATAGGCCGCATGTTGCATAAAATTGGTCTGCATGGCTGTCATCCCAGCAGGAAGCCTTTTCTAAAGATGATGCACAAGAAAGCAAACAGTTCACTGAAGACAAGCAGACTAAGGATATGGATTACTGGAAACATTTCCTGTGGTCTGATGAGATAAAAATAAACGTATTTCGTTCAGATGGTGTCAAGCGTGTGTGGCGGCAACCAGGTGAGGAGTACAAAGACAAGTGTGTCTTGCCTACAGTCAAGCATGGTGGTGGGAGTGTCATGGTCTGGGGCTGCATGAGTGCTACTGGCACTTGGGAGCTACAGTTCATTGAGGGTACCATGAACGCCAACATGTACTGTGACATACTGAAGCAGAGAATGATCCCCTCCCTTTGGAGACTGGGCCACAGGGCAGTATTACAACATGATAACGACCCCAAAAACACCTCCAAGATGACCACTGACTTGCTAAAGAAGCTGAGGGTAAAGGTGATGGACTGGCCAAGCATGTCTCCAGACCTAAACCCTATTGAGCATTCGTGGGGCATCCTCAAACGGAAGGCGGAGGAGCGCAAGGTCTCTAAAATCCACCAGCTCCGTGATGTCATCATGGAGGAGTGGAAGAGGACTCCAGTAGCAACCTGTGAAGCTCTAATGAACTCCATGCCCAAGAGGGTTAAGGCAGTGCTGGAAAATAATGGTGGCCACACAAAATATTGACACTTTGGGCCCAATTTGGACATTTCCACCTAGGGGTGTACTCACTTCTGTTGCAAGCAGTTTAGACATTAACGGCTGTGTGTTGCGTTTTTTTGAGGGGACAGCAAATTTACACTGTTATACAAGCTGTACACTACTTTACATTGTAGCAAAGTGTCATTTCTTCAGTGTTGTCACATGAAAAGATATAATAAAATATTTACAAAAATGTGAGGGGTGTACTCACTTTTGTGAGATACTGTATATTAACCAGAAAGTAACTGAAGAAATGTGGAAAAAAGTTTAAAAAAAATTAAATGGGAATGTATATCATATCTATTTACGAATTATAGCAGTATAAGAATTAAAAATAGGTACCGTATATACTCGAGTATAAGTCGACCCGAATATAAGCCGAGGCTCCTAATTTTACCACAAAAAAGTGGGAAAACGTATTGACTCGAGTATAAGCCTAGGGTGGGAAATGCAGCAGCTACCAGACCCAACTGGACCACCACGAGACACAAAACAGGGGCTGCAGGCATGGTACAGGAGATGGTGCAGGTCATGGTGTAGGCATGGCACAGGTCATGGTATAGGCATGGCACAGGTCATGGTATAGGCCATGGTACAGGCATGGTACATGCATGGCACAGGTCATGGTACGGGCATGGTACAGGTCATGGTACAGGCATGGCACAGGTCATGGTACAGGCATGGCACAGGTCATGGTACAGGCATGGCACAGGTCATGGTACAGGTCATGGTATAGGCATAGCACAGGTCATGGTACAGGTCATGGTACAGGAGATGGTATAGGCATAGCACAGGTGATGGCATAGGTATGGCAAAATTGGCACAGGCATGGCACAGTAGGTACAGGCATGGCACAGTTGGTACAGGCATGGCACAGGAGATGCAGTGCTGCGGGCATGGTACAAGAGAATGTTCTGTACCATGCCCGCAGCACTGCATGAGGAAATGCAGGGGCTGCGGAGGAGTCACACTTACCTTTCGGTGAGGCACCTTCGATTTAAAAATCGTGCCGCCCGGCACCAATCCGTCACCCCGAATGCGCCACCGATGCTCGGGAAAGCCTGTACACGCTCGGCTATTCCCGGGCATGCGGCACATGCGGGGTGACACGTCGGCGCCGGGCAGCGCCATTTTTAGAAAGACAGTGACTCGAGTATAAGCCGAGGGGCGCATTTTCAGCATGAAAAAACATGCTGAAAATCTCGGCTTATACTCGAGTATATACGGTATATTCGATAGACAGTGCATGTCCCAACAAATCTGTAGCAAATCTCAAATATCAAGATCCTTTTGCGCAGGCCTTACCTAAAAAGAATTAAAGCAGCCCACACTTCTGTTTTTTTTTTTTTTTTTTAAAAAGCGTGAAATCAAAATAATGATATCACAATATAATTAACACCACATTAAATTCACTTATGTGTACCTGCACAGTACTTTAATACTGTGCCCCCCCATACACCGATAATTCCACCAATCTGTGATACTCGCATATATTAACCACTTTAACACAGGGCACTTTCACCCCCTTCCTGCCCAGGCCAATATTCAGCTTTTAGCGCTGTTGTATTTTGAATGACAATTGCGCGGTCATGCAACACTGTACCTAAACCAAATTTATGTCATTTTTTCCCACATATAGGAGCTTTCTTTTGGTGGTATTTGATCACCGCAAGGTTTTGTTCTTTTTTACTATACAAATAAAAAAAAGACCAAAAAGTTTGAAGAAAAAAAAAAGGTTTTTGTTTAGGTTATAAAATGTAAATAAATATTCCAGCACGGACGAGCACTGATGAGGCCGCACTGGCAGGCACTGATGAGGTGGCACTGATGGGGCACTAATATGCAGCACTGATGGGCACTGATATGCAGCATTGATGGGCACTGATAGGCGGCACTTATGGGCACTGATAGGCAGCACTGATGCGCACTGATAGGCAGCAACGATGGGCAATGATAGACACTGGTGGGCGGCAGTAAAAGATGGCAATAATGGGCGGCAGTAAAAGATGGCAATGATGTGCGGCAGTAAAAGATGGCAATGATGGGCGGCACTGATGAGGAAGGCATTGGTAATCAATGCTCTGATTACCAGCACAAACCCCCCCCCCCGTCAGGAGAGGCGCCGATCGGCTCTCCTCTACTCGCGCCTGTCAGGCGCAAACTGACGAAAGCCGATCAACGGCACTTCCTATTTACTATGCGACCAGCTGTGATTGGACACAGCTGGTCACATGGTAAAGAGCCTACGTCATAGGCTATTTACCGGGATCGGAGATGCGGTGTGTGTCCCCCCCGGGGGGGCGCGCAGAGTGGCCTATCCTGCTGGACATCATATGACGCCCAGTCAGGATGGGACAACCACTTTGTGGCCATCATTTTACTATATGACGGGCGGGAAGTGGTTAAATCAAGTCCACAAATGTGTAATACATTACTCCACAATGCAGTTCCGTCCACATTTCTGCTTTCTCTAACTTGTGAAATTGATCTAATGTGCAAGTATTTCATCAATCAAAACGATATCTATGTAAATGGTGACGATCCCACTCACCATCAGAACTGCACTCACTTTTTGGCCTGGACCCTAAATACAGTGGGTATAAAAAATAATCACCCTCCTTAAACAAAAAAAAAAAAAATTAAAATCGCATTTTGTTGCTTTGCAGCCTGAAATAAAGACGGACAGTTTTTGTTTTATCTAGCTGTATTTACTCAGTGCAACATACAACATCCAAGTAAAAAAGATATAAAACCGACATGTCAGGAAAAAAAAAAAAAATCAAAAAAACATAATCACTGAGCTGGAAAGGGATAACCTTCTTGTGTCAGTATTTTGCGGAGCCACCTTTTACACCTTTTAGTCTGTTGGGACATGTGTCTAACTTTGTACATCTCTTCTTTGTAGAACTGCTCAAATTCAGTTAAATTGATGGTGACCGTTTGTGGACTTCAGTCTTCAAGTCATTCCAAAGATGTTCAATGGGGTTTAAGTCTGAGCTCTTACTAGGCCAAGCAAGAACATTCACCTTTTTCTCCTTCAACCACTGTGTGGTCATTTTTGATGTGTGATTTGGGTCATTGTCATGTTGGAAAGTAAACCTTCTTCCCATTGACAACTTTCTGGCAGAGGGCAGCAGATTTTCATCTAGAATTTAAAAGTATTTTGCCCCATCCATTTTTCCTTCTATCCTGACAAGTGCTCCAATCCCTGCTGCAGAGAAACACCCCCATACCAGGATATTACCACCTCCATGCTTTACTGTAAGAATGGTGTTATTTGGATGGTGAGTTGTATTAAATTTCCAAGAGACCCATCACTTGGTGTTGAGACCAAATAATTCCATTTAGTCTTATCTGACCATAACACCTTTTTCCATGTGGCCTCAGAAAGGTGTGTTTTGGCAAAGCTCAATGGTGACTACATGTGGCCTTTCTTGTAACCCTCCCATACAAGCTACATTTGTGGAGAATTTGTGATATTGTTGTCATATGCACACAATGACCACTCTTTGTCATACATTCCTGCAACTGTTTCAGAGTTGCTATAAGCCTCTTGGTAGGCTCTCTGACTTGTTTCCTCCTCGCTCTTTCATCCAGTTTGGAGAGACGGCCTTATCCAGGGAGGGTCTGTGTTGTACCAAAGACCTTCCACTTATTATACTTCACTGTACTTCTAGGCATTGATAAAGCCTTTTATTTCTTTCGTATCCATATCCTGGACTTGTGCCTGTCCACAACTTTATCCTGGAGATCTTTTGACAGTGCCTTGCCACCCACAGTTGATTGTTTGGTTCAGTTGCACTACCAAGGAATGAAATGCTCCAGGAAAGCTCTTTTCATACTGTACTAATCAAAACGACCCCATCTGATCACAATTTAAAGTCAAATATCTTAGTGTGCCATTAAGAAGGTGATTAGCTACACCTGATTGAGTTTACTTCTTCTTTATTCTCAGTGATTGAGTATGTTTTTTTCTGACACGTTGGGGTTACATCTTACAATTGGATGCTATAAGTTGTACTGGTAAATACAACTGAATAAAACGAAAACTGTTGGTCTTCATTTCAGGCTGCAAAGCAACAAAATGTGATTATTTTAAAGGGGGGGGGGGGGTAAATCTTTTTTATACTCATTGTGTGTGTATTTATATATATCAATCAGCTAGGTCAGGCATGCTTGTGTCTCAACCGATAACGGACTGTTTGGCGTCAAGGCTCATAACTACACACTCTCTCCAATTATTCAGTGCAAAGAAAAAGTATAAAATGAACAGTGTAAAATCATTTTTTAAAAGCTTTATAAAAAGGTTAAAAAATACACTCACAAGTTTGGTGTACTCCGCATAGTGCACATACAGCATGTACTCGCTAAACATAAAACATAGGGACTGGGCCGCGCCTCACCCCGCTACTAATGCGGCTCTTCTTGCTTGCAATGGTTTAGCGTATTACACTATTGTGGACTTCATTTTATATATACAAGTGTCACAGGATTGGTGGATTTGTATTGAAAAAACTGCAGTTACAAATAATATGTGAATTTATTGTGGTGTTATTGTAATGTGAGAATATAGTAAAATAGTGCTACACTATTTATTTTGCGGTGAGTGTTTGCCACCCTGGTAAGGAGTCCAACCCCACCAATCCATAGTTCTATTGTAACGGCTGCCACATTACAGGGTCAATGATCTCTTAATAGACTCTATAGCAGTGGTCTTCAAACTGCGGCCCTTTGCCTGCCTCTATCTGGCCCTTGGGACACTATTCTTCTAACTGACACCAATGATGAGGCACCATTCACGCTGACACCATTATGAGGGCACCATTCCTTCCACTGACACCATTAGGGTACCTTTCCTCCCACTGACACCATTAATAGGGTACCCTTCTACTCACTGACATCTTCTCCCACTAACACCATTAATAGGGTACCTTTCCTCCCACTGAAATCGATGGGGCCCTAGTCCTCATGCTAAGACAAATGATGGGGCACTATTCCTCACATTGACACCATTAATGGGGCACTCTTCCTCTCACTGACATTGACGGGACACCATTTCTCCCATTGATACCAACCATGGGGCACAATTCCTCCCATTGATATCAACCATAGGGCACTATTCCTCACACTGACACCATTAATGGGGCACTCTTCCTCTCACTGACATTGATGGGACACCATTTCTCCCATTGATACCAACCATGGGGCACAATTCCTCCCATCAATATCAACCATAGGGCACTATTCCTCCTACTGACACCATTAATGGGGCACTATTCCCCCCCTAAAACCAATGTTTAGGCATTGTTTATTCCCAGTGATGCCGGGACATTTTCTACTCGCACTGACCACAGTCTGGTTCCCCTAAAGAGGGATGGTAAACTGGCCCTTTGATAAAAAAAAAGTTTGGAGACCCCTGCTCTATAGGAATATAAAAGATTGCAGTTCCTGGAGAGGAGCTAAGATGTTCAGCTGGTTGGTTACTTTTCTCCCTTCCCTCCACTAAACTAGAATGTAATTCAGTTCAAAGTAGAAAGTGATGTTAAGTAATCCTTCACACCTGAGCTATATTTTTTTTTTTTACCTTTATTTTGTATTTTACCAAATAGACATCTACCATCTTATGCCCGTAATTTTAGGTGTTTGTTTTTGCCCAAATTCACATGCATTTGCATGCACAATAATGTCCTAAGGAAAATAAGTTCCTATTTAGACTCATATGCATGAATTTGTGCGCACCGGCGCAAAATGCAGAATTTTTTTTTTTTTTTTTTTTTACTAAAATACTTGGCGATTTTAATGTGCCTGTGTGCATAGGCACATTGCAAATAATGGGCTACATTTTAACTAAGAAAAAAATGCTGTATTTAGCTTTTTCAAACTGCAGTGTGCAAGAGGCCCAAAAGATGCAAACAGCAATAATTTACTAATAGAAAACAATCCATGGTGACCAAGATTTATATAACGTCTAGCATTAAACCAGTTAATGGCCAAGTTCAACTTAAAAAAATAAAATAAATGCACATATTTTTGAAGGTAAATAAATGTGCATTTATTTTTTATTTTTTCTAGAGCCTGCGGATCATTGCACCTGTGATCAGCAAATTGTCAGGCTCCTGCAGAATCTCAATAAAACTGTTTGCCTGTACCTTCCCTACGGGCAAGGCAGGTACTAGAGAGCAGAAAGATTGATGAACTTCAAAAAACACTCACCAGTGCCCTTGCAGTTCACTGAGAACTACAAGCCACCTGCCGCGGTGGAAGATGTTTCTTGTAATTCATTCATTCACAAATCACTGTAAATGAATGATGCGGCCATGTGAGCAGTAGCCCTGCTCTTTTTAAATTGTGACAGTGGGTCACAATGGGGATCGGCAGGGTGCACATAGGTCCTCTTTGATAACATGTTACACCCTAAATACAAATGTACCCAAAGCATATTTATCCTTTAAATTTACAAAACTACTTTGTTTTGTTCCAGTAAAATTGAGTAGAATGGAAATGTGCTTGACAAGATGACGGCCACACATTTTCACCAGGTTGATGGAACAACATTAACCTCTGCTCCAATGAACAATGTTCTATTAGACACAAAGTTTCAACCTGCCCTTTCTCTAAATGGGCGATCCTCATGGGCAATCACAATACTCATGCTTTTTATCGGTGCTTGACAAAAAAAAAATCCCACCAATCGAAATAAAGCGGGGTATACAGTAGCAGAATTTTGTTTGTCATTTTCCTTTGTAATTTCAAGGAGCAGGATGGAAAATTTTTCTCAAACGTATTCATTTCTAACAGTGAATGTGGTGTTCCACAAGTAAAGTCTATTCATTCTACAATCTAATTTTAAGATTAGATGAAAACTTAAACTACTCCTAAATGATATTCAAATGTTCTGATCATTTTTGTACAAATGTACCTATTTTTTTTTTTTTTTGCAAATTATTGTTCGAAACTCTACTAGAGAATACCTTTGGGCAACTGTAATTACAAGGGCAAGAAAGTCAGTCATAACTTACTAAAGGTGGCCACAGATAGCGAGCTGATCACACAAAAAAAAAAATTCCCCCAGCCACACCACACAATTGAGATGGATGGGGAAATCCTCCAAACTGGGATACTGTAGTCTGACAATGGGGACCATTCGAGAGAAGCTGATCATTGGATCGACTTCTCTCTAGTGGGAAGGGCTATTGATGGATCAATATTCAGCCAGTTCAGCAGAGACTGCTTTACAAAGTAGAACTCTGGGACTTTTTTTTTTAATTTTTCTTCATCAAATAAAAAGATTAGGTTTTGATGCATTACGAACCTCATCTCCAGCTAAAGTACATATTTAACATAGCATTGTAACAGACAGTTCACACGAGAACAGGCATTTACTAAACTATTGAGGCCTCAGGACTGCACTACAGTACTAGGAGTGTTCCAAAAAATCTACCACTATAAAGTATCAAGAATTCAAACTAACATTGTAATACATAGAAGGCACTATATGATTCTTGGTATTATGCTGGCCATACACTAGCCGAAAAATCATTCGAAAATCTGTCATTTGGTCCTTTCGTTTTTCGTCCAGTTAATGGGCACAAATAGAAAATCGGTTCAGAGCTGAAAAATTGAAGGAACAGCTTGGAAAATTCTGCCAATGGAACGATAATTTGAAAGGGTAATGTGTTTCTCCCCCAAAATGTTTGCACTAGGCATATGTGACTAACATTAACGAAAAACTGATTCATTTATGTCCATTGAACAATTTATCAATCAAAATTCGGTCATTACATGAAAGCATGATCGTCTGTCCTCACGGCCCAGTGTTCGTTGTTCAAAAATGAGTTTGAGCGATTTTTCGTATAGTGTTTGGCCAGTATTACAAGCACCACATGACAATGCACAGTAATCCATCACTGGATTCCAATCAATACTATGCAAAATCAGATTTCTGGAAAATTGGTATTTGCATTGAATTAGACACCCCCCACAGCCTCCCCGGTGACAGCTTCTGAGCATGGGACAGGTTATTCAGATATAAAGCAGTGAATTATGGGAGGTGAGGCATACACATTATGAACCCTAGACCCAGAATTTTTTTTCTTTTTTAACTTCTAATTTTATTAATTATATAGGGTTTAATTGAATTTAGGGCAACTCTTTCTACTTTCCTGACAACAGAGCAAATAATTTGTTGCTCTTCGTACCTATTAAACAGTTCATGACTCCTTCATACGTGCCTTGTGAAAAGACCGCAACGATTCTCTCTTTTTTGGCACAAGTTAAAGGTTGCTGCATGGCGTGTGGGTAAACCCTGAAAAGATCAGTCAATATTAGCAGCCGCTTTGGAAAACAGCAGTTTACGACCGGAGCAGTTTCTGCATTTTTATACAAAACATAAGGTAGATCTGAAGAAAGAAAGGCATGTATTTTTCACCACAACATGTAACCAGAGATGGCAAGTGTTTAATAGATACAACATAGCAAGCAGTTAAGCCTGCGAACGTTTTCAGTGAGTCACTATCAGCTGCACAGCAAATCTTCCAAGAAGATGGAAGAAAGAGGGGAAAAAAAACTACCAGTAAATAAAAATCTGCCGTAACCTCAACTGCTGTGTTATTTTACTTGGAAGTCAAAATTTATAACTCTTTTCAGCACAAGTAAATTTTGTTGAAGATTAAAAGAGATATGAAACATGTTTTTTATTGCCTAAGCCTGTTTAGATGTTATTGTTCTGAACATTTTATGTGCCTGCTCACATCCATTCCAAAAATGTAAATGATGGAGCCATTCAGAGGACTGGCGTCTCTATTGCCTAATAGATGTAGAGATAAGGTTAGCAGCAGATTTGATACTGACTTGATTTCTAGGTCTGCTTTCGTTTCAAAAGCAAAAAAAAATAAATTTAAGAGCTTGGCCGTCCAAAGCAGGAGGCAAAATGCACTGTTGAGGTACACTATCAGAGCTTTTTATTTTGGAAGGGTTTTTTTCTTTTATCCTAGTGTATTTTTCCTTACTTCCACTGCCCTTATAATGACAGTCTACTTCAAGGGTGCTGAACCTTTTGAAGAGCGAGGGCCACTTAATTGATTTGGTAGCCAGTCGTGGGCAAAAGAACTATGGGGTTTTACCTCCCCCCCAAACCACAAATTTTAACAAGCCCTTACTGTCCTGAGCCCCGGATAAGGCTGCTTTCACAATAATGTGCTGCGGTTTACCTACACCACAGGTTCAGTGCAGTGCACCTGCGACTTTCCTGCTGGCTAGCTGCACTAGGCCATAGACATCTTGCAGGCATGGTGAACTTTCAGAAAGTGTACCAAACATGCAGACTAAAATTTAGCTCAGCAACTAACCTGTGGGAAAGCTGCAGGTGCAATCAGTGTGAAAGCACCCTAATAACCCCTTGTTATAAGTGCTAATATGCCCATTGCAAAAGTGTAATTAATGAAATGTTTCGTACACTGATCTTTTCCTCTTCCAGCTTCTGCTGGCATCGCTCTCCAGGCTGCTAGAAAGGTTCCAGGTGAAATGCACATGGTATCACTCTGCCTGCTCCCTCCATGGCGGCCTGCTTCCTCAGCTGCTGGCTCCATGCACTCTGATGCTTTAAGATGGCGGGTCAACAACACATTGATCGCCATCTGTGCTTGCCAACCAGCCATCCCAGAGCATAGGCATGTGCTTCCCTGGTTTGAGGTCGTGGGCCACATCAGGGGGTTCCGCAGGCATGGGTTGAGCACCCCTGATCTACTTAAAAGTGGTTGTAAAGCCCTAACCTTTTTTTAACTTAATTCATTCTATGCAGGCCTCACATTACAAACTAAATAAACCTTTAGCATTACTTTAATTAGCATGCGAAGAGGTCGGTAGGACAGGTGCAACTGTCACGAGAGGAGAGCAAAGCGAGTAGTAAAAACAATAGCCAGCCATAGATCAAAACTTGGCCAGTTCAGCCGGAACAGACCGAATTTCGATATATCTATGGGGGGGCTGGTTGTGCTGAACTTGATCCATCGATTGACTTCAGTACAACCAGTCTGTTTTTTTATTTGATCACTGACCCCAGCAGTGATCACTATATTCTGACGGCTGGGAAGTTCTTCGCTGTTAGAATACAATAGTGCAGCAGGAGGGATTCCCTCATCAACACAGACTTTGTTAATGGGGGAATTGAATAATTTTCTTTCCTTCAACACATGGTTGAAGGAAAGAAAATTGTATAATCTATGGCATGTGCTATGTGTCAAACCCAGCGTCCTAACAATCTGATTCCTAACTCTCAATATGTATTTTGCCTGTACCTCTGAAGACACTCCAAGGAAGGGGTGAAATGCATTGGTGAGGGGGGGGACCATTGAGGAGGTCACAACCGGTCTTTGGAGCGCACGACGCGGAGTTGTGTAGTTGTGTTCCAAGCCGGCATTTTAGGCTTTATACAACAGTTAATTGTGAGCGTCCAATTTGTCTCTGCAGGATGCATGGAGAACAGCTGGGGATACAACACAGGATTCTGAGGATTCCAAGGAGTGCCCAAAACCAGTGATGGAGAATCTTGGCACCCCAGATGTTGTGGAACTACATTTCCCATGATGCTCATGCCCTTTGCAGTGTAGATGAGCATCATGGGAAATATAGTTCCAAAACATCTGGGGTGCCAAGGTTTGCCATCACTGCCCTATACTGACAGGCACAATACCTATTGAGAGTTGGTGAGTGAGGGCACATGAGGGGAGCACAACAACTGATTTCCCTTCTTGCATGTTATGTGGAGCACAGGCTGCACATTAGAAGATTTGATTAAAGACTGCATGAACTAGCACTTTATCTATGTAATTTATTTGGTTTATACAAGTAGTTTAGGATTTGAGGGTTTAATTGAAGTAACACTCTACCCCTGCATAGGGAATCACATTGTTAAGACAGCGGTGGGTTTGAAACATCGCTCATCTTACCCTTGGGTGAGGTTGAACCTATATAGTATTCTATGAGTCTGCTGAAGTATTTGATGCTATGTGGTATATTTTAGGTATGTGGAGCCAGTACTTGTCCTTTCATAAAGTCTTATAGAACATTTATCTATACAGTAGAACTTGTTAGTATTACATGTTCAGTGCTGAATGTTCTTTTGTTAGGTTTGTAGTGTGAGGCCTGTTATCAGGCTGTCATGTATGTTTTTGTATTATAAAATGTAAAACAGAATAAAAAATTAAAAAAAAAAAAAAAAGCGGATCCCCTAATGGTATAGGGAACTGGCAGGACCCAAGGTTTCACAGCAAAACATTGCCCAAAGCATCATACATTTGCCGGCTCGCCTACTTCATCTTGATGCCATCTCTTTCCCAGGAAAGCAATGCACACTCAGCTATCCATATATTGTAAAAGAAAATGAAATGAATCAGACCAGGCCACCTTCTTTCACTGCTACATGGTCCAGTTCTGATGCTCACTTGCCCACTGTAGGTACTTAAGGCTGTGGACAGGGGTCAGCATGGGCACCCTGACCAGTCTGAGGTTATGCAACTCAAAAGCAACAAACTGCAATGCCCATTATTTCTGCTTTAAAACACAAACTTCAGCGAAAACAAGTTTACTTTATGCCTAAAAGATCCCACTGAATTTCAGATGCCACTGTAACAAGATAATCAATATTATTCGCTTTACCTGTCAGTGGTCCTAAATATATGAGTTAGGCTGTGAAAGCCCCTACCCCCCCACCCCTTCCGTGTTTTGCCCTGGGATTTGTTGAGCCTGGCTGTAGTGGTCAAAGTACAAATCTACATCTTTCCCATTCATAAAAGTTTTACAAATTTTTAAACTGGATAACAACCATAACGACCATTGAAAAACCTATAAGCATACCAGAGATCTCCAAATGTCAAGCAAAGCAAGAGGAAATGAAGAAAAAGCACTAATGTGAATTTCGACTTTATGCTTCATTCATACCCGAGCCTATGGTTTTCAGGCATTTTCATTTTTCAGGAATTTTTACAGCGTTTTTTACAGGTGTTTGGAGGCAAGCATTGACATCTGAGCAAAAACGCTTGTAATCTGCCAAAAACTTGTGTACGTTTTTGAGCTTCAGACAACAAAACGCTTGGTGAACAGGGGCCATTGAAATTAATGAGATTTTGCTTGTTGGGGGTTTTGCACACTAATAAGCAGCACAGAGAGCGGTTTGATACAGGGTATTTACTGTGGACAAATGTTACTAATAAAACATTTCACAAACATACTTTTTCTATAGCAAAAACAACACCTTTTGGATTGGATACAATAAGGTAGGATTAGAACCCTGTAAAAAAATGTGTTGCCATCTGTGTCCCTACTGGAAAGATTCGCCCTCTCTATTTGTGTTAGTGACCATTATACAGGACTGAACAATAAAAAAAAAAAAAAAAAAAAAAACGGATTTTTGTCATGACGTAAAATCATTTTCTCTGAAGTTCATTGACGGACTCAATCTCTAATCCATACCAGTAGGTTTATGCTGCCCTCTACAGGAGTAGGACACTAGGCAGAAAAAAGTTCTGGCTACACCTATGGGCAGTCCCAGGGGGTATACCCCCTCTCTTCCGGCTATAGGAAGTCAGTTTTGTATCAAAGCAGTGTCAGAGAAAAATAATACCCCCCTTCTCCCCGGGAGACCTTTTATGATGTCATCCAGGGTATCTACAAACAGACGATCCCCTTGAAGGAGAAGATCCGTCAAGGACTCTTTTGAAATCTGGTCCGCTGACCAGCATTTCAGCCAAAAGACAAGCCGAAGGACCACCGCAAAAACAGAGAGGCGATCCATCAGGGGAGCCCCTTTCAAAGAGACATCACAGATAAACTGCAGCTGGCCTGCCAGTTCAGGAAAGGCAGAAGAGAGCTGTTCTGCCTCCAGGTCACAGCGTAGGAGCTTAGCTTACTCAGTCAGTTTGTGACACTAGGGCAATGGTAAATACCGGCCTCATTGCCGAACCAGCCAAGGTATACATAATGCGGGCCACAGCCTCCGCCTTCCGGGCATCCAGATCCTTAAAAGCAGGGCCACTCTTGACCCGGAATCATGGTTGCCTTGTTTAAATCTGAAATCCGGAGGGTCCACCAACAGTGTGTGAATCCACTTCTTAAGAAGGGACTCCTCATAGGGGTAATGCCTAATAAAGCGCCTAGGAACCCTACAGGGACGCTTTGGTTGTCCCCATTCTTTAGCGACAATTCTGTCAAAATAAGCGGGGAAAGGAAACACTTGTCGCTCTAGATGGCTCGTGGGTGCCAAAGGTTACCTGCATCTTCGTCGCAGCTTCAGCTGTGTCCTCCATCTTCAGGGTCTCCCGCACAGATACAATCAGTGCACCAACCAGAGCCTTTTCATGCGCAATCGCAGATGAGGAGGAATCATCCGTACTATCAGAGAATTTCAGGTCGCAGACCCAGCAGGGTGACCCAATTCTGAGGCAGCCGAATCACATTCAGGATCTGATAAAACAGATGAGGCAGGGAAAGGAGGAGGGGTGCTTTTTGCTAGCCTGTCACCCTGCAAGCTGCCTCCATCCGGGACTCAAGGAACTCCTGGACCGCCATCAGTGCATCCACCAGAAGAATCTGCATTACACGTGTGGCGATCAGGCTAAATGATCCAGGAGTCAGCCCCAGGGGATAAGGAGGGGATCCCAGCACCGAAAACACCACCCACAGGAACCCACTTGTCTTGGCTGCCGCTATTTGAATTGGTAAACCACAAGAAAATGGCCGCAGGACTACACAAACATGGCCGCTGTGTATAGAAAAACACAGGCTACAACAAAATAGTGGCACCACGAGGCAAACAGGGACCCAGAATAGGGGGACCAGGCCTCAGGACAGATCCAGGCAGGACAGGGGGCCCCACAAGGTACAACCCCCCCTCAATTGATCTGATCGTCGGCGCGCACCCCCCCCCCCCCCATTGCTATTAGCGCCCTGCCCCCAGCCCAGGAAAGTGGCCAGACAACACAAAAAAATACATCCCCAGTATATGTGGAATGGGGGGGTGCATCCGGGAAGGAGTGGAATCCGGGGGTCCGACCGTCCCAAGGAGGGGCCCTTGTCCCCCTCTACCCTCCAGGGGTAGAGGGGGGACAGCTTCTCACCATACCAGGAACAGGGTGGGCACCACTCTAGTTAGAGCCTCTTCTCCATCGAAATGGGGGGCTGTCGACCAGGAGGAACACTACGACTCAGGCCGAGGCCAGGTCGTATGCGACCTCGTAAGATATTTAACTAGCAAGGCCAGTCCTCGTCCAATGGGGCTATGTCGCGGCCGACCTAGAGCTCGCTGAGGCCTGCGCTCGCTCGCCAGACTGGAGTGACCAATGGATCTAGAGTATCCTGCCCGTCACCCAGTCCGGCAGTTGATTGTAGATCTCACTGGAAAAACCAGGAGATAAAATGGCCTATTTAAAAATGTTGTCAGGACCAAAGATACCAGCAAGGAACTAGGTCCTTACTCCTGACTAGGCAGAAAAAATACTGAGTGACTATAGCAGGAAGAGGGAGTATGCCCCTGGGGACTGCCCATGGGTCTAGCCGGAAGTTTTTTCTACCTAGTGTCCTACTTCTGTAGGGGGCAGCATAACCCAATGGTCAAGAATGACAGAAGCTGCGTTCGTCAATGAACAAAAGAGAAATGAAGGTTTGCCTTTTAGAATAATATGCTGTCAGGTTAGAGAAACAGCGATTTCAGAACAGATTCAATTATACAGTTTGTAGCATATATAGATTTGCAAAACAATGGGATAAAGGAATTTTCCTGAACTGTTACTGTGAAATTGTGTGAATGCATCAATGCAGTGCATGTTATCTCAGCTTACAGAGCTTGAATTCATTGAATGAGTTTACCAAAAATGTAAATATTGCAGAATATACAGCCTCATGCTACATAACTAAGCTCCATTTCATGCTGAATAAACTGATTAATATATCTTAAATAGAAAAATGATCTTTAGATATTTTACTCCAAAAGCATTTTATTTAAAAAAATTTGATAAAAAAAAAAAAAAAACAGATTTTTTTTTTTTTTTTTTTAAAGCGTTCATTTTTATCAACCCTTTTGTTATTCCATCTCCTAGATGTCAGCACATGCATTTGCCATGTACATTTTTGGCTTCTAGTTAAAACTCTCCCTAAGACTGAGTGCTGCTGTAAGGGCTCTTTCAGATAGGTGGCAGTAAAAACAGGCGGCTAAGCCACAGTTTTGCCCACCCAATTGTAATACAGCTGGACAGGGCCGCAGCATTTTTTGCTCGCCCATTGAGTTAAATAGGGGCACACCACAAACGTGAACCAAACGCTCAGCTGCAGTTGCAACGTGGTCCAGCAATGTAAACCTGTTCTTTGGCATATTAAAATTCAAAGAAAAAAAAAAGGCGTTCAGGAGGCAGCAGTCGATTATATAACATGGTAAGCAGTACCGCTAAGTGCCGGGTCACACTTGTGCGATGCAGGAAGGCTGCGAATTCGCAGCCTGTTCCCGCATCGCATCCGCACCTCTGGCAGTTCACACTGCCATATGTGATACGCTGGGGGTGTCAATGAAATATTAACGACACCCCCAGTTTGATCGCATATCGCAGTGCGATCTGACAGTTCGCACAGGATCGGATTGCACAAGTGTGAACCACTGTGCGATCCGATCCTGATGCGGCTGAAAAAAAGCCTCATGTACAAGTTTTGTGCGGGTGCAGTGCAAATTTAGCCATACAAAGTGTATGGCTGAATTCGCACTGCACATCCGATCGCATGTAATGAAGGAGCAGTGCGCTCCGATATTACATGTGATGGCCGCACACGCGGAAGTGTGAACCGGCACTAATGGGAAAAAATGCATGTAACTTTTTGTTTTAAATTAATGAATAGCTGCAATATTTGTTGTATTTTACACTTGCCTGCAGTACAGATTAATAACTTCTAGACCTTACTGAACTGAGCGAACAGAGTTGGCATTTATTAGACTGCATACTCTGGTGACAACCATGAAAAATTTTACAATAGTTGGGGTCCTGATGTAATTTTTTCAGGCACACCGGCAGCTACTGTAACCCTAGAATCTTTTTAGTCCTGCCAATGAAAATGACAAGACCGTCTTGTTTATTCAAGGCACACGGTGAAATCTAGACTCAAGTGTCTTTTAGGGGACCTCTTATCACAGTGTGATGTGTGTTTCACGTCACTTTATGCACCTCAATGCTACATTCCTAGAAGACCATCCGACTGATGCACATCAGAGCAGTCTCATAAATCAGTGGGTTTCATGGAGTTTAAACAACTTTCATTATTTCAAAGATTCCGGGATTTTCATTTTTTACATGCAGCCGCTTTCCACCAAAATCTGACTTAATCTTTTGCTCCTCTAATAGGAGACCTAAATTGCACTTTTAACGATGAAAGGCCATAAATGCTCCAGCCTATCTGCAGCAGGCTGACCACAGATTTTGTTTTTCAGGAATACACATCTGTGGATAATTTAATGTTGAAGCACAACACCATGATTGCCTAATGCAAAGTTAATTAACATTCTTCCAGGATTTTCTTTTCCAATAATCAAGGGGCATATACGTGAAAGAGTAAATAGAAATACACAAGGAAATTGCGTATGTGCAGTACTTGAGATTTATACACCATGGATAATCTCAGAAATGTCATCATTAGGGTGTTCAGGGAAATTGTCACCACAGGAAACCTGCTGCATGCCCAAATTTTGCATTGCAGCCACTTTAATGGGGAAAAGTGGAGTTAAACCAATGTATAGTCAGTAAAAGGTCTATGATGGAATATATTTGGCAAAGTCCAAATAAAGTAATCCAATATATAATATCCACAGATTTTGTCTAGTCAGAATGGGAGGTACTCTTACTTTCAAAAGGATTACAAAATCCTTAAACACTGATTACAGAATACAGCATGCTCACATTTTAAAGCAAATTTTTATTTTTCTCAGGAATTTTCATTTACCTTTGTGAATGTGGTTAAAGTTCACTTTGCAAAAATACCCAATCACGTGCGAGGATATTATAATAAAAAAATAAAGAAAAACAGGATTTTTGCTTGCCCATAGTTGGATAATAGAAGTCGGTACAGTTTTATTAACTAAGCTACTGGTAAACTCCCTTGCACAGTGAAAATTCACACAGCAAAGCGAACATGCATTGCTCCTTTGAATCAACCACAGTGTTAAATAGTACCACATTCTGTCTTTATATTAGCTTCCTCTGGTCTACTACAAAGCAATGGTTATATTAGAAAAAAGCCAACAGTGTAGGCTCTGCTGTATCCTATAGTGGTGTAAACTAGAAATGCACCAAAATTTCAGCTTCTGAAACATACATATTGGGCGCAAATGGTGTTATCAGCATTTTTGCCGATAATGGCACTTAAAATGCAAACAATTTTGCTGTGAATTTGCAGCGATCTTCCCGTGAATCTGCAGCGATTTTGTCACAATTCTACTTCACTTATGGTTTGTTTTTCATAGGTCATGTGACCCAAAAACCACATCACAAATGTAGCACGGGTGCATTATTGATGCATTCTTGCTGCGTTTTCAATGCATTTCAACAAGTGGCGTTACGCCGCTCGTGCTGTCTCCAATCAGTGGAAATTTGATACATGGTGAGGGCTGCATATATATATTTATAGACACAGTAGATATATATTGATGCTCCTGATGCGCGTGGCGCGAAACGGCCGTTGAGCTTGATTATATACGCCTGAGGTCCAGCCACCATTCTGAGTCCAGTGTGGAGGCACCTTATGTTATTTGCCCTATGCTTCTCATGCACCTTATGGGCTATTTGCTTCAGTTGCATTTTACCTAAGGTCCAGCCACCTATTCTCCATCTAGAGTTTGGCGGTATACTGCTGCGAGTCACGGTCACCTATTTTAAATATTAATTTGTTTTTGTGGATATTGGCTGCTTTTATATATTTTTGATAGTATAATAAATACTACTACACTATGAGTACTTTCTCTTGCGTTGGTGATTTTTCTGTTTGGTCGGTTGAGAGTTTCCTGAAGGTCTCATCCTAAGGATTGGGAGATCTACTACATCCTATCAAACATTAGTAGCTTGAGGCGTTGTTGCGGTCCTATAATTTAAACAGAAACTGGTTCCCGTGAGTTTGTATTTCAGCCATATGGTGGAGGCAAGACGCTTCGGGTGACACCTGAGACTGTCATTTATCTGCACTTGGATTTGATATAAATGACACTTTTTCTTGTGATTCAGGACACTTATCACTATTTCATGCACTGTATTTGTATATATTAGAAAATATTTTTTTTTCATATGATTGCACTTACAGTGCTGCAATATTTCCTTATGTTGTTTTTATGAGTGTTGGTATATTTGCATTGATTGCACGCAGCTGTTAATTGATCAATTGAGCGCTGACATCACATTTGTATATTTTCATAAATACATGACAGCAAAAATACTTTAATTTCCTATTCTTTACCAACTTGAAGAAATAAAATCTATACAACACACATTGTGTGTTGTGCATAATTCCTTTAAAAGCCCATAAACATTAAAAGATCCCCAGCAGAATTGGTAGGCACACTCAAGTGTGCTGCTCACTGTTCTCCTTAGTGGAAAGAGCTGCACCTGAGGACCTATAGTGCAAAAATCCCAAAATGTCATTCGCTTTGCAGATCTGTGCTTTCTCTATCAATCATCACATCAATCATCATGAAGGGATCGGTTCTGACAAGAGGAAACAAATATCTGCCTCTATAAAAAAAATGTCAGCTTCCAAACAGGAAGACCGTGAAGAACAATGGCAAGTCAGTAATGTGGAAGAGGCACCATTAGGACCCTTTTACACTGATACAGCGCAGTGGTATGAAAAGTCCCATAAGAGAAACATTTTTCCGCTGTTTTTCTTGCAAGGTAAAAACGCAGGAAAAAACTTTTCCCTTTAAATTTGATGGGACTTTTCACACCACTCCGCTGTGAGTGCGGTGTGTTTTGCAAAGTCCTGCATACGGCATCTGTGGTGCAGTTTTGAAAATCCTAACAAAAACGCAGCCTCCTATTAAATTATTGGAAATCGCAGAAAAATTACGGTGCAAATGCACCCACAATTTACGTATTTTGTGCAATTTTCAGTCACGTGTATTTTTCACAGGTGCATGCGGTCCAAAAAAGCACCAGAAATGCACAGGTAACGCATCTGAAACACAACATAATCGTGGTAAAAACCACAATTTTGCTACAGAGCAGTGTGAAAGGGGCTTAACTGCAGGAAGTCCACTGGCAACAATAATGACAAGTAATTCTCCTTTTTAGGCACTGCTTCCAAAATTCTGTTCTTTATGCAATTCCAAGCATCAATCTGAGCATAGCCACGAAAACACCACACAATAAAATAAAAAAATGTTTACAGTTTCCATAAAAAGCTAAATATATATTATCTAACCTATTCAACATGCATATTTTTCTTCTATCTTGTTAAACATTTTTATTATTTGCAAAGAAAAAAAAATTATTATTACACAGACTGCCAAATTAAAATTTGATTTTTCATTTTTCTAGACGAAAAGGCAGAAAAAAAGGAAATCAATCAGAGCAAGGATGGAAAAAAAAAACAAGGTAAACAAATCATATAAAAGCAGTGCATTTATATTACATTTATCACTGAAAACCTACTACACACAGACCCAGGAGGACCCCATTTGATTCTACCATCCAATTCTACAGGTCTATTATTCCTGTATGTGGCCTGAAACCATTTGATACAACTTTTCACATTACAGTAAACTAACTGCATCTTAATCAAGATCCAAATGTTCTCATTTAAAAGCTTTCAGCAACAGGTAAAATAATAACGTAGGACCAGCCAATCTCCCTGGATGTCCTCCTTTTCAAGGTTTTCCACTGCTTTGTCAAACAGTAGGTGAGATATTTGCAAAGCCATAGCACTCATCTAATAACACAAAAACAATTGGTACACTCCTCCCAAGAAAATTACTCGCCTCGGACAGTGGCACATTTTCCAAAGCAAACCATGTAATGAAAAACAGCGAAGTTTTGACTACCAATTAACCTAATTTCACAACACGGGAGAGTAATTGTCTCCGGTAGCAGTAAATGCTGGATGCCAGGTCAAGACAAAGAGGAGGGGAAAAGTTGCAACCTGGGATTTAAAGTCAACCTATATAGTCTATACTCAACACACTGCGGAGATGGACGCATTGACATGTCAAAGCTTATGGAAATTCACAATTATTAAAGAACGTTGACAATACAGCTAGTTTTTATTTTCTCTACTTTTTTTTTTTAATTCATGTTTTCAAGTACAGAATCCCTATAGAGTTTTGTGAATAATATACTTTACCTTTGGTGAATTTAATATGCTAGAGAAGCAGGGTTGCCTACTAAATGTACTTGATAGTGTACTTCAGCTTTTAGCTATTGTTACATTTTAAGAGCCCAACAGTGATAGTTTAAAAGCTTCTTGGGGGACAGACTGAGGATATATTTGCATAAAAAAGGGCAATTTCATTCCATTAATACTCTCAATAGCTAGAAACGCAGCATTCCAGATCAAAATTAGGCAAAATATGGATTAGAGTAGTAACTATATTATCTAAAACAGTAATGCATTTACACGGGTGACAAAGTTAAAGTTTCTGCAGTTAAGTTTTGCTTTAACCACTTTACGACCGGCGCACGACGATCTACGTCGGCACTCAGCCCCGGCCAGGCAAACTGACGTAGGCCTACGTCAGCACAATTTGCCGGCCCTGTGCGCGCTCCCGCGCGTCCCCGCCGCCGATGATGACTCGATTGGGTTCAGAACCGATCAGTCATCAGGTCCAGGCCAATCATTTTTGGTCTGGACCTGTTGATCGGTCCTGCCCAATCAGATCATCCTCTAAGCCTGTGAAATGTAAACACAGGCTTAGAGGAGATGTGCCCTCCCCCCACAACGGTCTTTTCGGATCCAGCGTGAGAGGAGAGCACATCTTACTGTGAGTACTGCACCAAGCACACCCACACACAGTTAGATAGGCACATTTCACCCCCGATCGCCCCCCCAATTAACCCCTACAGCACCTGACACAACACACACTATATACAGCATATAGCATATACCTATATACCTGTATAAGTGTGATTTGTGAACAGGTGTAGCCCTTGCGACCCCCCCTTTTCCACTCAAATTACCCCCCACCCCCCCCTAATAAAGATTTAACCCACTGATCCCCCCTGAACCCCCCCTGATCACCGCCGTTAACCCCTACACCCTCTGTCACATCAGCACTAATACAAACGCAATATACGGTGTTATTGTATTTTTGTATTAGTGTCATTGTGATCAGAATTAGCGCAGGCGACTAAGTTTCTGTCCCAAGAAGGTTTAGGGTCCCCGCCACCCGCCCAATAAAGATTTAAGCCCCTGACCCCCCCCTGATCACCCCTACACCCCCTGCCATAACACACACCGTATACAGTATATAGCATTTTGCTATATACCCGTATAAGTGTGATTTGTGGTCAGGTCTAGCGCTTGCGACCCCCCTTTTTCCACTTGAATTACCCGCCACCCCCCCCTAATAAAGATTTAAGCCCCTGATCCCACCTGATCCCCCCCTGATCACCGCTAGTTAACCCCTACACCCTCTGTCACATCAGCACTAATACAAACGTAATATACTGTGTTTTTGTATTTTTGTATTAGTGTCATTGTGATCAGAATTAGCGCAGGCGACTAAGTTTGTGTCCCAAGCAGGTTTAGGGTCCCCCCCACCCGCCCAATAAAGATTTAATCCCCTGATCCCCTCCTGATCACCCCTACACCCCCTGCCACAACGCACACTGTATACAGTATATAGCATTTTCTATATACCCGTATAAGTGTGACTTGTGACCAGGTTTAGCGCTTGCCACCGTTCCTTTTATCCTTAGGATACCCGCCAGTCCCTTCCAATAAAGATTTAAACCCCTGATCCCCCCCTGATCACATCCCGTTAACCCCTACACCCTCTGTCACATTAGCACTAATACACACATAATATACTGTTTTTACTGTATTTTGTATTGGTGTCATTGTGACTTGAGGTTGCGCTAGCTAGCTAGTTTCTTTCCCAAAGGAGGTTTAGGGTCCCCGCCACCCCCCCCCAGATCCCCAGCGCATAGTTTAGAAGTAACCCCTTGATTGCCACGCACGCACGCACGCACGCACGCACGCACCTACACTTCCATTTCTAGTATAGTGTTTGAACAGATCAATATCTGATCTGATCAGAACTATACTAGCGCCCCCATAGTTTAGGGTTCCCAAAACGCGGTGTTTGCACGATCAGTACTGATTCCGGCCAGCACCTGCGTTTAACCCTTTCACCCAGGCAAGTGTAGTAATCAATAGATTACTGTCACTTGCAAAAAAACACAAGACACAAAACCGCTGTGTTAGCAGAGTCAGGCCTGATCCCTGCTAGCATTAGCAGTTTTTTTTGTAGCGCTTGAAATAGTCTTCGACAACCAGGTGCTTTTATTACCTGTGAGTCGCATCACTGTACGAGTAAATTTAGTTGCCAAAATGACCAAACGTTCGTACAGGGATGAAGAGCTTCTCAGTTATATGCTGACCGAGTCATCTGATAGCGAAGGGGAAGCTACAATGACCGAATTAGTGTCAGTATATGAACCTGATGACGGCAGCGGCTCCCTGACAGATAGCTCCGACGACAGATGGGTCCCTGTTAGACCCAGGCGTACCCGACCCCATTCTGAAGTTGTTGTGATGCAGGAATCGCAGGGTGCTCGTATGGAGCAGAGTGTGGGTACTAGTGCCGCTCATCCTTCTGGCGACCTGGCAAGCGCCAGCGGCCTAGTACAACCTGGACCTAGTACAACCAGCACTGCAGTAAGACCTGGTGACGTGGCGAGTCCCCTAAGTGCAGTTGAAGCTGGTGCGGTGGCTAGCACAAGTAGTGGCCCGCAGCCACCGCGTATTCGAAGACAGGCCCGTAGAGCCCATAGTGCCCTCCCTGATGCGCTGGCATTTCCTAATTGGCAACCCACCGATACTACAGCGCCAGTACTTCCCCCATTCACCGCCCAACCTGGAATCCACGTGGAGACAGCTGGTTTTACGCCCCTGAACTTTTTTGAGCTGTTCTTCACGGAAGATCTTTACAGATCTATTGTGGATCAATCAAATTTGTATGCACAACAGTTCATCGCCGCCAACCCAAATTCACACCTTGCCAGACAATTCGGCTGGAAACCTATAACGGTTTCCGAATTTAAGATCTTTCTGGGCCTTTCCCTCCACATGGGCATAACTAAACAGAGTGAATTGCGGCTATATTGGTCCACTAGCCCAATTCACCATATGCGCATGTACTCTGCCTCTATGTCCAGGACGAGATACGAGCAAATTCTGCGATTTATGCATTTCAGCGACAATGAACTCTGTCGTCCTCGGGGAGACCCTGCATACGATCGGCTCCACAAAATTCGGCCCCTCATAGACCACTTCAATCAGCGGTTTGCAGCCTTGTTTACCCCCGAACAAGTTGTCTGCGTTGACGAGTCCCTGATTAAATTTACTGGCCGCCTTGCTATGAAACAGTACCTCCCCAGCAAGCGTGCCAAGTACGGGGTCAAACTGTATAAATTGTGTGACAGGGCCACAGGCTATACAGTTAGTTTCCGGGTCTATGAGGGAAAAGATAGCTGTGTGGAGCCCCCCAACTGCCCAGACTACATAGGGAGCAGCGGTAAGATCGTTTGGGACTTGGTGTCACCCTTATCCGGAAAGGGGTACCATTTGTACGTGGACAACTTTTATACAAGCGTGCCACTATTTAGTCACCTTCTTGATTTACAAATTGGCGCATGTGGCACCGTGCGACCTAATCGCCGGGGCTTCCCCCAACGGCTTGTAGATTCCCGTCTTAGTCGGGGGGCGAGAGCCTGCTTGAAAACGGACAAATTACTTGCGGTGAAGTGGAAGGATACACGGGATGTTTATGTTCTGTCCTCCCTTCACCCAGACACGACGATCCAAATTCCTACGGCAACTGGCGTTATGGAGAAACCCCTCTGTGTCCACGAATATAACCTTAACATGGGAGGGGTGGACCTTAACGACCAGCTTTTGGCGCCGTATTTAGTTGCCCGTAAAGCCAGACGCTGGTACAAAAAAGTGTCTGTTTACCTATACCAATTGGCTATGCTGAACGCCTTTGTCCTATACAGGGCGTCAGGACGAACTGGATCTTTCCGGGAATTCCAGGAAGAGATCATCCTTGCCTACCTGTACCCAGGAGGCATGCCTGCCCAACTTCCCCTTCCAGATGCAGTGAGCCGGCTGCATGAGAGGCATTTTTCACATGTCCTCCCGAGTACCCCTACCCAAAGATGGCCCCAAAGAAGATGTCGTGTCTGTAGCAAGCGCGGATTTAGGCGTGACACCCGTTATTATTGTCCCAAATGTCCTGACCAACCTGGTCTCTGCATCGGGGAATGTTTCGAGCGCTACCATACACTAGTGGATTATTAGCGTAGGGTACAGCACGACACAGTGTAGGGCACATAAACACAGGGTCTCGAAGGATGTTGGATGTCCATCGACATTTTGAGAGACCCAAGCTGGAAGAGAAGATCGCAGATGATCGCAGTCCCTCCCAAATCAAGAAGTAAAGGAACAGTTAGAAAGAAAAATAAAAGGATCCAAAAACTGTTGTGGTGTCAATAATTTTATATGTCCTTCTACTCCTTCCTACTATACTTTTTTTCAATGTCCTTTGTTTGTTTTTTCATTCTTTTGTGACCTGTTTCTCTTGCAGGTCCCTCGTCGGCTACCACGCATTGATTTTATATATTCTGACACAAACAGCGTTTGCGCTCAGCATATATGGATACCTTTGCTGATAGCAGCTGTGGTGATTTTCTGATTTCAGCACTGCAGTTAAAATCCTATTTTGGTATACGTGGATAGCGCCGTGTATACCCATCATTAAATTCAGTGGGTGGTTGTTTGGGCGGTTAATGATGAAAATCCAAAAACTGTTGTTGTCAGTCATTTTATATGTCCTTCTACTCCTTCCTACTATACTTTTTTTCAATGTCCTTTGTTTGTTTTTTCATTCTTTTGTGACCTGTTTCTCTTGCAGGTCCCTCGTCGGCTACCACGCATTGATTTTATATATTCTGACACAAACAGCGTTTGCGCTCAGCATATATGGATACCTTTGCTGATAGCAGCTGTGGTGATTTTCTGATTTCAGCACTGCAGTTAAAATCCTATTTTGGTATACGTGGATAGCGCCGTGTATACCCATCATTAAATTCAGTGGGTGGTTGTTTGGGCGGTTAATGATGAAAATCCAAAAACTGTTGTTGTCAGTCATTTTATATGTCCTTCTACTCCTTCCTACTATACTTTTTTTCAATGTCCTTTGTTTGTTTTTTCATTCTTTTGTGACCTGTTTCTCTTGCAGGTCCCTCGTCGGCTACCACGCATTGATTTTATATATTCTGACACAAACAGCGTTTGCGCTCAGCATATATGGATACCTTTGCTGATAGCAGCTGTGGTGATTTTCTGATTTCAGCACTGCAGTTAAAATCCTATTTTGGTATACGTGGATAGTGTCGTGTATACCCATCATTAAATTCAGTGGGTGGTTGTTTGGGCGGTTAATGATGAGTAATACTACGCATTATTCCTGTGCTGATTTCTGATAGGTTCTCTTTTTTTCCGTTCAGCCCACAGGCTGCATGAAAAAAAAAAAAACCTATATGCCAAACAAGGACCAGCAATGTACTGGTACGTTGCTGGACTTTGAGTGGTTATACCAGGATGATGCCTGCAGATTTAGGCATCATCTTGGTATCGTTTTTTACAGCCAGCGGTCGGCTTACATGTAAAAGCAATTCTAGCAGGTAATTGGCCGCTAGACTGCTTTTACATGCAGTGGGAGGGGCCTCCCCCCCCCCCACCGCCGCCTTCCGCAGCCTTCCATGGTTTTTCTCTGGCTCTCCTGTCCCACCGGTTAACCCGAGAGTGCAGCCGGTGGTTCAATTATCTAACCATAGAGCTAATTGGAGATGAGAATGGCTCCAATCATCTCTATGGCCTAAGATGCCGGAGGCTACGAGCATTTTATGACTTCTGTTTCGCCAGAAATAAACAGGGCCATTGGGAAATTGGGAAAGTATTTTATCACACCAATTTTGGTGTGGTCAGATGCGTTAAGGTCAGAGGAGAGATCTAGAGTCTTAAAGACCCCAATTTTTTTTAAAAAGAGTACCTGTCACTACAGATTGCTATCATAGGGGATATTTAAATTCACTATGATAACAATAAAAATGATTTAAAAAAAAAAAAAATTAAAGGAAAGGTGTCAAAATAACATAAAAAAGCAAAAGAAAAAAAAAAAAAAAAAAAAAAAAATTGAGCCCCCCCCCTTACCCCCGGTGCTTGCGCGCAATGGCGCACGCAAGCGGTGGTCTAGTGTCATATGTAAACCACAATTGCAGCATGCATGTGAGGTATCGCCGCGATCGCCAGATCGAGTGCAGTAATTCTTGCAGTAGACCTCCTCTGTAAGTCTAAAGTGGTAACCTGTAGAGACTTTTAAAGGTTTTCAAAAATGTACATACGTTTTTGTCGCTGCGCAGGCATGCGCAATTTTTAAAGCATGTCATGTTAGGTGTCTATGAACTCGGCATAAGATCATCTTTTAAATTTTACCAAAAAAATTGGAATTATATAGTGTATTTGTGCAATAAATTAAAAAAAAATGTATTTTTTTCGCAAAAATTGCGTTTGGAAAATCTGTGCGCAAATACCGTGTGACAAAAAAATTTGCAACATCCACCATTTTATTCTATAGGGCCTCTGCTTTAAAAAAATATATAATGTTTGGGGGTTCAAAGTAATTTTCTAGTAAAAAAAAAATATTTTTTCATGTAAACAAAAAGGCACAGAAAAGGCTTGGTTTTCAAGTGGTTAGAAGAGTGGGTGATGTGTGGATAAGATTGAGTATAAAATGCCGGAACTGTTCAAACACCCCCCTAATGACCCCTTTTTGAAAAGTAGACACCCAAAGCTTTTTTCTGAGAGGCATGGTGAGTCCATGGAGTATTTTATATTTTGCCACAAGTTTCGGGAAAATTATTATTTTTTTTTTTTTTGTTGTTTTTTTACAGAAAGTTGTCACTAAATGATATATTGCTCATGCATGCCATGGGAATATGTGAAATGACACCCCAAAATACATTCTTTTGCTTCTCCTGAGTACAGGGATACCACATGTGTGAGACTTTTTGGGAGCCTAGCTGTGTACGCGCCCCCGAAAACCAATCCACATCTTCAGGTTTTCTAATGGCGTAAATTGCTGATTTTACCCCTGACTACCTGTCACAGTTTCAGAGGCCCTGAAATTTCAAGATGGCACAAAACCCCCCCAAATGACCCCATTTTGCAAAGTAGACACTCCAAGCTACTGGCTGAGAAGTATGGTGAGTCCATGGAATAGTTTATATTTTGCCACAAGTTTCGAGGAAAAAAATTTTTTTTATTTTTTTTTATTTTTTTACACAAAGTTGTCAGTAAATGATATATTGCTCACACAGGCCATGGGTATATGTGAAATGACACCCCAAAATACATTCTGCTGCTTCTCCTGAGTACAATGATACCCCATGTGTGAGACTTTTTGCCAGTCTAGCCGCGTACAGGACCCGGAAAACCAATGCGCACCTTTAGGCTTTCTAAGGGCGTAAATTGTTGATCTCACTCCTTACTACCTATCACAGTTTTGAAGTCCATAAAAAGCCAAGATTGCACAAACCCCCCCCAAATGACCCCATTTTGCAAAGTAGACACTCCAATCTATTTGCTGAGAGGCATGGTGAGTATTTTGCAGCTCTAATTTTTTTTGGAAAATGAAGAAAAAACAGGAAAATGCATTTTTTTTCCTCTTTTTTCAATTTCCAAAACTTTGTGACAAAAAGTGAGATCTGCAAAACACTCAACATGCCTCTCTGCAAATAGCTCAGGGTGTCTACTTTCCGAAAAGGGGTCATTTGGGGGGGGGTTGTGCTGTCTTGGCATTTCATGGCCTCCAAAACTGTGATAGGTAGTCAGGAGTGAAATCAACAATTTACGCCCTTGGAAAGCCTGAAGGCGATGATTGGTTTTCGGGGTCCTGTACTCGGCTAGACTGCAAAAAAGTCTCACACATGGGGTATCCCTATACTCAGGAGAAGCAGCAGAATGTATTTTGGGGTGTCAGTTCACATATACCCATGGCATGTGTGAGCAATATATCATTTACTGACAACTTTGTGTAAAAAAAAAAAAAAAATATATATATATATATATTTCCCGGAACTTGTGGCAAAATATAAAATATTCCATGGACTCACCATGCCTCTCAGCAAATAGCTTGGGGTGTCTACTTTCCAAAATGGGGTCATTTGGGGGGGTTTTGTGCTATCTTGGAATTTTAGGGCCTCCGAAACTGTGATAGGTAGTCAGGAGTGAAATCAACAATTTACGCCCTTGGAAAGCCTGAAAGTGGGGACTGGTTTTCGGGGACCTGTACTCGGCTAGACTGCAAAAAAGTCTCACACATGGGGTATCCCTGTACTCAGGAGAAGCAGCAGAATGTATTTTGGGGTGTCATTTCACATATACCCATGGCATGTGTGAGCAATATTTCATTTACTGACAACTTTGTGAAAAAAAAAAAAAAAAATATATATATATATATATTTCCCGGAACTTGTGGCAAAATATAAAATATTCCATGGACTCACCATGCCTCTCAGCAAATAGCTTGGGGTGTCTACTTTCCAAAATGGGGTCATTTGGGGGGGTTTTGTGCTATCTTGGAATTTTAGGGCCTCCGAAACTGTGATAGGTAGTCAGGAGTGAAATCAACAATTTACGCCCTTGGAAAGCCTGAAAGCGGGGACTGGTTTTCGGGGACCTGTACTCGGCTAGACTGCAAAAAAGTCTCACACATGGGGTATCCCTGTACTCAGGAGAAGCAGCAGAATGTATTTTGGGGTGTCATTTCACATATACCCATGGCATGTGTGAGCAATATTTCATTTACTGACAACTTTGTGAAAAAAAAAAAAAAATATATATATATATATATGTATTTCCCGGAACTTGTGGCAGAATATAAAATATTCCATGGACTCACCATGCCTCTCAGCAAATAGCTTGGGGTGTCTACTTTCCAAAATGGGGTCATTTGGGGGGGGTTTGTGCTATCTTGGAATTTTAGGGCCTCCGAAACTGTGACAGGTAGTGCAGAGGTGACATGCACAATTTACGCCATTAGAAAACCTGGGAGTGTTGATTGGTTTTCGCGGTCCTGTACACAGCTAGGCTCCCAAAAAGTCTCACACATGGGGCATCCCCATACTCAGGAGAAGTGGCAGAATGTATTTTGGGGTGTAATTCCACATATACCCATGTCATGTGTGAGAATTTTATCTTTTAGTGACAACGTTGTGTAAAAAAAAAAAATAAAAAAAAAAAATAGTAATATTCCCAAAACTTGTGGTAAAATATAAAATATTCCATGGACTCACCATGCCTCTTAGCAAACAGCTTGGGGTGTCTACTTTCCAAAATGGGGTCATTTGGGGGGGTTTTGTGGTATCTTGACATTTCAGGGCCTCCTAAACCGTTAGAGGTAGTGAGAAAATGCAATGAAAAATGTACGCCCTTTGAAATTCTGATGGTGGGGATTTGTTTTTGTGGTCCCGTACACAGCTAGGCTCCCAAAAAGTCCCACATATGTGGTATCCCTGTACTCAGGAGAAGCAGCAGAATATATTTTGGGGTGTAATTACACATATACCCATGGCATGTGTGAGCAATATATCATTTCAATGACAACTTTGTGTAAAAAAAAAAAAAAAAAAATTTTTAGTCATTTTTCAAACACCTGTGACAAAAAAATGAAATATTCAATGAGCTCAACATGCCTCTCAGAACATTCCTTAGGATGTCTACTTTCCAAAAAGTGGTAGTTTGGGGGGGTTTTGTACTGCCCTGCCATTTTAGCACTTCATGAAATGAGATAGGCAGTCAAAAATGAAAGCTGCGTAAATTTCTGTATTTACACCATAGTTTGTAGACGCTATAACTTTTGCGCAAACCAATAAAAATACGCTCATTGAATTTTTTTTTGTCAAAGACATGTAGCTAAATATATTTTGGCCAAAAAAAAATACATAAATTGAGTATATTGGATATTTTTTAAAAGACAAAGTTGAAAATGTCATTTTTTTGCAAAATTTTCGCTCTTTTTTTATTAATATCGCAAAAAATAAAAAGCGCAGAGGTGATCAAATACCACCAAAAGAAAGCTCTGTTTGTGGGAAAAAAAGGACGTAAATTTCGTTTGGGTACCACATTGCATGACCGCACAATTGTCAGTTAAAGTCACGCAGTGCCGAGTCGTAAAATACCCCCTGGTCGGAATGGGGGTAAAATCTTCCGGGGCTTAAGTGGTTAAAACCTTAAAGTGCAAGTTCAGTTTTAAACATTTTTTCTACTCGTGAGATTTTTTTTTTTTAGCCTTTCTGCACTTAATGCAATGAATGGATTTGTCTAAGCAGAACTGATATTTTACTAATATGACAGTAGGGCTGACAGGCTGAGTTAGGCCCTGGCTTTTCATAGGGCCTTTCATGCTACAATACTGAGCTATCCCACTGTCATAGACCCAGACACTCTTCTCATTCCTTAAAAGTTTTCATCCAACTTTTTGTTTTCCTCCTGTCACATTCTCCATTATATTAAAGTAAAAATCCAAAAATGAAAAGTAGGAACTTACCCTAATCTGTCCAGCAGTTTTAGCAAAGAAGCTGTACCTGGCACAAAGTCTGTTTTTTTTATGAAGCTTCTACTAATAATCTGATCGTATTAGCAATTAAAAAAAAAAAAAACTTATTGGTAGCTAAGCTTAGCTAGAAGAAATTTCAATTTTTTTTTAAGGTACAATGGTGAGCTTTAATATTGCTTTACATTTATGATTTTTCCCCTTAATGTCCAACAACTGAAGGAGGCTTTTTTTTTTTCCCCGATAGTTTTTATGGTTATTGGGTTTGATAACGATCATACACATATTAACACTTCCGTATAATTCACATTATGATCAATTGTCAACATAATATTAGTCATTGTTAATAACAAGTACTTGAGTGGAAGGACATGCATCTGTGTCCTAAACAGTTTTTCTTACCAAAAAACAAAAAGTTATTCCTTCCTTATCGGATGTTACACGTTTCCAATATTAAGTACTGATTACCGAACTCCATAAAATAAAGAGAAAGCAATGAGAGAAGAAAAGACAGGTGAAAGAGGGAAAAATGGAAAGAAAGAGCAAGTGACAAGGAATGCAGCAAACCCCGACATAAGTTATTCATTGTATGTTGGAAATGTAATGTATATATGGTTGCCACGTTTGATCAAATAAAGTTATTTTATTATTCAAAATAGCTGTTAGGTTTCATTCATCATTATCTATGACAAAAAAAATTCCCAAGTAAAGGAAATAAAGTGGGGACTTTACTGGTACCACAGGAATACACATAATTAAAATACAAGTAGCTTTATTTACAAAATATTAAAAAACTAAATTAAAAGTGGGGGTTCATATGTTGCACCCATGACACAGTTACTTCTTTCAAACAACTCACATGCCCCCAAAAGAACAGGAAAGACTGCAGCCGGCAATGGTCCAAGGTAGATATGCTATATTGTTCAGCCACTTATAGCAATAGAACTGAATATCACCAAAGGTATGTTTCGTAGTCCTAGCAGTGTGCAGGGGGTTTTCCAGGTGTGCCTGGGCACACCCTAATCACTCTGTGCGATACCAATTCCCCGTACTGCCTGGGCTTCCCCCCTTCCTGCAGTGCTGCTGGCCTACCTCCTCTCCTCCTTCCGAGGCTGCTGTGGGTGATGTTTCAAGATTGAGAGCGGGGGGGAAAGGGCTAGTCAATATGTCATATGATCGCCTATGTTCATAATATAACTATAGGACAAAACATAATACAAATGATATTTAACCAGTGCAAGCGACAAAAAAAAAAAACAGTATACGAGCCATCCGGCTATTTAAAACAGAAAATGACTCTCTCTTAAATTATCAGGGTATCAGATAATTCCCAGAACCACTGATGCTGGAGAGGGGCGATTTAATTTTGAAGGTACTGAACAACTGTCAGCACAATCATTGGGCCACTGGTATCAGGGGCATCATACATGCTAGCCTATATATTGTATACAGGATGTAATGAAAAACATATAATGTGATATATGCGATGAAGGATTACATCTTGCAATTAAAGTTTGAATATTTAATGTGGGTTTGATACCCATTATCTTGAAATATTAACGTTTTTATACATTTAGTTTGGGCTCCTTCCCCTCTTCTAGGTTAGCATGTATGATGCTCCAGATACCAAAGTCTGAGCTGGCAGTTAATCCACCAATTAGGCCCTGTTCACACCTGAGCTTTTTTCAGCTTGTAAAATGCTCCTCTCTGAAGTCTCAAAACACCCAACAAGCAAAATCCTATTCATTTCAATGGCCCCTGTTCACATATGAGCATTTTGTCACCTGAAGCAAAATGCCTGAAGCTCAAAAAAGTACATGAGCTTCTTTTCTGGCAGATTACAAGTGTTTTTGTTAGATGTCAATGCCTGCCTCCAAATACCTGCAAAAAACGCCTGAAAACGATACGCTCAGGTGTGAATGGAGCCTTAAGGTTTTGTAGAGTGAGACCCAGGGTGAAAGCTGGGCTATTCAAGGGAACTTATAAATATAAAAACCTGCACAAAAGTGAACAACGTTTACAATACCATGCAGGGAAAAGGAAAACGTTTACCTAAAGGTGGCCCCACCAGTGGTTAAGAGAAGCCCTGAGTAAGCCCCGAGCCCTGACTGGAATTTTGTATATGGTTGAAAACTCTCTCCAGGCACAAGACCACTCAAAACCAAAAATAATTTGCGCTAGGCCCCTGTGAAACTGCTGCAACCCAAATCCTGGATATGGGATAAATAATACAAATATACATGCAAAGAAATAAAGTTACAGTGTTTTACTTTACAGGTAGCGCTGTGACAATACAAACACAAATTTAATTCTATATCAAAATGAGTCCATATAATGCATAACACCCAGTGCTGTTCTTTGTGCTGATACACCCTTGTGCCGCTACTCTATAATATATAATCAGTATAGTCCTCCTTTTTATATATCTTCACTACTTCCAAACACCTCCTCGCATGCATTCAGTGATCCCCCTCCCTTTAGATGAAAAACTCACCAACTCTAAATACCTCCCATTCTCATGGTTGGCAAAACAGCTTTTAGGTTGAAATTATCAACTCAAAGGTAGATGTCAGACAATCACTCCACATAGTATAATATACCAGATATCATGTGGGGGGAAAAAAGGGGGGGGGGGGGGGACTTCCAATCGCATAGTAGCCAAACCACCTACATTTTATTCAAAAAAGATAAATGAGCTGCTCACATTTCTTTAAAGTAAATCACATAAAGTGCTGTTTCCATATCAAATCTCACCACCGATGGCGTCGGGGCGTGGCTGCATGGCAACCAGAGGAGACACCGGGACGAATGCCAACGTTGTCCACCGGTGGGGAGATTTGGTATGGAAATAGCACTATGTGATTTACATCAAAAATGCCTAAACTGTTAAGAAATATGACCAACTTATCTTTTTAAATAATATTTTGGTGGTTTGGTTACTATGCCATTGGAAGTTTACCCCTTTTTTTCCAACATGATATCTGGTATATTATACTATGTGGAGTGATTGTCTGACATCTACTCTTGAGTTGATAATTTCAACCTAAAAGCTGTTTTGCCAACCATTAGAATGGGAGGCATTTAGAGTTGAGTTTTTCATCTATAGGGAGAGGGATCTCTAAACGTACGCGAGGGGGTGTTTAGAAATTGTGGAGATTTATAAAAAGGAGGATTACACTGAATATAGGGAATGGAGTAGCAGCACAAGGGTGTATCAGCACAAAGAACAGCACTGGGTGTTATGCATTATATGGACTAATTTTGATATATAATTTAATTTTGTTTGTATTGTCACAGCGCTATCAGTAAAGTGAAACACTGTGACTTTATGTGTTTGCATTTACATATATTTTATTGTGGCAGCAATGAAATTAATTAGCATAGATAATTGGTACACAGTTTTGTTTTTTTTTGCACAAGAGAGATTTAATAGTTTCATAGCGTGGAGTTTTCTTTCTATTTTTAATACAAATATACAAATGGTGCGTTGGCTGCTCTAGTTTTCAATCACCACACGGTAGTGCAGTCACGAGGGAGCCAGGAGATCAAGTCTCCTGCTTCACAAGTTCCAGGTAGGGACAAAAAAAATTAACACCCAGACCTAAGATCATGTGCTGTGACAAAAGTGAAAAACAAAAGATCTATAGAAACAAACAGGTAGGTAACACATCTTTGCACTATTGAAGTTAAAATGATGCCTTAAATTTATTTTGAGAAAACTATGTTGTATCCTGTATGCATGACTGTGGATCTCATGTTCTGCTTTTTATGTAGTATTTATATCTGTCCCAAAGTGGCACTTTATACAAGGGTACAATTAGAGCTCCTTCTTATTCTCCAAGATAGTCAATGAATAAGCAGAGGACCACAATACCCTTTCATATCAATCTGTGGTCATTATGCTAACTTTCAGCCCAAAGATTATTGTCTAACACTTGTATGAAAAATCAGCAATCTACAGACTCAGAATGCCTCTGGTCTACATGTCCTTGTCCATAAACTCTGCTATAGGGATACAGTACATCTGTGCCCAGGACAGAGCATTTGAGGCTAATATTGTGTGCTAGAGGGTCTGCTGTGTGTGATGGAAAGTACCAGGGGAACTGAGCCTTTTACGACACTCTGAATGTGACTGGTAGCATTTATTTCTATGGTTCCAGCAGCGATCCCGAGGACTAGATGGAATATAAACTCATAGGGCCTGAAATGACAGTGAGCTTCTAAAAAGCTATGAAACTAGCTATGTCACTTTGACAGCACTGGTATGCTGGTGACAGTACTGTTCTGACATTAAAGTAACAACCCTGCAAAGGAAATGGCTACGCAACAGACTGGTATTGTACTCCTGATTATTACTGGCATATGGCACTCAATAGGTTTTAGGTTATTACGATTGCTGTATCAGAAGACCTTAGATAAATGTACGAGCCAGCTATAATGTATTTATATATTTTCCTTGAGCAATTGGTGTATGAGGTCCCAGAATATGGCATCCCTTTATAGGTGACTAGCATTAAAAAAAATTGTATCAACTTGATGTTAGAACAAAACGCACCAAGCTTGCATTTCAAAATCTCTCACAGAAATCACTGAATATCGCTGAATATAGGCCAATGCATTCCTGAAGCAGGGAAAATTATCAGAGCATCTTTTCAAATTTAGAAATTTTTTTTTGCATTTTGCGAAAATTTTTCACTCAGACAAAATTGGGCACATTATTATCAACTGACCATGGATGGATAGAAACTTCTTTGTTTTTTAAATTTGCTGGGAGTCCCACAATAATGTCCACTAGTGTCTTACAGAGTTCTTCGATATATCAGAAAATAAAAGTTAGGAAGATGTGCACCAGCATAGTACCTTAAGCGTATCTGTAGGCAAACTTTTTTTTTTTTTTTTTTTTTGGAGTGCAGAAGGATTAGATGTCAAGACTGTCCCCATTGGGGAGATTTATCAGTCTAATTGTAATGGTGATCACTGTCACAAAGAAAGAAAGGGAGGGGAAATCCAAAATGTTACAATTGTTCCCAGTACAAAAGGTGAGGGGGTAATCATCCAAATTGGATAACGTTAGAGCCTCTGTCCGGTTCATATTGCTATTCATATTATGGGAGGACAGAGAGTGATGGTTAGAGACAGGAATTTCAATTCTCTCCCGTTATATCCAAACCCAGGTTTCTTGTAGTTTATATATTCAATATAATGATATACAGGGCTCAACAAATCCCAGGCGCCAGGTTGCATTGGTGACTAGAAATGGAGTCCGGGCACCTAGGATTTTGTCAGCCGTCTGCTGTCAGGCATCGGGATGCCGCTTTGCTGATCCAGAGATTTGAAATCCCGGCGGTTCCTATCCATACTTCTCAGTGTACGGACAAGAGGCATTCAAATTGGTCACCCCCCTCTCTCCCTCTCCTCTTTTTTTTTCTCCTTTCTTTTTTTTCCCCTCTTTACATTCCTCTCTCTTTTATTTCAATTTCTTGTTTTTTTCTTCTTTTTTTCTGGGCGCTGGGCAGCTGATTTTAAAAACTGGCTCCTAAATTTTTTAGCTGGCTCATAGATTCAAAGAAAATTTGTCAAGCCCTATGATATTGTATATCATACCTCTTAGCCCCACTAAGTTTGTTTTCACATCCAAGACTGTTTGGAAGCAGTTTTTTTTTTATACCATTGTATATCAAAATTTCTTGTAAAACCACCAACCACATTTACACATTGCAAACTTTTCTAGCCTTCCAAACTCGTCTGGGAATAAACTGATTGAGTTATCTTTGAATTTTCAGTTCCAGTGGATAGGATAATTGAGGCGCAAACAGGAACATGATCATTCCTGAGCATGATTGTGTGTGTTTATTAGATAATGTCTATTTGTCTCTCCAAAGAATATGGTACATTTTCTTTTCTTTTCCGCTCTCCTATTATAATTTCACAAGAAAATTACAGAATAAAAACACTCGTCATTTTTCTTTTGCTTCCCTACCAGCCACCTGTTGCTTCTGATGCAGAAGTATATAAACTGGAACAAAATGCTCATCACTCATCAGCCATCAGCAGCGGCATTAAAATTACTTGTGAGACTTGCTTTGCAAGAAATTCTTTTGTGCCTGTGACATTAGCTTTGTTTTATACAATTAAAGTATTACACGCTAGAATAATCTAAACTGCAGCCCCTAAAATGCGATGGTTGATTTCTTCCCCTTCTTTCCTTCTTCTACAGCAAAAACTTGTTTACTGTAAGTGGCCTCTGTTTAACATATACACACATTATATAGAATAGAATTAAATTGCAATCATCTGCACGCATATCTGTGAATTCTCTTTTTTTTTATTTTATTAAAGGCTCATACACTACCTTGGTATGCAGACGCAGTGTATTAGTTCTATGTATTTGGCTTGATCAATGCTCAATGAGCTGTCCAAAATTCAGTCCACAGCACCCTATCCTGGTCTGCAGTTATACTGCAACTGTAGCACAGACGTGCACCGGGGAGCACCGCTGCTTTGCACAAGTTTTATTCCCTCAATCCAAGGTAGACTGATTGCCAAAAAAAAAAAAAAAATCTTAGTCTTCATGAAGGCCACACCTTCATTCAAGCTTAAAGTGTATTTCCACTTTAGCAGTCAAATTTGATAAATATGCCCATTCAAACAGCATAGCTAAAAATAAATAAGAATTATTTCTTACCTTTCTATTTGAAGCCGGTTTATACATACGACTAAATGGACATCTTTTTTAGAATAGTTTACAATATGCATTTAGGGGACTTTGTTTTTTTTTCTAAAGTGCATTAAAGCAGTAGTAAAGTCCACTTTATGACTTTGTACCCACAGGTAAGCCTATAATAAAGCTTACCTGTAGGTACAGTAAATATCTCCTGAACGTGTACCATTTAAGAGATATTCACAATTGTGATGTCATTGGCGCATTCATACTGCGCTTTTGCATGAATTACTATGTCAATGCGGCGTGGCATGGAGGCAATCAGCCTGAGGCACTGCTGAGGTGTTATGGAAGCTCAGGTTGCTTTGAAAACAGCCTTCAGCTCATCTGCATTGTTGGGTCTGGTGTATCATCTTCCTCTTTACAACACCCCATAGAGCCTATATGTGGTTTAGGTGAGGCGAGTTTGTTTGCCAATCAAGCACAGTGATACCATGATCACTAAACCAGGTATTGGTACTTTTGGCAGTGTGGGCAGGTGCCAAGTCTAGCTGGAAAACCAATTTAGCATCCCCATAAAGCTGGGCAGCAGAGGGAAGCATGAAGTGCTCTACAATTTCCTGGTAGAGAGCTGCGCTGACTTTGGACTTGATAAAAACACAGCAGACCAACACCAGCAGATGACATGGCTTCCCAAATCATCACTGACTGTGGAAACTTTACACTGGACCTCATGCAACTTGGACTCTGTGCCTCGTCACTCTTTCTCCAAACTCTGGGACCTTGATATCCAAATGGAATGCAACATTTTCCACAGTTCATGATAATTTGGGGAGCCATGTCATCTGCTGGTGTTGATCCACTGTGTTTTATCAAGTGCAAAGTCAGCGCACCTCACGCTTCCCTCTAACAGGCTTTATGGAGATGCTGATTTCATTTTCCGGCAGGACTTGGCACCTGCCCACACTGCTGAAAGTACCAATACCTGGTTAAATGTCGGGATACGCCCACATGCTTTGACAGCCACCCGGCTTAGCCACTTAGCGAGTCGCTGAGAGCCTGAGTCGGCTGCTCCCACCCACTTCGCAGACCAGCACTCCATTGAGATCGGGAGTCTTAAAGCAGATGACTGACAGTGACCTGCTCTCTGCTCACATAGCTGTCAGAACCAAGCGATCGGCGGTGTTTGATTGCTCGAGTCTCAGTAATAGAGCCAGCAGAAGACTAAAGCTGCATCCAGATAGGTAAGTGTGACTCAAAAAAAAAAAAAAAAAATCTCATACTTTAACAATAGCATTTTTATTAAAGTTTTTAACAAAAGTACGTTTGGATATACATCAGCATTACCAAAAGAAATAATGCAATTCACAAAAAAAAGTTGGCCATGAAAGTTGTGATGAATGCAACAAGGAGTGACCTCATTATTATTATACAGGATTTATATAGCAGCCATCACCGCAGACCTCGTCAATCCACCTATTCCAAATCTTAAACTTGCGGGGGCAATTTCAGCTAGCATATGTAAGCTTTTACAAAAGCAAAGAGGCATTAATGTCAGCTTTCCAACCTGAAAGAGCAGGGTGGGTGGGGGGGGGGGGGGTGGTATTTCCCCTGGAAAAGTATTTCCTATCTAGCATAGTCTAATGCATAATAAACAAACAATTTGGCATGTATGGGTGCTGTAAGCATATCTGTAAGATCTAACAGCAGAATAAGTGGCTCCCCGGGTAAATTCAGTACATTAAGAGCATTAATAGCATCCACCACCCCTTGCGAAAATGGTTGGAGCAGGACCAAAACATATGGATGTAGGTGCCAACATCCCTTTCACAATTGAGCCGAGTAGTTAACCTGTGAGGATTTATTGCAGCAAGATCATGTAGGGTATAATAAACCCTGAAAATTAATTTTAATTATAGAAACCGGTCTCTCGCCGATATAATAGTAGGGACAATGTGCAGAAGACAGTCCTTCCTGTTCTCAGTCAGGGAAGGAAGATCAGTGTGCCACCTATTAAATAACTGCGTAGTTTTAGGGGTAGACAGTGGAGACGGTTAAGAATGCAGAGAGGGTGGGGGTTTAGGGGGGGTCCTCGCAAAAATCATTTTCAAGAGGGTCCATCTGAAGGGTAATGGGGCCAGGTAATTGAGCAGTGATAGCATGTCTTAATTCGAGATACCAGAAAAACATAACTTGGCAGGTTATATGTTTAAGGCCGTTGAAGGATAAGACAATTCCTCTAGGCATGATATGGCAAAGGGTCACAATGTACCTGACCCACAAGGCTGGATCAGGTATCGAAAGTAAGTGTGGAAGGGCCGGGCTGCCTCACAGTGGGGTATGGGTACAGTGGACAACCTGGGAGGAGTATTGAGCCCTAGCTTGAGCCCAGAATCAGAGCGTATTCTCATTGGGACCGGGATAGCAGGGTTAGAGGTGGCTTCACAATGTGCCAGATTGCTTAGCCCAGCATAAAAGCCCAATAAGGCTGCCTCCTGAATCACGGCTGCATTGTCTCAGGGCTGGGAGAACCACCACCTGGCAGTGACTAGCACCGCTGCCCAATAATACCATGTAAAATTAGGAAGTACCAGGCCTCCATGATTAATAGGAAGCTATAGAGTAGTGTATGAAACCCTAGCAGTTTTGCCAGCCCAGAGAAACAAGCAGGTTATACTGTCAAGTTTTTTAAAAAAAGGATTTAGGAATCGGGGTTTACGTTCAATAATCTTTAAAATGTGTAAACACTTGAAATTGACAAAGCTATCTGCCACCATCCACCTTACAGCTAAAAGAGTTCAGACACTAGACCTATTACAAATACATAAGCTTGTTGGGCATCCAATTCATAAACCATGGGTGATAACATGATGCTGCCCTGCCCCTTTGCACTGTAGCTGGTTTTTAGTCAGACAGTATATAAAAATATGAACTATTGATTGTAGGTTTCCTTAAAGTGGTTTATCATTTTAATGCATTCTATGCATTAAGATAAAAAAAAACCTGTGTGCAGCAGCCCCCCTAATACTTACCTGAGCCCCATCTTTCCATCAATGTTGAACAAGATCCTTGGGTGTCCAGGGACTCTCCCGCCTTGACTGAGACAGCAGTGGGTGTCATTGGCTCTCGCTGCTGCCAATCAATGTCAGTGAGCCAATGAGGAGAGAGGGGGCCGGCCTGAGCCGATGCTCCATGTCTGAATGGACACACAGAGCAGTGGCTCGGCTCAGGTGTTACCATAGCAAGCTGCTTGCTATGGGGGCACTAGGCAGGACCGGGGGGGGGGGGGGGTCAGGAGTGCAAGCGAGGGACCCAAGAAGAGGAGGATCTGGGCTGCTCTGTGCAAAACCACTGCACACAGCAGGTAAATATAACGTTTGTTATTTTTAAACAAAAAAAAAAAAAATAGCTACACATTAATATCACTTTTTTTGTGGACAAAACCTAGTTGCAATTGCTAGTGAGTCCAAAGCCAGCATATGGACTGCCTTACCCAAGAGTTATAATATTTGCATATTGAAGAAACAGCCTAAAAATTGTGAAGACAACTTCTAGATTTCACCTTTTTTGTTCCTTTCTAGGACACTGTACCTTATTTGTTCAGTAATTCTCTATTTCAATTACACTTTTTCCTAAGATCCTTAAAACTGTGCCCATTTCAAAACAGTAAATCTTTTATTTTGTCCAGTGTCTGTATGTGCTTCCTTCACTATTTCCAAGCAATTGACTTTGCACAGTAATAAGCTGTAAAAGTGTAAGAGATGAATAAAAGCGACATAAAATTACAGGTTCAAAACACACACATTCACACACACAAACATCCCAGGCTACACAATCAAAGAATAATTCATGAAGGTTTTCAATAGAATTCCATCAAATGCATATAAAATGGAAGAGATCCTGTTCCTGGTATAGACAGTAAAATGACCACCGAGACAGAACTGAAATTATCTGCCTGGAAATATGTTTTCCATAAACTGCCCTAAAAGGCAAATGGGCCGAGTTATTTATATTTGGGATGCAACAGAAGCAATTTACATAGAAAAGAAGAGAAGTTGTCAAATCAATTCTGCTCAGACATCGTGTATGGACTTGCTATTTCCTGTAGCCCATAAAATGTTTATACAAAAACGTATGAGATGCTAGTCACTTTATTAAAACACGGGAATAAAGAGACGCTGATAATTACATTATTTTATTGTGTAATTTCAGGGACTCTCTTTGATATGCCTGTAAGTGCAGTACAAACTTTATCATTAACACTACCAGTGGCTAATACTTCTACATTTCAAAATAATTATATAATGCTAAAGAAAGCCTTAGCTCTCAAAACAGAGTAATGATTTTGTTTGAGCAGTTTAAGTATTCAAAACACTTGACAAAAGGACACATTGGGCAATGGGGAAAACGGGATTTTTGACTTATTGTAAAATCCTTTTCTCTGATGTTCATTGGCGGGGACAGCTCCCATCATTCTTGACCACTGGGTTATACTGCCCCCTACAGGAGTAGGAAACTAGGCAGAAAAAAAACTCCAGTTACACCCATGGGCAGTCCCAGGGGGTAAACTCCCTTCTCACTCAGTTTTGTTACAAGCAGTGTCAGGAGAATTATAACTCCACAGAGGGGTGGGTGCTGAACATCAGAGAAATGGATTTTACGGTAAGTCAAAAATCCCATTTTCTCTTTCATTCATTGACGTGTGACACAGCTCATGTCATTCTTGATCATTGGGAGGCCCCAAAGTAGTGTTAAACATGAGGGGTGGGAAAAAGCAAAAAATTCCCAAGGCTAAACATTAGCCAACCAGGCAACAGGGGCTCAACCAAAACAACTGGAGCCTACCTGAAAAATACTACACCTTCAAACAAGGATCAGGTCCTCTTAAACAGAAGCCTGCAAAAACCTTGCGGGCAAAGGAAGCACCCACAGATGCCAACACATCCATTTTATAAAACTTGTAAAAGTGTGCACCGACGATCAGCTGGCCGCCTTGCAAAATTGCGTCACTGACGCCTGATGATGGAAGGCCCAGGAGGTACTGAGTGCCCTAGTAGAGTGCGCCTTGACAGAGAAAGAAAGAACCTTACCCCTGATGGAATAGACCTGAACCACCGTCTGTCTGATCCATCTGGAAATGGTCCATCAGTGAGCACAAATAGAAGAGAGTCTGCCTTCCTGAAAGACGTCGTAGCTGCCAGGAACACCCCAATTGGCTGAGCCACATGAAAAGCATGCATGGAAATGTCCTTCAATTGTTTAGGCCTGGGACACAGGAAAGGCAACACAATGTCTCCAATTAGGGATAGATCGATTATACGCAAGGCCGATATATCGAGGGCCGATATGCATTTTCCCCGATATATCGGTATCGGCCCCGGAACTGGCCGATATTGCAATCCACAGGCCTTGTACCAGCCAGCCAGCCACAGGTACTGTACCAGCCAGCCAGCCACCCACAGGCCCTGTATCAGCCAGCCAGCTAGCCACCCAAAGGCCCTGTACCAGCCAGCTACAGGCCCTGAACCAGCCACCCACCCACCACAGGGTGCCAGCCAGCCAACCACCCACCACAGGGTGCAAGCCAGCCACCCACCACAGGGTGCCAGCCAGCCACCCACCACAGGGTGCCAGCCAGCCATTAAGCATTAAACAAAAATTAACATGTTCAATACCAGATTTGTGTCAAAAATTGTCTTATTTTTCAAAACTTTAAATGTACAAAATATCGGCCGATACCGATACGTTGTGACCAAAATACCGGTATCAACCCTGAAAAAAACATATCGGTCTATCCCTAAATTAAAATGAAAGTCAGACCACCATAGGAAGGAATGATAGACAGGGCGAAGCACCACCTTATCCTTTTGAATCACCAGATAGGGTGAACAACAGGATAACGCCGCCATTTCCGGCACTCTGCACGCAGAGGTGATAGGCACCAAAAAGGCCACCTTCTGGGACAGTGTAAGAAGGAGAATCTCCTGAATATTTTCAAAGTGAGGCTTCTGTAGAGCTGAAAGCACCAAATTAAGATTCCAAGGCGGCAACGGAGCCTGCAGTGGAGGAACAAAATGTTGGACACCCTGAAGAAAAGTACCCACCAGGGAGTGTAGAAAAGTACGCACAAAGGTCATTGGAAAAAGAACGCCAAGGCTGATACCTGGCCTGTAATGGTACTCAAGGCCAATTTCTATTCAACCCCGCGTTGAAGAAGGATTAGATCCGAGCCACCAAGAAGGAGCGAGGACGAACCCCAAAAGACTCACGCCACGCAATGTACGTCTTCCACGTATGATGGTAGATCTTCCTCAAAGTAGATTTCCAAGCTTTTAACAACGTAGGAATCACTGACTCAGACAAACCTCTATCTTTTAGCACCTGGCGTTCAACAGCCAAGCCGTTAAAGCCAGCGATGGAAGATCAGTCCTTGGGACAGCAGATTTTCCCTAAAAGGAAGCTTCCAAGGAACATCGTTGACCAGCCGCACCAGATCGGCATACGAAACCCGACGAGGCCAGTCCGGGGCCACAAAGATGACCAGAATCCCTTCTGCCTCTATTCTGCGTAGGGGTCTTGGCAGAAGCTTGAGAGGATGGAAGGCATAGATCAGACAATACTACCCCCCCCCCACGGGGCCACCAGCGCATCTATGGCGTCTGCCAGTGGATCCCTTGACAGAGCCACAAACCTCTGAACCTTTCTGTTGAGCCGAGACACCAACAGATCCACTTCGGGGGGGTAGCCTGCCAGAGATACAGCTAATGAAACACCTCCAGATGAAGGGACCATTTCCCATGGTCCAACGCCTGTCGACTGAGGTAATCCGCCTGCCAATTTTCCACCCCGGGAATGTGTACGGCGGAAAGGGCTGGAACAAACCGTTCTGCCCACCTTAGAATGCCGGCTACCTTCAGAACCGCCAGGTGGTTGACATACTGTAAGCCACAGCTGTGTCATTGTCTGATTGAATGTGTACTGGGCATCCCTGAAGATGATCCGTCCAATGATCCAGACACAGTCTGATCACTCGGAGTTAAAGGACATTGATCGGTAGTCTGGACTCTTCCAGTATCCAGATCCCCTGAGCAGAAAGCTTGCTGAGGACGCCTCCTCAGCGGGACAGGCTGGCATCTGTGGTGACCACTGTCCAATACAAGGGGAGGAAAGATTTTTCCCAGCTGAAGCACCGGAGAGCGAAGCCACCATATCCGAGACTTCTTTATTCCCCGACTCAGCCGGATCCGATTGTCCAGAGACTGCAGAGTCTTATCCCATTTGGTCAGAATCTCCCTTTGCAGGGACCTTGTATGGAACTGTGCAAACGGAACTGCCTCGAAGGTAGATACCATCAGACCCAGCAACTGCATGCAAGTACGGAGGGATGACCATTTATTGGACAGCAGGAAGCGAATTGCGGTCTGCAATTTCTGGAGTTTGTCCAGAGGAAGGAGCACTCTGGCTATAGCCAAATCCAGAGTCAGGCCCAAATAGTCCAGCGTTGTGGACCGAACCAGGGCAGACTTCTGAAAATTCTCCCGCAGTTTGTATTGTGATTTCCAGGTTCTCCGCCAGAGCAGAGGGAGACACCGCTCGCAGAAGCAGATCGTCCAAGTAGCCCAGTACCGCGATTCCCCGTTGGCGTAGCAAGGCTAGCACAGGAGCCAACACTTTTGTGAAGACCCAAGGAGCAGAGGCGAGACCAAAGGGTAATACCCCAAACTGAGAATGCTCCTTCCCCACAGCAAAGCGGAGAAAACTCTGGTGACTGGTACAAATTGGAATGTGAAGATAGGCATCCTTGATACAGGATTCATACACATTTTTACCAATAAAATTCCATGACTTTTCCATGACTTCAAGTAAGCTAGGAGCCAGTGTCACTTAAGGCGCAAAAAAGCCAGCGATCGGGTTGGAAGCTGTCGAGCACGCAGCTGCAGACTGGTGCTTTGCACCTTTAGCCTGGCTAGACAGCGATGCCTCTCCCATGTTCGAAATGTCAAACGTTTTAGGACACAGTGTACATTTAGCACGTCCCGAGTCCTGTTCTTTCTCCAGCCACCTCTCATACTTTTCATCATGAAGCCATACATTTTTAAAGCTGCATTTCCCTGGCATTTCTACACACTAACTTTAGCGGAAACTGCGTTACCCCCATAAAGTTAACTATTGTAATTTGACCAATATACTGGAGAAAGAAGATTAATGGGCGCTCCTGCTTGGGGATAAAGCTTCAGTTCAGGCAGTCATGAAGGTGCAGCCGGACTGATGGATAGCACAGATGCACAAATATGCGGCGCTTACTCTTTGTAGGCCGAAGCCACAGCATGCTCATAAACCGGTTACCCCCCTCCCTGCGTCATCACGTTCATGCAGCCCTCCAGTGACTGTGTGCTGCATCCCTGGCTCAATAAGAAGTGAGTCCCTGATTGGTTCTCTAGTGTCATCTTTCGGCTGCTGATGGCCAGTCTCAGGGAAAAACCACGGACCCGGAAGGACGCATACCTCCTATGCAGATAGACACTAACACCATGTAAAATGTGTCAATAAAAGTGGAACCATTCTCAATTCCATGACTTTTCCAAAACTTTGTGGGGTTCAGTCATTTTCCAAAATGTTCCCAGGCCTGTAAAGTGCCATTTCAAAATCCCATGACTTTTCCAGGAATTTAATGACCGTACGAACCCTGTAGTTATCTATAGAGGTGAGGAAATTCCCCTGACGCAGAGATGCCACCACCATTCGAATAGACTCCATTCTGAACTTCTGTACCCGCACAAAGCAGTTTAGCGCCTTGAGGTGTAGGATTGGACACACTTTGCCTTCCTTCCTTCCTGGGGACTATAAACAGGTTTGAGTAAAAACCCTGAAAACGTTCCAAAGTCCAAATTGGGACAATCACCCCTTGAAGGAACAGGTGTTGTACCACCCCAAACAGACCCTGCCACCGGTCTGGGGACAGGCGCAGGTTTGAAGGGAAAAAAACCTTGCCAGGGGGACCAGATCGAAACTATATGTTGTAGCCGGACTGAATGACACAGGTCGGGAAACCAGGGAAGACATCCCTCCACCCCCGATACGGGTGAGGATGCACCTTAATGCAGAAGGAGCCTTGTTCACGGGTCTGGAGAAGCCCGCTCTCGGCTTGCCAGACCAGATTAGTTTGGATCCGCCAAAGTTGGCCCGGAAAGGCCTTGAGCCCTTGTCAACCCTGAGGGATGAAAAAATTAGCCGAAAAGCCTTGAAGGAAGGCCCACGTCTACAACGAAGTTCCTGCCCCTTAGTAGCATGCAGAAGAAAGGTACTCTCTCCCCCCCGTGAGACCTTTAATGAGGTCATCCAGGGTAGCTCCAAAGAGGCAATCTCCTTGAAAGGGAAAATCAGTCAAGGCCTTTTTTGAAGTCTGATCCGCAGACCAGCATTTGAGCCAAAAGACATGGCGAAGGACCACCGTCAAAACAGAGAGGCGAGCCATTAGAAGAGACTCATCCAAAGAGGCATTACAGATAAACTGCAGCCCCTGGAAAAGCTGGACCGCCAGCTCAGCAAAGGCAGTGGGGAGCTGTTCTCCCTCCAGGTCATGGCATAGGAGTTTAGCCCACTTGGTCAGAGTTTGCGACACCAGGGCAAAGGGTAAATACCGGCCTCATTGCCAAACCAGCTAAGGTGTACATAGTGCGGGCCACAGCCTCTGCCTCCTATTCATCCGGGTCCTTAAAGGCTGGGGATTCTTCAGCCGGAATCATGGTTGCTTGTTTAATCTGGAACCCGGAGGGTCCACCACCAGTGGGACAGTCCACTTCTTAAGACGGGACTCCTTGTAGGGGTAACGCCTAGTGAAGCGCTTAGGAACCTCACAGGGACGCTTTGGTCATCCCCTCTTTAGCAACAATCCTGTCAAAATAAGCAGGGAAAGGAAACACCTTTGCCGCTCTGGATGGCTTGTGAGTGCCAAAGGGTACCTGCGTCCTCCATCTTCAGGGTCTCACGCACAGATACAATCAGTCGCGATGGCAGACGTGGAGGAATCATCCTCAATATCAGAGGATTCCAGGCGTGTGGTTGCAGACCCAGCAGGGTGACCCAGGTCTGTGGCGGCCTAATCAGATTCAGGATCTGATGAGACAGATGAGGCAGAGGAAGGCAGGGGGTGCTTTTTTCCCAGCCCGTCACCCAAAAGCCAACTCCAGGACCGCTGTCAGTGCATGGATGATTGGTTGGGACCCGGAGGGCCCTGCAGCCTCAGAGAAGGGGTCAGGTGGGGAGATGTGCTCCAAAGACTCCATGAGTCACTAGGGAACCCCACAAAAACAGTGGAACACACTAAGGGACAACCCCCACTGCGCTGGCAGCAACACCCGGTCGCCAAGCAAAAGGCACAGAGCGATCCTCAGCCAAGAGGGAGTGGACCCCACCAAACTATCCACTCACAAAAAAAGGCACCTGCAACCACCAGGAGGATCTGCACTACACATGCGGCGATCGGGAAGCTAAATGATCCAGGAGTCAACACCAGGGCATAAGGAATGGCTCCCACCGCCAAAATTGCCACCCACAGGGCTTCGCTGTCATGGTCGCCGCTATTTGCAATGGCAAACCACAAGAAAATGGCCGCTGGACTACACCAACATGGCCACCGTGTATAGGAATACACAGGCTACCACAAAATTGCGGCCCAGTGCAGCACCACGAGGTATACAGGGACCCAAAAATGGGAGACTAGGCCTCAAGGCCAGGTCTAGGCAGGACAGAGGGCCCTGGTAGGAGCCCCCACCAGGTACAAACTCCCCCCCCCCCCGCACAGTCGATTGGTCGCGCACCCCCCTGCCCCCATCACCAGTTAGCGCTCTGTCCCTATCCCAGGCAAGTGACCAGACCACCCAAACAGCCCCAGGCCAAAAGGAGGGGTGCCTGAGGGAAGGAGGGAAACCCGGGGGTCCGACTGTCCCAAGGAGGGGCCCACATCTACCCCAAAACCCTCCAGGGGCAGGGAGACAGCTATCCACCATACAGGAACCAGGTGGACACCACCCAAGACAGAGCCTCCTCTCCATCGAAATAGGGCAGCTGTCAGCCAGGAGGAATGCTGCGGTTCGGTTCCAGGTCCGATCGTATGAGACTCGCAGGCCAGCCCTCGTCCAGTGGGGCTATTTCATGGCCGACCTAGCACGGAGCTGAGGTCTGTGCGCGCATGCTCGCTGGCCAGACTGGGGTGACCACTGGATCTAGATTATCCAGCTTGTTGCCCAGTCCGGCAGTTGATAGCAGATCTCACAGGAAAACCCCAGGAGCAAAAAAAAAAATCTAAAAAATTTTGCCAGGACCAAATATCCCAGCGAGGAATTAGGTCCTTACTCCTGACTAGGCAGAAAAAAACTGAGTAACTATAGCAGGGAGAGGGAGTATACCCCCTGGGACTGTCCAGGAGCTGTGTCCGTCAATGAACGAAAGAGAAAAGCAATTTTCTGTTATCCAACCGATGAATAGGACGGCTTAAAAGAGACAGCAGGGTGAAATGCTGAGAGGTGGGCAGACATGCTTACTGTCTGCCAACATCAAGTCTTATAAATTGGAATACCATCAACTTAAGCAAAGATTGGGGGGGGCGGAGCCGCGCGCTGCATGTGAGAGGACCTGCTTCTCTGAGCTCCCGTAATTGATCCGGACATTGATCCTCTCCCCAGGTCAAAGCCCTGTCTCAGCCGCGTCCCGAGCGGCACACATACTCCCTTAAGGACGCTCGATCGGTGCCTGACATGTGTCAGTACTCAGCCGGGATGATGAGATCCAGGAAGGAGGAAGGTACAGCCTCAAACTCCCAACATGGCGCCGCAGTCATGCATCAGAAGACGCCACGAGGTGCTGACAGGGGGAAGGAGAAGGAAGTTGGAGCCTCTAAACACAAAGCGGCCAAAGCACCAGGTAAAGATGACCCCAGAGACATGCTCTTTTATGCCCAAAAACTGCCCGAGCCCTGCACACAATCTGTGGAAGCAGGGTTCGCTGACATAAGAGGAGGAGGGGGAACAGCCCAGGGGTGCGGAGGCCATGTTGACTGACCAGGAAGATACAGAGCAGGAGGAACAGGGAGAAAACCCTGATGAGAAAGAACAGCCTACACTGTGGGAAATCCAGGAAGCAGTTAATAAATGCACTGCCTTCGTAGATAAGCTTAAAACACATTTGGGGAGTCTGTCAGAGTATGTTGCTCTGATTAGACATGATCTCCAGAAAATCAGAACACGCATGACAGCCACAGAGTCGCATTAGCGACTTGGAAGATACATTGCTGAATCTTATGCAGGATTCGCAAACTATTAAACAACTAGCAGGTGCCAACAGCTCACGGTCCGAAGATCTGGAAAATCACATGAGACAAAATAATGTTTATATCATAGGTCTCCCAGAAAAAACAAAAGGTCGTGGCTCTACAGAATTTATTGAACGCCTATTCCTTGATATATTTGGCAAAGATGCCTTCACACCACACTTTTCAGTGGAGCATGCTCACTGAACAGCCACTAGACCGTTACCACCGGGTAACGCACCTAGGCCCATGCTGGCTCACATAGTCAACTATCGTGACAGAGAGACTATTCTACGTACAGCCCGTGAGTGCAGAAATATTCAATACAACGGTGCAAGGGTCTCCTTCTACCCATACGTTTTGGTTGAGGTGCAGAGGAGTAGGGCTAAATTTACAGATGTTCGTAAACGCCTGCAGCAACTTCAAGCCCCTTATGCCATGCTGTATCCAGCCAGATGCCGCATCACTGCTGGCGGACAAGCGCATTTCTTCAAATCTGCAGCCTCGGTTTCTGACTGGATTGACACCCATGAAGGGTATTTGCGACAGTGACCAGATGCAGCTAATGGTGATTGAATGTTACCTACTTTCTGTTCTGATTTGTATGGAGAGCCTATGTTTACTACCGAGCATCCTCTCTTCATTGTTCTGATTTGGAGGATCTCACAATCCCTGTGGGGTGAGCCGGGAGATGCAGTTCTACTTTCCTTGTTAAATCACATAAGAGTTCCAAGCATGCTATTGTCATATGTCGCTGAAAGCATTATTGCTCTGTGCTGTGATGCACAGATCTTACATGCGAGTTTGCATGGACACTGTCAGGCAGCGGATTTGCCTGCTGCTCTTTGCCTGACCATGATCCCTATCTGCTGCCCGGACCTTGAGTTTAGTATGCAGGACAGTAGACAGCACTGGAGGGTGCAGTTGCGCCAATAGTGTGTTTTACTACACTTATTTGATGATCCAAGACAGCTACTTGAGGAAACTGAACTGCCTCATGTACTGGCCTAACCTCACTAGTGCGGCATCCTATCCATTTCAACGTACCGTTTTGCCACTTGTGTCATAATGTCAATACCTATGTTGTCTTGGAATGCGCAGGGCTTACAGGACCCACTACAGAGGGCAATGGTCTCCTCCAATCGTCGTAAATTCCATCCGGGCATTTACGACCTTCAAGAGACATCTTACCAGGGACATTTTGCCTTGTTTACAACACGCATGGGTGGGATGGTCCTATCACTCCACTAACACCCCCTATACTATGGGTGTGAGTGTTTTGATGCACCTTTCCTTAACATTTCAGGAACTGGATGTTCTTGGGAGGGGAGGTATGTCTTTTTGCATTGTCAACTGTGTATGTACTGCTGTGTAATAGCTGTAGTGTATGTCCTCCCCCTCCCCTTTTCGAGAGAAGTTCTGCAGACTGTCTTGGCCTATTTGATAGATAAGCCTGACTTACCCTTACTATTAATGGGTGACTTTAATTGCCATCTCCACCCAAGGTATAACAAACACCCACCACCCGCTAGGGGGACAAGAGAGAGGCACAGTCTTATACAGTGGTGATCGAAAGTTTGTGCACCCCAGGTAAAAATTTGTATTAATATGCATAAAGAAGCCAAGGAAAGAGGGAAAAATCTACAAAAGGCATCAAAATACAGATTAGACATTCTTATAATATGTCAACAAAAGTTAGATTTTATTTCCATCATTTACACTTTCAAAATAACAGAAAACAAAAAAATGGTGTCTGCAAAAGTTTGGGCACCCTGCAGAGTTAATATCTTGTACTGCTCCCTTTGGCAAGTATCACAGCTTGTAAACGCTTTTTGTAGCCAGCCAAGAGCCTTTCAATTCTTGTTTGAGGTATCTTTGCCCATTCTTCCTTACAAAAGTCTTCCAGTTCTTTGAGATTTCTGGGCTGTCTGTCACGCACTGCTCTTTTAAGGTCTATCCATAGATTTTCAATTATGTTGAGGTCAGGAGATTGTGAAGGCCATGGCAAAACCTTCAGTTTACGCCTCTTGATGTAATCCCCTGTGGATTTTGAGGCGTGTTTAGGATCATTATCCATTTGTAGAAGCCATCCTCTCTTTAACTTCAGCTTTTTCACAGATGGCATCAAGTTACCATCCAAAATTTGCTGAAATTTTATTGATTCCATTTTTTCTTCTACTAGTGAGATGTTCCCTGTGCCACTGGCTGCAATACAACCCCAAAGCATGATTAATCCACCCCCATGCTTAACAGTTGGACAGAGGTTCTTTTCATTAAATTCTGTGCCCCTTCTTCTCCAAACGTACCTTTGCTCATTCCGGCCAAAAAGTTAAATTTTAACCTCATCGGTCCACAGAACTTGTTCCCAAAATGCATCAGGCTTGTCTATATGTTCATTTGCAAAGTTCAAACGCTGATTTTTGTGGTGAGGACGTAGAAGAGGTTTTCTTCTGATGACTCTTCCATGAAGACCATATTTGTACAAGTATCTCTTTATAGTAGAATAGTGTACCGCAACTCGAGTGTCTGCCAGATCTTTCTGGAGGGATCTTGCAGTCAAACGTGGGTTTTGAAATGTTTTTCTCACAATCCTGCAAGCTGTTCTGTCTGATATTTTTCTTGGTCTTCCAGATCTTGCTTTAACTTCCACTGTTCCTGATGACTGCCATTTTTTAATTACATTCCGAACAGAGGATATTGACATCTGAAAACGCTTTGCTATCTTTTTATAGCCTTCTCAGGCTTTGTGAGCGTCAACTATTTTCAGTTTTCTAGGCAACTGCTTAGAAGATCTCATGGTGCTGATTGTTGGGGCAAGGTCAGATGAGTTTGGGCATTTAAAACCTTTGAGATTGACATCACCTGGTCTTCCCAGACGATGATTGAGAACAATCCATGACACTGACAGGTCTCAGCCTTGCAAAGGGGGCAGTGCATGCTATAAATTCTGCAGGGTGCCGAAACTTTTGCAGACACCATTTTTTTTTTTTGTTTTCTGTAATTTTGAAAGTGTCAATGATGGAAATAAAATCTAACTTTTGTTGCCATATTATAAGAATGTCTACTCTGTAATTTGATGCCTTTTGGAGATTTTTCCATCTTTCCTTGGCTTCTTTATGCACATTAATACAAATTTTTACCTGGGGTGCCCAAACTTTCGATCACCATTGTATACATTTTTACAGAAGGTGGGTTGGATTGTCTTCTGGGAGCCAGACACCCCAAGGAGAAACTGTTCTCCTGTTTTTAAAAATCCCACATGCCCTTGTCACGAACTGATCTAGGGTTGGGTTCCCCCTCACTTTTACCATACCTGTCAGACATCAGCTATCTTCCCAGAGGGATATCAGACCACTCCCCCTTAGTGATGTATCTAAATGTGGGCTCCCTTGCCTCGCTTCTGCCGGCTCCATGGAAACTCAATGCCTATTGGATCAATTTGTTCCCTTCCCATGCGTTAGTACATAGCTCTATTACAGAATTTCTATTGGCCCATCCAGGCGAGGACGACTTATTGCACACCTGGGATGCATTGAAATAGTTTCTACGTGGTATATTTATTGCCCAGGTGAACGCCGATAAACTGAACTCTCAGGGGATGCAGGTTGAACTGGAGCAGCAGGTCAGTCGTTTGGTCATATTGATGATCCCACAGAGATGCCTGGTTGTCTGCACAGAACGTATTGGACCGTGTAGTGACATCCACGGCAGATAAACATTTTTTTTTCCCAAACTTGCATTTTATGAGGAGGGTGAACAAACAGGCAGACTACTGGCAAGGATAGCTAAATCGCAGGCTCTGGGGGGATCAATTGGAGCCTTGCAAAAGGGAGGTGTAGGACTTGCTACCTCCAATGATTCTTTTATGAACAAATTAGTATCCTTCTACCATACCCTTTATCAATCTAAACAAATCCGCACACTTGAGGATATTCAGTCCTATCTGAGCAGCATTCAACTACAGACATAAACAGCTTAAAATAGGAGCATGCTCATCTTCCCAATTACATTGGAGGAGATGTAACTGGCGGTTGCTGCATTTCCCAATTGCAAGGCACCGGGGGATGATGGCCTTCCTATAGAGGTATATAAACAATATGGAGAATAAATACTGCCCTACCTGCTGAAGATGTTTAATAAGGCTAGGGAATGTGGCCCTTTGCCATTTTCTATGACAACAGCTAATATTCTGTTACTGAAACCTGGCAAGGATCCCACTGACCCGGGCTCTGATAGGCTGATCTCGCTAGTTCAAAGTGATACAAAAATCTTAGCTAAGGTACTTGCCATGTGGCTTAATAAGCCTATTGCCTCAATAATTCTAGGAGTTCAGGTTACCCCTCAGCTGATGGACTTCTGCCACCTGAATATCATCCCATTACTTGGCAGCTTCCGAGACCAAATTAAAATCTGGATTAGGCTATGGCTGTCCTTGACAGGAAAGGTGAACTTGGTAAAAAATGATTTTTTTTTGGCCCAGTTGCTAAACTTTTTGCATAACACTCTGGTAGTCATACCTTTTTGGGAAGTCAACTCTATTTTTAGGCAGCTGCTGTGGCACAAGAATGTACCCAGAGTGAGGCTTGAACATCTCAAGAGACCAAAGGATGCTGGAAGACTGGCCATGCCTAACCCCTGGCTGTACTACGAGGCCTCACAGCTGCAACACTTATGTTCAGGTTTGAGGCCTGCTGCTACTTCCCCTTCACTTTATAGAGACTCCTCTTTACCTATTCTTTTGCATCCCGCTGAGGTGCATGACCTAGCTACGGGCTTGGAAGCTGGAGCCTTTGCTAAATCTAATCGCTTATTACCCCCTCATAATCTTACTCATAAAGTTTGGAACAAGGCTAAACAGCTCCAACAAGGTAATGGTTATACACGCTACAGCCCAATATGGAGTAACAGTAAATACCCTGTGAACTAGCTAAAATTAGACAGGCTGCGAGATGGAGTCAATGGGGAATAACTTACCTTCGTTATATTTTAGTAACGTCTCAATGTCCTCCTTTGATGAGCTAAGCAGGAAATTCTCCCTCCGCAGGTCCATGCTTTTTTATTATCTTCAGCTTAAACATGCAGTTACGGCAGAGGGCTCAGCGATGGAGTGGCGGCAGTCCCCAACCCCAGTGTTTAATATGACGGCTGAAACTGTCTCTACTAAGGGATTCATATCCCATGTTATACAATGTTGTTAAATGACTACCTTCATTCCCTTTGAAGGTAGACGAATGCTGGGAAAGGGATGTAAGCTCTTTGATTGAAGATCAGTGGGAAGAGGGCTTACAGGCAGTACCTCAATGCTTGCTTAATGTGTCTCAGAAAGTAATGCGATTGTACATACTCCTAAGAGCTAATTTTACCCCTTTCAGGCTGCATTAAATGGGTATATTGGATTCCTCTACATGTGGTAAGTGCCTCAGGGACAATGGGGACATAATTCACTTAATCTGGAGATGCCTGAAAAAGCATCGTTATTGGGTGGAGGTGGTGGGCACCATAAATAGGGTGTTCCGGATTTCCCTAACATTAGACTCTAGGCCTTGTCTTTTTGGGCATCTTGGATAACCTCCAGTTACAGGCTCATACAAGAGAAGCAGTTGCTAGGGCTCTTTTCCAGGCCCGTAGAGTTCGGCTCAGACATTGGAAGTCCACTAATCCCCCTTCCTAGGATCCCCGGTCCTACTTTGACTTGAACCTCACGAGAGAGGTCTTGGTGCAATCCTTGTGGGAGGGTCACAAGGCAGTAATCAGGGGAGTGCTGATTAGCCATGGTGCGAGACTCAAAAAAAGAAGGAGATGGACAATCTGATGGAGGACATTAGACAACTAGAGCAAAAACATAAATCTACCTCACACCCTACAGATATAACTCACCTAAAGACCCTGAGAGCTAGGCTGACCAAGAACTTGGAAGGCAAAGCTAGGAACAGGCTACGTTTCTATGCCCACAGATTCTACGAGTTTGGAAATAAGTGTGGGCGCCTTCTGGCGAGGGCGCTTAGGTCCAAACAGGGGTTGGCCCATGTACATAAGTTGGTGACGGGTGACCGATTTACCGCGGACACCCGGTGCATAGCAACTGAATTTCAAAACTACTACAAGAGATTGTACAACATTAATACCCCACTCTCAACCCAACTGCTCCAACACAAGCAGGAACTGATAAGGGAGTATCTGCAGGAGGTGGACTACCCGTCCCTACCTGAGGAGGCCTTGCAGGATTTGGAGCACCGGATTACTACCGAGGAACTCGCATCGGTGTTGGCTTCTCTCCCTAACGGGAAGAGCCCCGGCCCTGATGGGTTCTCAAATGCAGATTATAAAAAAATGTCCACGCTCTTGTTGAATCCCCTTTGTGATTACCTTAATGCCATTAGTTCCTCGAACCCTCTACCTAAGGAGGCTCTGTTGGCTCACATAGTTGTACTCCCCAAACCGAGGAAAGACCCCACCCTCTGCCAAAATTACAGTCCGATCTCTTTATTGAACTCGGACACCAAAATGTTTGCTAAAACTTTAGCCTTGAGACTGCAGGAATCCCCGACATCTATTATTCACCTAGATCAAACGGGATTTATCCCGGGCAGGGAGTCCAAGGATAATACCATAAGGGCCATCCATATCCTGCATTGGCTGCGTCATGGTCCATCTCCATCTCCAGCACTCCCTATCTCCACTGACGCAGAGAAGGCCTTTGACAAGGTGGACTGGGTTTACTTGGAGGAAGTAATTTCCTATACACAATGGGACGAGACAGGGGTGCCCCCTTTCCCCCCTTTTTGTTCACGTTGGTCCTTGATTCACTGCTCCGTAAAGTTTGAAAATAATTCAGACATACGGGGGGGGGGGGTCCGTATAGGAGATACTGAACACAAATTGTCGGCATATGCCGACAATATACTCTTTTACGTCACTCCACACTACCCTTCCGGTGCTGATATCGAAGTTGCAAAGATTTGGTCAATTATCTAATTTTAAGGTTAACTATAACAAATCAGAACTTCTACCAGTGTATGTTGGTCCGGATCAGGCGTCCATTTTACAACTGAATTCTTCATTCAAATGGCAGACTAAGTCTTTGCCTTATCCGGCCACCAACATCACCTCAGACCTCTGATTGTTATATTCTGAGAACTATGGCATGCTCTTAAGAACACTGGAGTCTGATCTCTGAAAATGGGGGACATCAGCTATCACCTGGTGAGGCTGTGTCAACATTCTAAAGATTAATGTTTTACCCCATCTTTTATACTTCCAGTACAGGCGGTCCCCGGGTTACAAACATCTGATTTACAAACGACTCCTACTTACAAACAGATGGAGACAACAGGCAGGGAGGAGAAACCTAGCCCTAGGAAGGGAAATTCACTCCTGTAAAAGTGCTCATGGGAAAAAGGTGCCTCCACTGAAGCTTTATCACTAATCCTTGTTTCCACAACAACCCAAAATTTTCAAAATCCAATTGTCATAGGGACAGAACATGAGGTGAAATCTTCTGAACAGGGGTACAGACAGCAAAACAAATGGTACAGCGGTGTTAACCCTTCCCTATGCTATCCAAAAAACTTAAAAAATTATTCTTTTGGCTGGGGCTACACTTAAAAAATGTACCTGTTCCGACTTACAAATTTGACTTAAGAACAAACCTACAGTCCCTATCTTGTTTGTAACCCGAGGACCGCCTGTATACGGTACCGATAGACCTGCCGCAATTATTTTTTAGCCAGATAAGGATACTTTTTACAAGCTTGTGTGGCAGTGCTCACGCCCGCCAATATCCTACGCCCTTTTAAGTAGACGTATGGAAGACGGGGGGACTTGCCTGATACATTTTTTATAAAGCTATGGCCCTGGTACGCATCCTTAATTGGCATCACAATTATGCGGATAAATTATGGTTGCCCCTAGAAAAAACCTTGGTGGGCCGTAATTTGGCTGGAGCGCCATGGATACCTTCATCAGGGAGGGGCCTCGCCTTTAACTCTCACGACTTTAAAATTCTGGGACAGGTGTAACAGATGTGGAGACTTGGCCCCATCCACTTCACCTCTGGCTCTGCTGGGGGGATTTCCCATGGTTCACCCCAGGGGAGGAGATGGCCTTTTTTGGCCGGTGGCATCTGGATGGCGACTGCATGAAATTGGCCCCTTCGGGACGTACTGACCTTCTGACTGACATGAGACAGAAATACGGCCAGTTTCCTATGGACTTTTGGCATCAGACAGTTACAGGACTTCCTGTCCAAATTGCGTCCCAACCTATGCTTCCGAGATTCCCTGACAGAGTTCGAGGACATGTGTGTCAAGGGATAAGACAGTGGCCATCTATTGTCCCGCACCTACAGACTACTCTTGGGTCTACAATCCCAAACCTTTCCCTACTTTGTTAGGGAATGGGAGTCTGAACTGGGAGTTACTTTTACGCCACCCCAAATGCAACGGATAATTAAGTTAACGCATGTTTCATTCATAAACACGAAAACGCAGGAATCTTGTTATAAATTTCTTGCCATTTGGTACAGTACCATACCCCACTTGCCCAAAATGTTTCCTGCGGTGGATTCCAGGTGTTGGAGGGGATGCCTAGCTCCACTTGTGGTGGACTTGCCCCAAGATTAAAAGATTCTGGGCACGGTCCTGCACATATGGTGGACCTGTCCTAAGGTCCGACGGTTCTGGATCCACATTTATAATTTCATATAGTCCCTCACACACATTAACCTGGTTAAATGGCCTTTACAGGCGCTTTTGGGTAAACCTATCGAGAAGGCCTCAAAACACACAAAGCGCCTGGTGACATTTATTTTCACTTGGCTTAATTAAGTCACCTGGGCCCTCCTTTCGCGGACCTGGACACCAACTTTCTGTTTCTTCTACTCCTCACTCTACTCAGTTTCTATTCTTTTTCATTTCCTCTTAATTTTCTTTTTCCTCTTTTTTCACTTCTCTTCCCTTCATGCCCTCTTCCTTTCTCTATTACACAGTGATTAATGCAGACGTGGTTATCTTGGGCCGTTGTTGACCCTCTGCTACTTGTCGTGGCTATTATCTATATTTGCCATGTCAATTGTTCTTTTGTATCAATGCTGGAGGTGCAGATCTCCTATACATGCAATTGTTTAGTGGGCTGGGTGGCCGCTTCCCCCCCTCAAAGCTCAGTGTGTTCCCCTGGGGGCGACGGAGGGGGGGTGAGGTGAGGCCCGGCTCGGTTGGCATGGCTCCGGCCCACGGCAAGAGCCAGTGATATGTTGTTTTCAATGTGTATGACATAGCCTTACATTTCTCTGTTGACTATATTAAATGTTTAGTGTTTTTTTTATGTTAACCTATACTATGGTTGTTAACTGTATGCACCACACGTGTTCCTTCTTATAAAATTACATACATACAAACATATTGAAATCTAAAAAATTCTGGGAGGACATATCCCCCTGGATACAAAAATTAACCCAACGCCCCCTGCAATTCACACCCCTGAGGTACCTCTTCCACGACACACCCTCTTCGTTAAAGTCGTACAGAGTGTGATTCCCCCTTTATTAAATGCAGCCAAAGGCCTCATTCCCCGCTATTGGAGGCAGGTTACTTGCAATACTTAGGGGGAATGGAAGAGGGAGGTGGACAGGATTATGGAGGCAGAATGTTGGGTATACATTAGCTAAGATAGGGAACAACTCTTAGACGCCTAATCCGGATGGATGTGCTACTCGCTGTAACTGGATAAACCTAGTGATGCTACTACCGAGCAGCTTTGAGCCACCGGGGGCGTGGGGGCAGTGTTGGAAAGGATCACGTTGAAGATGGAGGTCAGGAGGTATGAAATTACCTCACTACCCTAGTTACCCCCTCATGATTTTCTTTTGCTTGGTTACTGTGTATTTACACTGACCAGATCATTGGCAAATGACTAGTGCAGATGTTTTTGGTGCGTTTGTATTAGGGATAGACCGATATGTTTTTTTCGATTCCGATATTTTGGTCACAACGTATCGGTATCGGCCAATATGGGCCAATATTTTGTACATTTAAAGTTTTGAAAAATAAAGAATTTTTGACACAAATCTGGTACCTAACATGTTAATTTTTGTTTAATGCTTAATGGCTGGCTTGCTGGCACCCTGTGGTGGGTGGCTGGCACCCTGAGGTGGGTGGCTGGCTGGCACAGGGCCTGTGGGTGGCTGGCTGGTACAGGGCCTGTGGGTGGCTGGCTGGTACAGGGCCTGTGGGTGGCTGGCTGGTAAAGTGACGTGGCTGGTACAGGGCCTGTAGGTGTCTGCTGGCTGGTACAGGGCCTGTGGGTGGCTGGCTGGCTCGCTGGTACAGTACCTGTGGCTGCCTGGCTGGGTGGCTGGCTGGCACCGGGCTGCTATGGGTGGGTGTATGGCTGTGATACACTCCAGCGAGGTCCAGACGAGGCTGTCCAAGGCGAGGGAGGCAGCCTAAGAAGGCAGAATGACGTCACAAAATTATTGGCAATATCGGCCAGTTCCTTGCCACTATGTCCCAGTTTGTTTCTTTCTCCCCTCTTCCTCCCCTTTTATGGTCATGTCTTCGAAAAAGGACCTTTTATGAGTGGGGAGTTGTTGACTGATACGCAAACACGTAGGATACCGTAGAGCCAGTGACCGGTACCCTGCATCACATATGGGTATGCTGAGGCCCTCGCTCGGGTGGGGGGGGGGGGACAGTGAGAGTGCTCGCTCCGGGGAGGTGGGCCTCCCTGTATCAATGTATTAGTCTCTTCCACCCAGGTATTAGAAATCTGGGTGAACGATCCAGGAAATCTAGGTTGCTTAGACCGGTCCAAGGGGTCTTCACAGTTTCTCTTTCTTTCGTCCCCCTCACCCTCTTGTCGTTGTTACTACCTTTTTCTCTCTTTCCCCAGTTTTATTCCTTTTTTATTTGAAGGTTATTTGTATTTTTCTTCAACCTCACATGATGTATGATCTCGTACCATGTCTTGTTTTTGGTACACAAGCTTTTTCATATTGTTGCATTATGGTTGATTGTTTGTTGAAAATTAATAAAACTGATTATACAAAAAAAAAAAAAATCAACACACACAGGTGTCCAGGTCGCTCTCCAGTACAATAAATTAATGTTCAAAATTTTGATTGATTTCAACAGGATTAGCTTCTAAAAAATCCACTGATATATTAAATACAGTTTCATTTGAGAAAGCAGAACTGTATGTAGGCATTAAAAAATTACCATTTCACAGCTTATTCAACATTGCTCTGCAGTAATCTCCAAATCACTTCTGCTCACCTGGTCCTAAGCCACCATCTTCCACTCTTACTGGTTCTTCTGACTGGCCCCCTGATGTTGCACATGTGCCGCAGTGTGTAGGCCTGCTGCAATGGCTAGGTGAGACAGCTATACCTCTAATGAATCACAGTCAATCACTCACGTTTGCTGTAGCTTGCTTCAAAGTCTAACAACTCCTGCACTGCATAGAGTGTATGAAGGTAACAAGAACCTTCAGCCTTTAGAGCCACTTAAAGGTCGGTTTAAAGATAAGTGCACTTTCAAACAAAATTGTACCTAAACACGCCCACCCCCCTCCCCCCTCCTACTTCCTGAAGCCTAAAGCCTATGCTGTGCAACTTCCTTTCTCCCGGTTTCATTCACTTCTCAGTAATCTTTTTTTTTTTTTTACATCCGGCTTCCTGTATATGAGAAACAGCAAGGAGCCTGCAGTGGGTGTGTTTGGGAATCTCTTTCTTATCACATGATTAGCAACGAAAGGAAGTAGGGTAGACTGGTGCACTACAGCAAACTCAGGATTTAAAAAGTCAATATGTAGTATTTGTTGCTGTATGCATTTCAGGATTTCATTTTTTTTTTTTGACTGTAGTGTACCTTTAGTCACAAGACTGCTCCTCAACTACACTGCATTAACTTTCAAACAAAAAATTAAATGCAGCTTTAACTTCTGAAAAGTATTGGTAGACTTTAGAGGATGGTCCTCGGGTCTGTCTTTAATTGGAATATGAGACAGATTGTAGCTAATGTCAGCAACCGCGTAAAAGGGAATAAAATGTGAAAAAATACAGTATACACTTTTTGTGAACTTTCTATAGTAAACAAAGAAGCTTAAATTGCCAAAAATCCACTAATTAAGTTCTAAAAGAGACTTTGGTAATAAAACCTGAGAGGTTATGTAGAGGCCAAAGATACAATAAGATTCATAACACTACAAAGTTGACTTTAAGAGTAAAAGCTATCTGAGGAAAAAAAGAATCAATGCTCAAGGGACACTCGGCTGTACAAACTAGTAGGAAAAAGCAAAGCAATGTCTTCTCAAGGATGCTTTCTAGTCTTTAAACAAAAGCGTGGCAACAAAAGAAGTTTTGAGAAAGAGCATCATCCAGACCACCAAAAAAGATCACTCAAAATAATAATGTCAGAAGCCAAGAGGACAGAGAAGATCAATACCGGGCCATGGCTATATGTGAGGGTAACACTTCAAATAACTAAAACATAGCAGGACTCTTGTATTCCCAGAATCAAAAGCCTATCCAACATCGAATAAAATAAAGCAAACAACCCGGGCTCTTGGAACACTTGCGACCTTGTCTTTGTCAGTAAGGGCCAGACCTCACAAACTGGCAACCTCAATACTCAAAACACAATGGGGCCGAGGTAGGAAAGTCAGAGACTTACAAAAGTACTTTCTACACCGCACACTACCCCATACAAATACGTAGAAAGTGTCATAACACTATCATACATATCAGTATTCCTGCACTACTCCACATTGGCAGCCAAAGGTATTTCATAAATGTGTAAAAGCCACTGTGTTCTGTATCTAAAACATGAACATTAGTTAGCTGCAAAAATTATAGTTCCCTACTCCAGTCGGTGGGAATGACTGTATAAATATTCTCAGCATGTTTCACTAGGGTCGGAGCCAGTTATTTATGATAAGCGTAGTACCTAACCATTGTGAGCATTTTCCAATGCTGTCAATGGAAGTGTCCTCTGCCTACTTAAAGGAATAGACCTAATTTTGCTAAACTGTGCTGAATGCACCAACAATAAAAGAAAAAAACGTGCATTCATTAAATGTTTTTTTTTTAAATCCTTGAATGCTTTGCAACCATGATCAGGATGCAATGGACAGTCCAGCCTCAGACCTACCCTTATGGCGCTGGAGGAAGCAATTAATGGGCTTAAGTGTGGTGATGTCCACACACTAGATCTACAAGTCCCTCTGCTGCAATGGAACATGGTATTTGTAGTCTTTTTTTTTTTTTTTTTTACAGATCTCTGTGAAGGATGATGCACTGCATTCAGACAGACAGAAGGCTGCAGGGAACCCCCCAAGGATTCAGGTAAGTGTACAGGGAAGGCGGTTTGACTGTAGGGTTTGAGAACCTTAAATATGTGTGTAATATGAAATGTGGTCAGAAAAGTAAACAAAGACATTCCAGACCAATCCCTCTAGAGGCTGGTAATTACCATTGAAGTCACCACCAGTACAGAGAGAAGTGTGGCTGTAACCTTGTCCAATCACAGAATGCCTTGCCTTCACTGAAGAAAGAAAAAGGTAATTCTCTGAATGACAGCAGAGCCAAGTGAGCAACCCCTGTGTTACCATTCAGGATGGCAGCCTCTCACCACTGGCCTCTGAAGACTTCTGCAATCACAGTGAATAGCAGCTTCCACAGAGATTGTTCAGGTATGCATATTTGCATTGATCCAAGCTGGAGCAATGTAACTATGCAATAAAAATCATACCTAAACTTCCGCTTTAAAAATGCCTAACAGCTCTTAAGTGTTACATTATTATGTACTGTTTTGCAGTGAGATACTTTTAATACTTAGAACTAACTTAGAACTACCTGGTGGTCTCCTTTCATTTCAGGAACTACATGAATAGATTTCTACCTTTGTTTCCATTGTATTTTTATTTTTTCTTTAATGAGACTGTAAGGTTCTATGCACAGGAATGTAATTGGGCATTAAAATATGCCAAACCATAGAAGGTGATGATGGCATGCTTCGGCGTATGTCCATTTATGCATGTATGGCATAATTTCCCAAACAAGACACTTCCAAAGCAGCATTAAAAGAATAGAAAAAATGGTATAGCCTCTCTATTATTTTTGCTACTGCATTTTGTGGCTGGATGGGAAGACAAACTTATATATTCTAGTGATAACATTTTCGCTGAGACAGAAGAGAGGGAAAATCTCCCAATTAAGAGCCAGCCACCAAAAATCCTTACCCTAGTGTACAAAATGTTAAAGTGTTTTGCCGTGTCCAAAACTGATAAATGGCTGATGTTGCACTTTATTAAAGCTGCAAGCATATTTAAAAGAAGAAGTAGAGCCAAAGCTTGTTTGACTGTATTTCTCCTGTGAGTCACAGGAGTGTAGTTCTTGCTGTACTCCTGTGACCCATTTTCAGCAGAAGGCCACTGTCGGCTGACGTCAGAACCGGTCCAGGCTCGGGCAAAATCGCAACAATGAGGTCGGAATACGCCCACATGCCTGATCAGACACCCGGCTCAGACTCTCAGCGAGCCGCTGGGAGCCTGAGCCAGCTGCTCCCTCCCCCTCCAGAGCCCAGCATTCCAGTGAGGGGTGGAAGGGTCTAGCAGAGAAACGGTGACTGACAGTCACCAGCTCTCTTCTCAGGGAGCCCTGAGAAACAAGCAATTGGCAGTGTTGGATTGCTCAGATCTCAGTTTTAGAGCCGGCGGGGGACAGATGCAGCGTCGGACTGATAGGCAAGTAGGATTTAAAAAGAAAAGAAAAAAAAATGATACTATACTTCTCTTTTAAAGAAATAAAATATAACATGCAGTAAATAAAACAGTCTGTTTCTGCTTTATGAGAAGTAATATTGGATTGTCTTACCGCTCCAGAATTTTCTTGACCATTGGGTTATGCTGCCCCCTACAGGAGTAGGAGACTAGGCAGACAAAAGCTTTACCACGACTATGAGGCAGTCCCAGGGAGTATACTCCCACTTCCCGCTATAGGCATTCAGTTTTGTTGCAAGTATTGTGAGAAAAATAACCCAACTCAACAGAGGGGTGGGTGCTCTGTCCGTCAAAGAACATCAGAGAAAAGGATTTTATGGTAAGACAAAAATCCAATTTTCTCTTCCGTTCATTGACGGACACAGCTCCATAATCTTCTTGACCATTTGGATGTCCAAAAGCAGTCCCAAAATGAGGGGTGAGAAAAAACACAGCAGAAATAATTTCCAAAGGCTAAAACTAGCCAACCAGGTAACATGGAACTCAGCTGCGTGCAAAACCTTGCAGCCAAAAGCAGCATCCGCAGATGCCAACACATCTACTTGGTAGAATTTTGTGAAAGTGTACACAGATGACCAGGTGGCCACCTTGCAAACCTGCAGTACTGACCCCTGATGGCGGAAGGCCCAGCCAAGCCATTAAAGCCAGAGACTGTAAAGCAGGATGAAAGATCGGCCCTTGGGCAAACAGGTCTTCTGAAAGGGAGTCGCCAAGGGACATCGGCGACCAGCCGTACTAATTTGCGTACCAAGACCAGTGAGGTCAGTCTGGGGCACAAGGATGACCGGAATTCCTTCTGCCTCGATCTTCCGTAGAAGTCTCAGCAGAAGTTTGAGGGGGAAAGGCGTATATCAGACGGTACTGGCCCCAAGGAGTCACCAGTGCGTCCGTGGCATCGGCTAGAGGATCGCGAGACCTTGCCACGAATCTCTGCACCTTGCTGTTGAGACGAGAGGCCAACAGGCACACCACAGGAGTTCCCCACCGGAGACACAGCTGGTGAAATACCTGCAGATGAAGAGGCCACTTCCCATGGTCCAAGGCCTGTCGACTGGGGTAATCCGCCTGCCAATTTTCCACCCCTGGAATATGCACAGCAGGAAGCGCTAGAACAAAACTTTTCGCCCACCTTAGAATGCCAGCTACTTCTCGAGCCACAAGGACACTTTTTGTGCCCCCTTGGTGATTGACATATGCCACGGCCTTCGCATTGTTCGATTGAATCTGTACCGGACATCCCTGAAGACAAACCGTTCAATGGACCAGACAAAGTCTGATCGCATAAAGTTCCAGTGCGCCGATTGGTAGTCTGGACTCCTCCAGAGTCCATACCTGAGCACAATCCGTGTCCAAAACAACTCCCAACCCAGACAGGCTGGGATCCGTGGTGACCACCGTCCAGTACAGTGGAAGGAAGGATTTACCCTGTCAAAGAGCCGGAGCAGGAAGCCACCAGATCAGGGACCCTCTCGTGCCCCGACTAAGCAGGATCAGATTGTCTAGAGACTGGGCATTATTCTCCCATTTGGTCAGAATCTCCCTTTGCAGGGACCTCATATGGAACTGTGCAAATGGAATCGCCTCAAAAGGTAGACACCATCAGGCCTAGCACCCGCATACAAGTCCTGAGAGACAACCGACTACTCGACAACTGAAGTTGAATAGCATCCTGCAGCTTCTGGAGCTTGTCCAGCGGAAGAAACCCCGCTGAGTCAGACGAGTCCAAAGTCAGACCCAGATAGTCCAACTTGGTGGACAAAACCAGAGCAGACTTCTGGAAGTTTAAAGTCCAATTGAACTCCTGCAGAGTCCGCACAGTGATGTCAAGGTTGTCCTGTAGACCAGTCACAGACACTGCTGAAGATGATCGCTCAGGTACCCCAACGCTGCAACCCCCCGCTGTCGCAGCAATGTTAGCACCGGGGCCAACACTTTTGTGAACACCTGAGGAGCTGAAGCGAAACCAAAGTGTAACGCCATGAATTGAGCATGCTCCTCACTCATGGCAAGCGGAGGAAACGCTGATGGCCGACATGCAATTGAATATGAAGGTACGCGTCCTTGATGTGGGGATGCCACTACTGTACAAATGGACCCCATTCAGAACTTCTGTACCCGCACAAGAAGTTTAAAGCCTTGAGGTTCAGGATTGGACATACCTTGACTTTGTTCCTGTGAACTGTAAACAGGTTTGACTAGAAAACTTTAAAACGTTCCAATTTTGGAACGCGAATAATCACCCCTTGTAGTAGTAAGACTTGCACCGCCCCAAAGAGACCCCGCAGGCGGTCTGGGGACAAACGCAGATTGGAAGGAAAGAACCTCGCTGGAGGATAAGACCGAAACCCGATTTTATAGCTGGACCGGATCAGCTCATGGACCCACCTATCTTGAATCAGGAAGGTCCGTCCATGGGTCCAGAAGAAGCGAAGACGTCCCCCCACCTCAGACATGGGTGAGGGCGACCCTTCAGGCAGAAGAGGGTTTGCCTGGGTTCCTGCACAGATGTCTTTTGAAATTGCCCCTGAAGTCGTCAAAAGTAGTGCAGAAGCTACTTTTGGGAATCTTTGCAGCCCCACAGTCAGCGTCGCACCAATTTGGACGGTGCAGTTGCGGACAATAGGCTCCAATTTGGCATGCGATTTGACATGTCAAATCGGCCCAATGTGAAGGAGGACTCAAACCTCAACATCATGGGCAAGACCAAAGAGCTATCAAAGGATGTCAGGGAAAAGATTGAATACTTACACAAAGCTGGAATGCTGGCTACAAGACCATCAGCAAGAAGCTTGGCGAGAAGGAGACAACTGTTGGAGCTATTATTCGCAAATGGAAGAAATACAAAATAACTATCAATCGCCCTCGGTCTTGAGCTCCATGCAGGATTTCATCTCATGGGGCAAGGATGATCATGAGAAAAAATGTGAGGGATCAGCCCAGAACTACACCAGAGGAGCTTGAGAATGATCTCAAGGCAGTTGGGACCAGTAGGGAGTAGAAACTTTGAGTTGCAAAGCGGCAGCCAAGATGTGTGCAAACCTGGTAACCAACTACAAGAATCGTCTTACCTCTGTGTTTGCCAACAAGGATTTATTCACCAAGTACGAAGTCATGTTTTGCTAGGGGGTCAAATACTTATTTTACTCACTGAACTGCAACTCAATTTATAACATTTGTATCATGTATTCTTTCTAGATTTTTGGTTGATATTCTGTTTCTATAATATAAAATACACCTGTGATAAAAAATTATAGATCCTTCAGTTCTTTGTAAGTGGGCCAACTATTTTCCCCACTGTATATGTTATGCCTCATTTTAAGTCCCATGGACAAAGTTATTGTTTGCATTGTATATGCTCTGAACTGTGTCATTATGTGAAGGTGGCCAACTTTGTCAGAGCCTACAGCAAGGAGAACAGTGAGCAGCACAACAGTGACATAATCAAGTATCGGACTGCTTACAAGTTCCCAACAATCTCCCTTCACTGTGGGCAAGCTCGGTGCAAGTGCCTGTCCTTGCTCTGTGGAACCGCTATATAACAAACAGGCTGCACGCCAGCTTCTTCTGGCAAATGCTATTTAGTAAAATAGCAAATCCTGTACGCCACCACCTGAAGCAAAAGCAAGAGAAAGCTACAACTAAGGCCAGAAAGGTGAACTGCCTTAGCGACATTGCTGGCATGTGGCCCTTTGTTACATAGCAATAACCAAATATCACTCTAAATATTCTGAAATTAGCAGAAGGAGGCAAAAGTCTGACAACATCTCACAGTGCAATATTGAGCTGTGAGCCTGTATTCACAGGAGTGATTAGGCGCTATCACATAACAGGAAGTGCACTGCTATATTCCAGGAGGAATATAGGACAAAAGGTAAATTGTTTAGGGTACTGTTTAGGGACAAATAACATTTCTAGATGTTCCCTTTAACATAGAAAATCAACACTTTTTGAGTTCAGGTCCACTGTAAAATAGGCAGTAGAGCCATTGCTGCGATACCTATCTGCTCAGTCTCTCCCTTTCGCTTCACTAGTGACATTAGGCACAGGGAATTTGTTTTATTGAATATAGGGCTAGTAAAGCTTTACAGAATTTAAATTTTTCAAATTTCAGATCTTTATATTTTTGTGAAGAGATCCTATTAATACTAATAATGAAAGTAAAGAATAAAATATTAATATATGACACTACAAAATAAGGCTCCAAAATCAGATTATCTCATAAATGGTTCTATAATATGCCTATTTATGTATTGTTGCAGTTGCCACGTCCTGTCAGATGACGGGCTTACTTTTCAATAGTCAGTGTAAGTGATGGTTTAGTAGGTCTCAACCACTTCATTGTAATTGCTCCTGAGAGGCAGATTAGTCCAGAAAGACTCAGAAGTGCCCATTTTAATGCAGTCTCGCCCACTGACTTCATTGAGATATTCCAGGAGACAAGCAGAATGGCCTTTCAGAGGTTATACATTTTGACACTAAATCATTTGAAGCTTACCATTCTGTAAAAGGTTAGGCTCTACTGGTATTCTAGTAAAGACTAACTATCCCACCAGGAAGAAATTATGTAAATGACAGCATAGGATTAGGCCCTCTGTTGTTAGGTCCAGACAGCTGTACTCCTGTTTTGAAGCATTTTAATGTCATCGTTGATCATTATTTGCTCACGGAAACCAGACTGGTCCTTTCCTATACAATCTAAAAAAGCTAACAATAATTCAACACTACAGAGACCTGGTCAACACCACACAAAATAAATGGATGATAAACTGACAGAATGTACAGTTGTAGGGTGAAGAGTAATATCTAACCAACAAAAATAAATAATGCATTCTTACTGGTTTTCCTTACATACATAATGCAAACATAGTCTACATAATTTCTTACAAAAGACTGTACATACCAAAACCTGCCCCAGAGGAGAATACAATGTAGTGTCCCTCCCATTTTATTGAGAGTCACTTCACACAAAAATGTGAACGTTTTGTAAGTTCCGATGCACTCAAGTTTTGACAGACCATTGATTTTAAGGGGCTGTCAAACTCACGGGAACGGAAGTAAGGCAGGCATGATGCCACAGTTTGGTCTGCAAGATGCGTTTGGGGTTCTATTAACATTTAATGGCATCTGTGCATGTCTCACAAGGGTAGTGTGTTCCTTTCCAGTACCCTGTGCATTTTTTACCGTGTTTTTAGAAGCACAGGAACACACCACACTCAACTACAACCACTTAAAGTGATAGTAAAGCCATCTTTTTTTTTTTTTTAATTATTTTTTTTTTAATAACAAACATGTTCTACTTACCTGCTCTGTGCCGTGGTTTTGCACAAAGCAGCCCAGATCCTCCTCCTTCTCGTGTTCCCGCTAGCACTCCTGGCCCCTCCCTCCTGCCGAGTGCCCCCCACAGCAAGCAGCTTGCTATGGGGGCACCCGTGCCGAACCGCTGCTATAGTGTCCATTCAGACAAGGAGTGGCGGCTCAGTCTCGCCCCCTCTCTCTCATTGGCTCACTGATTGACAGCAGTGGGAACCAATGGCGCCCACTGCTGTCTCAGCCAAGGAGAGAGAGTCCTTGCACTTCGTGGCTTTTGTGCAACATCGCTGGATGGGGCTCAAGTATTAGGAAGGTTGCTGCACACAGAAAACCTCCTGCCTTTAGAACCACTTTAAGGACTTCTCGCCCACAATGTACTGTGGCTGGCGGCCCATGCAGGCAAAACGATGTATTAGTACGCTGCCGGGTTTAGGGTATATGTACCTTTTTGAGCGCAGAATATAGACCTAAATGTACAGGTACGAACAAATAAATAGAAAGAATAAGATTCTTCATAGTCAAGTGTAGGGAGACTATCTGGGAGGGGCTACATTTCACTAGTGTTAATCAGCAAAGAGCAGAGAAAAAAATACATAGCTATTTTAGCAGCACGATTCATGCGTGTTTCTGCATATCACACATAGGGCAGGCCATTCACTTTAATGGGCTGCCCTATGCACGATTGTCATGCAAAAAAAGTTCAGGGACAAAAATTCAGGATGATTGGTGCCAAAACGTGCATCACACCCGTGATTCCTAATCACCCAAATGTGGTCAGGGCCTTAGGCAATAAAAACCTGCAGCACCAGTTGCAAGAAATTTCCAGGTATTGAAAATCTGAGAACCACCAATTCTCCAACAAAACAAACAAATATTTCTCTGCAAATTGATCAAACAAGCAATGATCAACTGGATCCTTGTTTACGTTATCTTTACTCAATTTTTCTCACATAGCATAATTTTTTATCATATGCATTTACAACACCATTGTAATAAAAGGGATCCTTGGCAAAAAATACACATAACTTAACCATCAATGAGCATCCGAAGCAGCCATGATTCTCAATTCCTTATTTGTGCACCTCCAAGGTCTAGAACTTTATAATAAAACAAGAAGTTCTGAATGCCAAAGAGCCCGGATGGTAAACCATTTAGTGAAATTACATGTACAATCGAAATCAACTATTTAAACATATATGAAAAAGATCAGCTGATGACAACCCTCTGCTCCACACACAAATAAAGTGCTAATCATGCTCTAAGCTTTAAGTCGTTGAAGCAATCAAGCTTAACTACTGAACTGTAAACTCCTTCAGTGATTAGCAGAAACATCCATATCAGTGAATGGGAGCTGAGAACATTTATGCTGGTCTCTGTATGTCAGGCTATAATGATGATACATTTTATAAATGCCACTGACCACAACAGTAGCATGCCCAACTTGAGTCATGTGACTAACTCTTATCTCTGATCAGCAACATCTGTAATGGAAGGAAAGAATTAAAGGAATTTCTCTGCGAGTGTTGTGTAAGTAAAGAGGCCTGTACGCCAGAAATTGAAAATTAAAGGGCCTGGCAGGTATAGGGAGGTTGGATTGTGGCAACACATCCAACCACCCTCCAATTGTCTATGGCAGTGGTCTCCAAATTTCAGCCTTTATCTGGCCCTTAGGGCACTATTCCCCTCACTGACATCAAAGATGGAGAACTTTTTCTCCCACTTACACCAAAGAAGGGGCACTACTCCTCCTGACACCATAGATGGGGCATTATTCCTCCAACTGACACCATTGATGGGGCACTAAACCTTCCACTGAAACCAAAAATGGGACACTATTTCTTCCAATGACACTAAATGTGGAGAACTATTGCTCCCACTGACACGATAGATGGGGCACTACTCCTTCCACTAATACCAATAATGGGGCACCATTCCTCCCACTAATACCAATGATGGGGCACCATTCCTCCCACTTATACCAATGATGGGGCACCATTCCTCCCACTAATACCAATGATGGGGCGCCATTCCTCCCACTAATACCAATGATGGGGCGCCATTCCTCCCACTAATACCAATGATGGGGCACCATTCCTTCCACTGATTTTAATGATGGGGCACTATTCCTCCCACTGACATCAATGTTGGAGACTATTCTTCCCACTGATCCCAACAATGGGGCAATATTTCGCCCACTGATCCCAACAATGGGGCAATATTTCTCCCACTAATACCAATGATGGGGCACTATTCCTCCCACTGATTTAAACGATATAGCACTATTCCTCCCACTGACTCCACCGATGGGGATTATTCTTTCCACTAATACCTCCTACTCCCATTATGTAAATATTTTATCTCCGCTGACTACCAAGTCTGGGACTCTACATATTCTCATTGGCCACAGTCTGTCCCTCCTAAAGTCTGAAGGACAGTAAACTGGTCCTTTGCTAAGAAAGTTTGGGGACCCCTGGTCTATGGCAACCTTATACCTGTTGCCATTAGGCAGTGAATGGGGCATCAATGTCTAACAAAGACAATAACTACTTAGCTATCAAACCCTTGTATGGGATCATCGCATGTCCTCACTGACCTCATGTCCTTTAACCTTCGTTCACTGCGACCAAGCCCCTTCTCAACAGTGACAGTTCATAATATATATATATATATATATATATATATATATATATACCCTAAATATCAATGAAACACAAATGCTGCATTTGCAATTTTTTTCAATTTGCCTCATTGTAGCCACAGCCCTGGGTGCTGGAGGAAATTGTTCAGGCATAGTGGCTATTTGTCCCCTGGAATGCACAAAGCAACAGTAATGAGGGCAGGGACAAATCCTAGCCACTCTTTACAGCACAAAATACTAAAAACCAGGTAATTTGTATTCACTGCCTTTACCACAGCTGTAAATAAGCAATACATCAGCCTGACAAACAAGATCTGCTTTCCATACTTCGTCATAAAAAAACAAACTCAAATAGCTTAGCAGCACGCAATTCCTAATATAAAGGCTCTGATAAAGTAAGACTCTATATTATAGTGAAGGAAGCAGCACTGCATGTCAGCTCCTAGGGAGAAAATAGGATACAAAGAAAGCAACAATCATTTCATAACTGCCACTACTGTAAATCTCTTTCTCCCAAACTAAATAAAGATAGCATTGAAATCACTGGAAAGAGAGCGAGTTCAGAGTAAGCCTGCTTACTGAAGTCTAACATCACAACAAAGCCGGCTCTTTAAATGGAGATAGAAGTAGGGCTTAGCTGCCTTTTACTTTTTTCTATAAACACTCCAAGTAGTAATGTGCATCCATAGTTATAATCCCTAAATAGATTATCTGTCTACTTATGATTTATGTTGCCATGATAAAATAACATCCATTCACCTCAGTGTAATACAAAGATAAAATGCTGTTAAAATATTATCAGTTCACTTGATTTCTGCCTATATGGCTACAGCGGATGCAGTATTTCTCTTACAACACTAGGACTCTTGCGGGACATACCTTCCCACTTGGAAGTCAGTTTGATAACATTACTGCAATGATGCATCCTAAAGCTGGCTGTTTCATAACGTAGAAATCTTCTCCCCACTGCCGTTGGGTCCTCCTCTCAGAGCTGTCTTCCATAACCTCTGGGGTCAACATCGCCTGCTGTAAGTGTGAAAGAGTCGAACTGCTCGTCCGCCCGCCCCTTCTGCCTGCCTCCTCCATTCATAAAACTCATATTATACTTTCCCTGAATGTGAAGTGTTCTGCGATTGGATGTAACAGATCCTGTCATTCATCTGTCTGCCATTCATTCACAGAATGCTTTGAATTCTGGAAAAGAACAGTTTCAATTCTGTGAATTGAAGTGACAAGCGGAAGGGGCAGGTGAATGGCACAACTTTCTCTCACATTAGTTGATGGAAGTCCCAACAGAGTCGGAAAATCGGTGTACTATGTAGCAGTCAGCCAGACCTGGGAACCACTTTATTCCAGGTAAGTGAAGCAAAAAAAAATAATAACTTCAGCTTTAATATTTACAGATAAGAAAGGGGCAATAATGATTTATGGGACTTGTCAAAATCCATGCAATGTATATAACCAACCATGAACAAAGTGGAGTTTCACTTGCCTTGCCTTAGTGTGATGAGGTGTCATTAAAAATAAATCTCACCACTAATGAGTATAAGTGAATTGTGTGTAGTTGTGAATGCGCTATTAAAGAAAAAATAAATAACCTTTAACCTGCACACACATTCTGAATTTCAGGAAAATTGTAGACCTAATGTAAATACACTGCTCAAAAAAGGAACACTTTTTAATCAGAGTATAGCATCAACTCAATCACACTTCTAGGAAATTGATTTGGTCAGTTAAGTAGCAGAGGGGGTTTTAAATTAGGTTCAGCTGCTTTGGTGTTAAATTACCAGGTACACTAGATGGGCAACAATGAGATGACCTCCAAAACATGAATGGTTTTACAGGTGGAGACCACTGACGTGCATTCCCTACTCATCTTTTCTGATCGTTTTTCACTAGTTTTGCATTTGGCTAGGGTCATTGTCACTTCTGGTAACATCAGGCCATACCTGAACCCTATAGAGGTTGCACAGGCAGTCCAACTCCTCCTGGATGGCAATACCTCAAGAGCATAGAGGAGATTCAAGGAGACAGGCAGTTACTCTAGGAGAGCTGGACAGGGCCAAAGAAGATCCTTAACCAATCAACAGGACCGGTATCTGCTCCTTTGTGCAAGGAGGAACAGGATGAGCACAGCCAGAGCTCAACAAAATGACCTCCAGCAAGCCACTCGTATGAATGTCTCTGACCCCCACACTCGCTTGACTTAAATCCAATAGAACACCTCTGGGACATTATGTTTCAGGCCTTCCGACTACACCAGGTTGCTGCTCAGTCTGTTCAGGAGCTCAGCGATGCCCTGGCTCAGATCTGGGAGGAAATACCCCAGGACACCATCCGTCTCATGACGTTGTCAGGCATGCATACAAATGCGTGGGGGGCCAGACAAACTACTGAGTACCATTTTAAATTGCTGCCATGGAATTTCAGTAAAATGGACTAGCTTACTGCATCATTTTCTCACTTTGATTTTTGGGGTGTCTTTAAATTCAGTCCTCTGTAGGTTGATCATTTTCATTTCAATCAAACGATGTGGCATACTTTTATTTCTAACAGATTACCCAGTCCATATCAGTATAGATATCCAGCATGATATTTTTCCCCATTGAGAACTGATGTGTTTTCAAAGTGTACCTTTAATTTTTTTGAGCAGTGTATATCAACAAGTGTAGTATGCATGTATTTAGGCAAAAGACTGGCATTAAAGTGTATACTAAATAAAAGATATGAATTTATTAAAAAAAAAAAAAAAAATATATATATATATATATATATACACACACACATTATATATATATATATATATATATATATATATATATATATATATATATATATATATATATATATATATATATACACATACACACACACAATTACATTTTAACCACTTGTAGACTGGGCCTATTTCTGACACTTTGTGTTTACGAGCTAAAATCAGTTTTTTTTTTGCTAGAAAACTACTTAGAACCCCCAAACATTATTATATATATATATATATATATATATATATATATATATATATATATATATGTGTGTGTGTGTTTTTTTTTTTTTAGCAGAGACCCTAGAGAATAAAATATGCTATATTTTTTATCACACCGTATTTGTGCAGCGGTCTTCCAAACGCAATTTTTTTGGAAAACAATTTCACTTTTTTTAACTAAAAAATAAGAAAACCGTAAAGTTAGCCCAATTTTTTTTCCATAATGTGAAAGATAATGTTACGCCGAGAAAATAGATACCCAACATGTCATGCTTCAAAATTGCGCACACTCGCGGAATGGCGACAAACTTTGGTACTTAAAAGTCCCCATAGTCGACATTTAAAAAATGTCTACAGGTTACCAGCTTAGAGTTACAGAGGAGGTCTAGGACTCAAATTATTGCTCTCACTGTAATGATCGCGGTGGCGATACCTCATGTGTGGTTTGAACACCCTTTACATATGTGGGCGGGACTTCCATATGCGTTCGCTTCTGCACACGAGCTAACGGAGATAGGGTGCTTTAATTTTTATTTTTCTCTTTTTATTTATTATTTTTACACAGTTTAAAAAAAAAAAAAAAAAGTGATAATTTTTATTCCTATTACAAGGAATGTAAACATCCCTTGTAATAGAAATAGGCATGACAGGTCCTCTATTGTGAGATCTGGGGTCAAAAAGACCTCCAACCTCACAACTACAAAAAAAAAAAAAGTGAAAAAAAAAAACGACCCTTTAAACCAGTTGCTAGGCAACGACGTTTGACGTCGCTCCGGTCCTCCAAGACCATAGAATCGAGTGAGGGCCCTCTTGCCCTCACTTGACTTCCTGTGTCTGAGGATCCGTGACTGGATCGTTTTCCCTGCTGCCGGCGGGTCCGGTAAGCGGAGAAAACGGCCGGGACGCGGCGGGAGGGGGGGTGCACCTCTGCCGCTGCACCGTAAGGGTGATCCCGCGGTGAATCAGCCTTATATATAATGTAATGCTGGATTTATGGTTGGAGGTACACAAGGAGAGTCCTTCCATTTACATACTCCTTCGGAGATAGAGGCCTCGGTTGGGATTTAATCCTATGGGCTGTGGATCCATTGAGGTCTATATTTCTGGTAAGCAGGTCATCCTGTTTTGGTGGTGGCTATCACAATTGGTGTAAGATTTTTATTCATGGGGGATATCTATGTGTTGATTATATGGCTGGAGACATACGTGTTTAATATTTGTTTGACTTGCACAGGTGTTCACATTATATATGCAAATGGATAACTTTGTTTTTTTAAATGTCATTAATCACATTGTTTTATAAATGTCATGATTTTTTATGTCACTACATTTTTAACCTATGCTATTATTACTTTTATATTTTGCACATAGCGCAACTTATTTTTTTATATTGTTTATTGGTGTAGATCTCACTTTTGAGTTGCTGCTTTGAACTGTACACTATAGCGGCAGTTTTGTTTATATATATATATATATATATATATATATATATATATATATATATATATATATATATATTTCTATTTTAAGGCCAAAACAACTAATCGATTAATCGACAACTAATGGATTATGAAAATAGTTGTCAACTATTTTCATAATCGATTCGTTGGTCAGCTGATTAGTCGGCCTGCATACAAAATGCATTTCTTTACATATCTGGAAATACAGTGAAGCACGCATACAGCTCAGTACACCGTCCCTACATGTCAGAAGACAAAGTGCAGCACACATACAGCTCATAACACCCTCCCTACATGTAAGTGCCTGAGAACTTGTGAATGTGAATGTGTGAGAAGCAATGCCTCATAGGACATGTAGTCCTGGGCAGGAAGTGAGTTGTTCTAAAAGTCGTTTTTTTTTACCTTGCTATAGGGGCATTTATACTATACTTTGAAGCTTGCTATTGGGGCACTCTGAAGGCAGGGAGGAGCCAGAAGCGTCGGTGGGGACCCCAGAATAGAAGGATCAAGGCTGCTCTGTGCAAAACCATTAGAGCAGTTAAGTACAACGTGTTTATTTAAAAAAAATGTCACTTTAAAGACTCTGTGCATGGAAGATCAGCATCTGATTCTGAACCCAGAGAAGGTGGAGGCTGATAGACTGTAGGTAATAGAAGGCATTAAAATTACATTTAAAGTAAACTTTTACCAGTGTCATGTCTCCATCATTATATTGTCATGTTATTCTTATGAGAGTTTTCACAATGTGTAATTTACTGTGTAACCTACTGTTCATGTTGTACCAGCGCCATCTAGTGGCCATTCACATATTACATATTGGAACAATTTTTGTCCCAGCCCAGCTACCATAGCTTTCACCTATGAACTTTGGTGACATCATCTTCCCTCCATATCTTGTTTTCTACAGGAAATTCAGCTACAGGAAACACAGCTAGTTGCATCCTCCCTCATCTTAGTTTATGGCGGCATCGCTGGTGTGTATACTCTTATGGATGCTTAACATTATCATCTTGTATCTATGTCTTGTGTAACTTACATCTTGTGCACATTTCTTGTATTTGTATTGCTATGTACAGTAATGTCTTATATGCATTGCCACATGTCAGTATACATTAGTAAGTGTATTCTCTTTTCTGTTCCACAGTTTTACCACTCTAATTTCACGTATTTCCTTGCAATAAAAGTTGAAGTTGGATCTTGCTCCTTTGTCAATGCATTGAAGGAAATCAGGGTTATACTGCCTGTCAATCTATGTACCCTCACACATAGGGAGGACAGAACAGTAAAACAGCGACCTCCTAACAAGCTAGAGACACAGTAAAGCTGCAGATTCTGCACAAGCTGATGCAAGACGCTGTGACCTCTCACAAGCTGCAGTGAAACAGCAACCGAGTACAGGTTGGACCACGTGATACTGAACCCCACACAGTGCAAGTGTGCAAACCTGCTACCATGTCAACAAGCAAGTCTGATCCATTGGAGACAAGGTCCCACACCTCAGCCAGTTCCAGAAGCTCAAAGAGGTCAGTGAGCAGCTCCACTATTGCCATTGCCCGCGCAAAGGCTGAAGCCGCCAAAATGCGAGCAGCATTTGCTGAACAAGAGAGACAATTGAAAATAGAGAAAGCACGCATGGAAGCAGTCCTAGCTGAACAACAGGCAACATTGGAAAAGCTAGAAGTGGAGAAGGAAGCTGCAGCCGCTATCGCAGAAGCAGAAGCTTTAGAAGAAGCAGCAAACTCCACAAGTGATAGACTCAGCAACATGCTTGGGCCTGAACCTGGTCATCCTGATAACATGAAACGCACTACAGACTACATACTGCAGCACTCTAAGTCAGGTGACAGTCTGCATTTAGGACCAGGAGCAGAGTCAACCCCTGCTAAAGAGCAGCAGAATCCTCACACACGGCAAGCAACTTCTGCTGACCATTCTCCTCATGTTAAGCAAGAGAGCAATTTTGCATACCATCATCCCTCAGTGCAACCTGAAGTAGATGGTGACTATTACAGCAACAAGTTGACACCAAAAAGCTATACCAGCCCGTCGGGACCTTTACACCACAACTTCTCTCCGGGTCCATCAAGCAGAAATGAAGGTATGTCAGACTTCCTTAAATTCTTTGCCCGACGTGAGCTAATAACCAAGGGGCTCTCCAAGTTTAATGACAGACCTGAAGGCTATAGATCATGGCGATCATCATTCAAGAATACGATCAGAGATCTAGATCTGTCTGCAAGTGAAGAAGTTGATCTTCTAGTCAAGTGGCTAGGAAATGAGTCAGCAGAACATGCAAAGCGGATTAGGGACATTAACATTAACTATCCATTTAGAGGGCTGAACGCCATATGGGAGAGACTTGAAGAGTGTTATGGCTCACCAGAAGTAATAGAGAACGCACTATTCCAAAGAATTCAAGATTTTCCGAAAATTCATAACAAAGGTTATCAAAAGCTTAGAGAACTAAACGATCTGCTGATGGAACTCCAAGTTGCCAAGGACGAAGGAGACTTGCAAGGTCTAGCATACTTAGATACGGCGCGTGGTGTCAACCCCATTGTACAAAAACTACCTATTAGTCTACAAGAGAAGTGGATCGCTCAAGGCTCCAAGTACAAACAGCAGTACAATGTCCAATTTCCTCCATTTTCATTCTTTGTGGACTTTGTGCACCAACAAGCAAAGACCAGAAATGATCCTAGCTTTGACTTCTCAATGTTTGACACCGCATACCCTAAACTAGGTAAACCTGTCTCACCTCGCAACCTGAAAGGTACACCTGTTGCAGTACACAAAACCAGTGTATCTCTTAAAGACTCCTCAATCAAAACTTACAGTACTACAGAGACTGAGAAGGTCCCAACAAAAGACCTGCACAGAGAGTGCCCTCTACATAAGAAACCACACTCATTGCTGAAATGCAGAGGATTTAGAGGAAAACCTCTCAGGGAACGCAAAACCTTCCTCAAGGAAAACCATATTTGCTACAGGTGTTGCGCATCTACCTCTCATCTCGCAAAAGACTGTACAGAGAACATTAAATGCTCAGAATGTGACAGTGGAGAGCATATTACAGCTTTACACCCTGGGCCACCTCCATGGACTCTCACACCTTCAGACCAGGCTGCAGAGCACGGCGGGGAGGAGAGAGATACAAAACCTCCTGAAGTGACACCCCAGTGCACCGAAGTCTGTGGAGAAGGTCTTAGTAACAAATCATGCTCTAAGATTTGTCTGGTTACAGTGTACCCCATTGGTCACAAAGAGAAAGCCATAAGGTTGTATGCCATCCTTGATGATCAAAGCAATAGATCTCTTGCTAGCTCAGCTTTCTTTGATATCTTCAGTATTAAAGGACATAACTCTTCATACTCACTTAAAACTTGCACAGGTGTGAGTGAAGAAAAAGGCAGAAGAGCTACTGGTTACCAAATCGAATCCGTAAATGGGGAAGCATCCTTGCCTCTGCCTACCCTGATCAAATGTAACCAGATTCCAAACAATAGAGAAGAGATTCCTACACCTGAGGCTGCATCGCATCATTGGCATCTGAAACCCATAGCTCATCTCATTCCTGCACTTGATCCAGAGGCTCAAATAATACTCCTGCTGGGAAGAGACATCATAAGAGTCCACAAGGTGAGAGAACAGATAAACGGTCCTCACAATTCTCCATATGCTCAGAAGCTGGACCTAGGGTGGGTCATTATAGGTGATGTCTGCTTAGGAAATGTCCACAAGCCAACCACTGTAAATTCTTTTTACACGCATACATTGGAAAATGGACGTCCATCCCTCTTTCAGCCTTCCCCTAACAAATTCCTTGTAAGAGAGAACCCTGCAGGTATGCTATATTCGGACTTTACTGAAATCCAGAACCCTTCTTGTGGTGAAGACCTAGACCACTTAGGATGCACAGTGTTCCAGAGGACAAAAGAAGATCACAAGATAGCTCCCTCCTTTGAAGATGAGACCTTTTTAAAAATAATGGAACAAGGAATTTTCAAGGATGAAACAAACACCTGGGTTGCACCACTTCCATTCAAAACTCGGAGACGCTGTCTCCCTAACAACAGGGATCAGGCCTTAAAACGCTTCTGTTCACTTAGACGCAATTTCCAGAAAAGACCAGAGATGATGGAACATTTCTTCTTATTTATGGGCAAGATATTTGAAAACAACCATGCAGAGGTAGCTCCACCTCTGAAAGAAAAAGAAGAATGCTGGTATCTGCCAATCTTCGGTGTTTATCACCCTAAGAAGCCAGGTCAAATCCGAGTGGTGTTGGACTCCAGCTCACAATATCAGGGAGTCTCCCTCAACAATGTTCTTTTGACAGGACCAGACCTCAATAACTCTCTTCTAGGTGTCCTCATCAGATTCCGTAAAGAATCCATCGCTATAGTTGCTGACATACAACAAATGTTCTATTGTTTCCAAGTTACAGAGGAGCACAGAAACTTCTTGAGATTCTTCTGGTTCAGAGACAATGACCCCACCAAGGACATCATAGAGTACCGTATGAAGGTACACGTTTTTGGGAACAGCCCATCTCCTGCAGTCGCAATATATGGTCTCAGACTCTCTGCCCGAGAAGGTGAAAAAGACTATGGACAGGATGTTAAGAAGTTTGTTGAAAGGGACTTTTATGTTGATGATGGTCTAAAGTCACTTCCCTCACCAGAAGCTGCAATCAGCCTACTCAAGAGGACTCAGACTATGCTTTCATGTTCAAACCTCAGATTGCATAAGATAGCTTCAAACAGTAAAGTTGTTATGGAAGCTTTTCCTACTCAAGATCACGCCAGCGACTTGAAAGACCTAGACTTGGCTACAGACACAATACCCATGCAGCGCAGCCTGGGGCTCAGCTGGGATCTCAAGTCTGACACCTTTACCTTTCAGGTCAACCAAGAGGAAAGGCCCTTCTCACGACGTGGTGTCTTATCCACAATCAACAGTCTATATGACCCACTTGGGTTTGCAGCACCCGTGATCATCCAAGGTAAGACTCTGCTCAGAGAGTTAACCACAGATACATGTGATTGGGATTCTCCACTTTCCTCAGAGAAAGAGGCACTATGGATAACATGGAGAGACTCTTTAAAGTCATTATCTAACCTACACATACCTAGGTCATATACCCACCTCTCTCCAGCAGAGGTTCAGTCTAGGCAACTGTTCATCTTTTGTGATGCTTCAGTAAAAGCAATTGCTGCTGTCGCTTACCTCAAAACAATAGTCAATAAAGGTCAAGTTCAAATTGGCTTTGTAATGGGCAAGGCGAAGCTGGCACCATGTCCTGAGCTCACCATACCAAGGTTGGAACTTTGTGCTGCTGTTCTGGCAGTAGAACTAGCAGAGCTTATTGTGTCAGAAATAGACATACAACTTGACAATACAGTGTTTCATACAGACAGCAATGTAGTGTTGGGCTACATTTACAATGAGACTAGGAGATTCTACGTCTATGTACACAACAGAGTGCAAAGAATTAGGAGGTCAACACAGCCTACCCAGTGGCGCTATGTACCAACTGACCAAAACCCGGCAGATCATGCCACAAGAGCTGTTCCTGCAGCCCACCTCAAAGACTCTACCTGGCTCACAGGGCCAACATTCCTCTACAGACCAGTAGTGGACACTCTTGAGGAAGATGCATTTGAGTTGTCAGAGCCGAATTCTGATGCAGAGATTCGTCCTCACGTTTCTGTACTCACCACAACAGTTTCTAACAGACATCTTGGATCTGAACGATTCAACAAGTTTTCCACATGGAAATAGTTAAACAGAGCATTAGCTGGTTTGATCCACATAGCCAGATCTTTTAGAGCCACATCTACAAGATCAGAACATTGTAAAGGTTGGCATTACTGTCATAAAGCCTATACATTGGATGAACTCACACAGTCTAGAGACGCTATCATCCGGTGTATCCAACAAGAAGTTTATGCTCAAGATCTTGAACACTTCCAAAAGCAAAAATGCATTCCTAAAGACAGTTCCCTTAAGAGACTTGACCCATTTATAGATGATAATGGACTGTTGAGAGTTGGGGGACGTATTTCTAAGGCAAAACTTGAGAGTAAGGAATGTAACCCAATAATACTTCCAAACAGTCATATTGCATCGTTACTTGTGCAACACTACCATGAAAAGACCAAGCACCAGGGACGTTTGTTCACTGAAGGAGCTTTACGGATTTTCAATTTTCAAATGTATCACTTGCAAAAGACTACGTGGTATATTTCAGTCACAGAAAATGGCTAATCTTCCTGCCGACCGACTCAGTACAGACCCTCCCTTTACAAATGTTGGTCTTGATGTGTTTTGCCCTTGGTCTGTCACTACACAACACACCAGAGGAGGTCGTGCAAACAGCAAACGCTGGGCAGTCATATTCACCTGCATGAGTATTAGGGCTGTGCATATAGAAGTCATTGAGTCTTTGGACACATCCAGCTTCATAAATGCTCTCAGACGTTTCATTTCTATTCGAGGCCCGGTCAAACAAATCCGCTCTGACAGAGGCACTAATTTTGTGGGAGCCTGTAAGGAACTGCAGATCCCCTCAAACATTGACAGTGACCATGTAGAGAGATATCTTGCTGACCAAGACTGTAAATGGACATTCAATTCCCCACACTCCTCTCACATGGGAGGCTCTTGGGAGCGTATGATTGGTATAGCCCGCAGGATCCTTGATTCTATCTTTCTACAGCTGGGGACTTTGAAGCTTACCCATGAGTCTCTTACAACCTTTATGGCCGAAGTAGTGACGATCATGAATGCCAGACCTTTGACTTCAATATCCAGTGATCCAGAAGATCCTCTTTTACTCACTCCTTCTATTATCCTCACCCAAAAGGTTGGTACGGTTACAGCTCCCCCTGGTGAGTTTAGCACTAAAGATTTGTACAAGTGTCAGTGGAGACGAGTGCAAACTCTAGCGGTTGCCTTCTGGGATAAATGGAGAAAACAATACATCCCTACTCTACAGTCCCGGAATAAATGGCAAACCAGTAAACCCAACATGAAGGTTGGTAATGTTGTTCTTGTAAAAGACTCTCAGTCAAAAAGAAATGACTGGCCTTTGGGACTGATAACCAAAGTTTTTCCAAGTGAAGATGGAAGAGTCAGGAAGGTGGAAGTGAAAGTCTGCAGGCAAAATGAGCCTAAACTCTTCCAGAGACCTGTTACTGAACTGATTTTGTTACTCTCTCCAGAGAATAGTTAATGTGGTATCCTTGGGATACCAAGCGGGGAGTGTCATGTCTCCATCATTATATTGTCATGTTATTCTTATGAGAGTTTTCACAATGTGTAATTTACTGTGTAACCTACTGTTCATGTTGTACCAGCGCCATCTAGTGGCCATTCACATATTACATATTGGAACAATTTTTGTCCCAGCCCAGCTACCATAGCTTTCACCTATGAACTTTGGTGACATCATCTTCCCTCCATATCTTGTTTTCTACAGGAAATTCAGCTAGAGGAAACACAGCTAGTTGCATCCTCCCTCATCTTAGTTTATGGCGGCATCGCTGGTGTGTATACTCTTATGGATGCTTAACATTATCATCCTGTATCTATGTCTTGTGTAACTTACATCTTGTGCACATTTCTTGTATTTGCATTGCTATGTACAGTAATGTCTTATATGCATTGCCACATGTCAGTATACATTAGTAAGTGTATTCTCTTTTCTGTTCCACAGTTTTACCACTCTAATTTCACGTATTTCCTTGCAATAAAAGTTGAAGTTGGACCTTGCTCCTTTGTCAATGCATTGAAGGAAATCAGGGTTATACTGCCTGTCAATCTATGTACCCTCACACATAGGGAGGACAGAACAACCAGTATTGTGCATTATATTCAAAATAATATCCATAAAAAAAAAAAAAGTCTCAGCTTTTAGTACTACTTTAATATCAAAGATTTATATCTACCTTCTACCCTTTATTTAGCTTCATGTCTGACTCCTAGTTAAAATGCCCATATATCCTACTTCTGGGTGTATTTATTTGGTTCACACCTTTGCATTTTTTGGTGCTTTTTGCAGAAACGCACTACAGTTCATTTAACTTGGTTTCCTATGGGACACGTTCACATTTATGCTTTTTTTTCAGCCGCTGCGTATTTGGAAAGGTTCAAGGACTTTTTTCAAACAACTTTTTCTTTTGCTTTTTTTTTTTTTTAAAGTTTTTTTGGTTCAATGGACCTGAATGGAGAAGCTGCAGAAAAGCACGAAGTACATTTTTGCTGCGATTTGCGTTTTTTAATCTGCCTAACACATTGCAGCAAATTTGCGCATTCAAAAACGCACAGCAAAAAGCACTGCAGAAACAGATCAAAAGCAAACTGCATAGGTGTGAACCAAGCCTTATGCTGGCCGTATTATACACGTATCGATTTTCGTACGAGAAGTTTCATACAAAAAATCTTTGTACATTCGCTAAATGAAAGAATGTTGTTTGATAATTTCATTCAGTTTTTAAAAAAAAAAAAAATGAAATTTCTGAATGAAAACCACATACACTGTCTAAAAATTCCTTTGACCAAGAAGTTTTTTATTCTGCTCCTTAAAATTTTCTTTTCACTGGTCGAAACCGAATGTCGATTTGACCCCACTAACGATTAGAAAATCAAACTATGACAAGGGAGACTGTCATATATAATATATGACAGTTCTGTCTGAAAATCGGCAAAACAGCCTAATTTTTTTTCTTTAAATAAAAAAATTTGATCCGAGTCTGATGATATTTACCAGATTCAATTTCCAATAGTATATAGAGTAGATCTCTTCTGTCTGTTATTCTCAGAGTGGATTGGAGATTTTGCTCCCTAGCCATTGGTTATTTATAAATTTCCCTTTTTTTTTAAACTTTACATATTACCTAAATCATACAACACACTTTTTTTTTAAGGTTAATATCCGATCCAAACAATAATTGGCCAATTAATCGAATTTGAAAATAATCGTTAGTTGCAGCCCTAATATATATATATATATATATATATATATATTGCTATGACTTCTACTGTCCACCAATGTGTCAGCCTGCGAGATGTAACCCTATATGTTTAGTACGATCTAAAGATCGGCATAAGAAACTAACCAGACTCTGGCATGCACAGACCACGATCTACAGTGCTGACAGTGAACATGCAGACAGGAGGAAAAAACAAACAGCACAGTTGACAACCAGTTTTACTGCATTTTCACTGCCCATTGATCAGACTGTGGGTGGGGAGGTGACACAGTTTTATGCTTTATTTTTAACACAGTGGGGTATGAATGCCAAATGTGGCTGCACAGGATTACAAATTCTTTGGTAGATAAGACAGTTTACATAAGGATATTTCAACTGTGAATTTAGCACATAAGGATATTTCAACTGTGAATTTAGCACTAGAGTTTACCTTTAGCTTTGAACACATTTTGAAAATCCAGTAATAGAGGGGAAATCCTCCAATGGGGACACTAGTTCTGGTGACCTGGGGGTCCCCAAGTAATTTCTCTAATTTGTAGGGATTTCCTCTCACTTTGGCTGTGGGAGAGGAAGTGAAGGGAAAAATCTCTGCAATTATACACAAAATTAGCACGTGTTGTAAATTTCCTCCAGCTGTTAAAAGCCCAGAGCAGTCACACTTCCTTATTGGAATCTCGCTCCCTCTCCCTGGTCTAACCCTGGTCTAAAAAACTTTATGTCATTTTTTTCAAATAAAATATGTACATTTCATGCTTTGATTGTATGACTTCGCTCAGTTGGAAAAGAAGGCTGAAAGAAGATTTAATGGGCTGAAGTTCATAGGCTGCCAATGAGGGAGAAAGGAGAGATCATAAGGGAGATAAGGAAAGACACTATCCTTTTAAGATTTTTGTGTCTCCCTGGCACCAGAGATTGTTCCGTCACCTCTCTAGCTTTTCTTTTCTCCCTCCCTAAGCTATGTTCCCTCTGCACAGTCATGGTCATTCCTGTTGCTTTCTTCCCCCTTCAGCAAAAGTAAATCCTAAAGCCGTCAGCTGATCAGCCTCTAGTGGCTCAGATTTCAGGCACAGTGTTGAGAATAGAGAATAACTAAGCATGTGCAGGGCAGGGTGAGACAATGTCTTAATGGATTTTCAACAGTATAGACACTTATGTATAGACACTTATTTTTAATGTTTTGCATAGCTTTACCTGCAAAAGGAGCCAGCCTAAAGTGATCTATCAGGACTTAATTTTCTGACAAATGTTCCACACTTAGTACTGGATAAAAAAATTTGAATTCTTGACTGGCAACAAAATGAAAGTCCCTGCATTGCTATAAGCAGTGTTTTGTCAATAGCACTTATTGTGCATGGATCAGATAGGCAAAGCTCATATCAGAAGCCCTTTTCTGCTGTACATCTAAAAAGACTGAATGAACCACCAGCAGTGTTGACCCAGCATGGAGTTTATAAAATTACTGAATGGGAGGTCTGTCTTGTCAGCAAACAGACAAGGATCCCAGCCTTATGACAGCTAAAATCAGACTACCTTTGTATATATAGTAACGGATTGTCAAGCACCTTTTGCCATCTAGAAGTGACAGATTCATGCATGTCTAAATACCATTTGCATAATCTGGTCTTCAAAAGGTGAACATTAAGTGGTGCTGCTCCAGAACCACGTCACAACGACCAATCCTTCCAGCTATTAATAGTGCATATCATGTAACCTGCACAACTATCCACGAGGAAAGAACAGCTGGAAGAAGGCCTGCTCACTATAGTTGGGACTCACAATAAATGCTAGTGGGAACAATATTAGCTATATAGAAGCGATAACCAGGGAGATTGATCAATTAAAATTTTAAGTGCCAAAAACAGCCAATATTTGCCATTTATCTATTAAACTACTAAAGAAGCAATAGAGAGAGCAGATATTTTCATTCTAATTTGGATTTTTTTAAAATATAATCTTTAAGGTTTTAAGCCCTTGTTCTAAAAGGCCAGTTCTCTATTTATGTGTATTTATTAATACCATTATTTTTCACATACTCTATTTTTAAAGGTTTGAATTCCTTTTCTGTTAACACACTGCTGTCTTCCGTGCACATAGCTTGCCCCTAAGCTCAGGAAGGAAGCGTGCATTCTCTCTATTTTATGCCCGCAGCAGGGCCACATCTCTAGTTGGCAATGCTCATGTGTGATGCTGAGAGGTCAATTATAGAAGGTGCTGGTCAGATTGCAGTACCTATTCAGCTCCAACACTTGACACTTGTGTGTTTGGGGCACAGCACAGGCAGACAGCAGTGTAGACCTTAGGGGGGTCCTGAACATTGCAGTTACTTCATTGAGACAGCACTGGTAGTAGGAGACACTGCAAAAATGGCTAATATTAGAAAGAAAAATATAAGTCTGGGCTATTGTTTCACAGCATCCAATAGGACTAGGTAAGATGAGAACTAGCATGTTTCGCATTCAGATGTACCATGGCAGTGTCTGCTTGGCCGAGTGTCCCCTTCCTTAGTCCATCATTTGGAAGGGAGGGGGTCCTGGCTGCTCTCTGTCCGCCACCTCCTCCAATCAGACAGCAGTCTTATTAAGGTGTTTGTTTGGCCGGGTCTCAGCAGCTGGGTCTGTTTCCTCTGCCCAGCCATGAGTCAGAGGCGAAGGAGAAGTGAGGTGGAGAGTGAGTGAAGTGAGGAGTGGAAGAGGACCTGGGATAACAGACACAGCTCGGTGTACACTTTGTTTTTTATATTACGTGCCCTGGGCAGAAACTTAAGCCTTAGATGTATAGGGGGGGTGCAGGAACTTCAAAATCACATGTATAGGGGGCCAGAAGTTAAAGTATAAATTAGGGGAGGAAACTGAATCCCTCCCCACATTTTCAATGTTCATTTATATTTAGGCCAATATTTAAAGCAAACCAGTCTTTAACTACATTCAGTTTTGCTACATGCCACAATCTATTTAAAATCCCAGTACAGGTATAAGGAAACATGTGAGACATACCACCCCCCACAATGCGGTGCTCTGGGCCTCAGCAGCCAAGGTGATATCATATGGCAGGCGAGGGCAAACCAAAGAGTAATACTGATCATATTATGATGCGAATGTTCATTAGTCCACAATAGAGGTGGGATTAAAAATGAATAAAAAGACTGGAATTAAGCTAGCCATAGACAGTTTGTTTATTTCTCATTCAACCCGCTGGCTGAAAAAAACAAAAAGGGATTTTTGACTTACCGTAAAATCCATTTCTCTGATCTACTTGACGGACACAGCTCCTGATTCTTCTTATCCATTGGGTTAATACTGCCCCCTACAGGAGTAGGACACTAGGCAGAAAAAAGCTTGACTACGCCTATGGACAGTCCCAGGGAGTATACACCCATTCTCAGCTATAGGCCACTCAGTTTTGTTACAAGTAGTGTCAGAAGAAAGCCAACTCCACAGAAGGATGGGTGCTGTGTTTGTCAATGAATATCAGAGAAATGGATTTTACGGTAAGTCAAAAATCAAATTTTTCCTTTCGTTCGCTGACAGACACAACAACAGACACAACTCCTGATTCTTCTTAACCATTGGGACGTCTCAAAGCAGTGTTAAACATGAGGGGTGGGAAAACATCAGAAAAAAATTCCCAAGGCTAACCATAGCCAACCAGGTAACAGAGCTCAACCATAAACAACTGGAGCTCACCTGAAAAAAACAATACACCCTCAAAGAGGATCAGGTCCTCTAAACAGCAGCCAGCAAAACCTTGCAACCAAAAGAAGCATCCGCAGATGCCAATACAACCACTTTACAAAAAACTTTGGAAACGTGTGCACAGACGACCAGGTGGCCGCCTTGCAAAACCTGCCTCACTGATGCTTGAAGACGGAAAGCCCAGGAGACACTAAGTGCCCTTGTAGAGTGCACTAAACAGGAAAAGGATGAACCTGACTCCTGATGCAATAGGCCTGAACCACAGTCTTTCTGAGCCATCTGGAAATGGTCGCAAAAGAAGCAGACAATCCTTTGTGAGGTCCGTCCGTGAGCACAAATAGAGTCTGACTTCCTAAAAGACTACGTAGCTGCCAGGTACACCCTAATTGGCCGGACCACATTCCAAGACATGCAAGGCAATTTCCTTCAGATGTTTAGGCCTGGGATACAGGGTAGGCAACACAATGTCTTCATTCAAATGACAGAGACCGCCTTAGGAAGAAATGACGGACGGAGGTAAAGCACCACCTTATTCTTGTGAAGCACCATAAGGTGAACGACAGGATAACGCCGTCAGTTCTGACACCCTGCATGCAGAGGTGATAGCCCCCAAAGAAGGTCACCTTCTGGGGCAACGTAAGCAGGGAAACCTCCTGAATATTTTCAAAGAGAAGCTTCAGTAGAGCTGAAAGCACCACATTAATATTCCAGGGCGACAACAGAATCTGCACTGAAGAAACCAAATGTCGGACACCCTGAAGAAAAGGTACGAACAAGGGAGTATGTGGCCAAAGGTCGATGGAAAAAGACAGCCAAAACCCGATACCCGTTTTTGATGGTACTCAAGGCCAAACTTTGTTCAACCCCCCCCCAAGAGATGAACCCCAAGAGACTCGCACCACGCAATGTACACCTTCCACGTATGATGGTAGATCTTCCTAGAGGCAGATTTCCAAGCTTTTAACAGCGTAGGAATCACAGATTCAAACCTCCACCCTTTAGCACCTGGCATTCAACAGTCAAGCCATTAAAGCCAGCGACTGTAAAGCAGGATGAAAGATTGGTCCTTGGGACAGCAGATCCTCCCTGAGAGGAAGTCCCCAAGGAGCATTGGCAACCAGCTGTACCATATCGGCATACCAAGACCAGCGAGACCAGTCTAGAGCCACTAAAAAGACCGGAATCCCTTCTAACTGAATCCTGCACAGGAGTTGTGGCAGACGTTTGAGAGGGCTGGAATGAATCAATCAGCCCACCTGAGAATGCTGGCTACTTTCTGAGCCACTATGACAATTCTTGTGCCCCCTTGGTGATTGACATAGACCACGGCCGTGGCATTGTCTGAATGAATTTGTACCGGACACCCTCGAAGACGATTGTCCAATGAGCCAAAGTCTGATCGCTCGGAGTTCCAGTACACTAATCAACAGTCTGGGCTCTGCCAGAGTCCAGAGGAGTCCTGAGCACATGTGTGCTGAGGATGCCTCCCCACCCAGGTAGGCTGGCACCCGTGGAGACAATCGTCCAGTACAGGAGAGGAAGGATTTTCCCCGTCGATGTGCCAGAGAGTGAAGCCACCTCTACAGACAGTGGACCCTTGACTCATTTCACCAGAATCTCTTTAGCAGAGATCTTTTGTAGAACTATGCAAACAGACTGCCTCGGGGTGGACACCATCAGGCCCAGCACACGCATGCAAGCCCGGAGGGATGACCATCTGCTGAACAACAGAAGCTGAATGGTCTCCTGCAATGTCTGGAGTTTTTCCAGAGGAAGAAACATTCTGGCTATCACAGGAACAAAATAATAAAAGAGACACTGCTTGTAACAAAACTGAGTGCCTATAGCTGAGAGTGGGTGTATACCTCCTGGGACTGCCCATAGGCGTAGTCAAGCTTTTTCCTGCCTAGTGTCCTACTCCTGTAAGGGGCAGTATAACCCAACAGTTAAGAAGAATCAGGATCTGTGTCCATCATTGAACAAAAGAGAAAAACAGACTCCTTAATCCACACAAACAAGGAGGAATCCCTCCATCTGCGACATTGTATTCTAATACTTGGACCCACTGCTGTCGGAATACACTGATCGTTTTTTTCTATGCATGAAGGTAAAAAAACCTGTGTGCAGCAGGCCCCCCTCAATCCAGCGATGTACAAGAGACCCTTGCCTCTCTGGGAACTCTCACTCCTGATGACGGAGGCAGCAAGGCCGAGCCATTTCTCCATGTGTGAATGGACACACAGAGCCACAGGTCGTGAGTGTGCCTGCTTGGGTGCCCCAACCGCAAGCTGTTTGCTGTGGGGGCACCCGGCAGGAGGGAGGAGCCAAGAGCGCAGGCGTGGGACCCGAGAAGGAGGAGTATCTGGGCTGCTCTGTGCACAGAGCAGGTACGTATAACATGTTTGTTATAAAAAAATAAAAAAAAAAGGCTTTAATATCCCTTTAAGACTGCATTGGGTGTAAGAAAAAAACTATACGTTTTATTTAAAGCAGAAGTAAACCCATTGACTTAACGGTTTAAAAAAAAAAAAAACAACAGGATGCTAGGAATGCTAACTGTCTCAATTGCTTGCACTCTCAAACTGTCAAACCATCATAAAGCTGGGGTCATAACTGATCACATAAGCAGGAACATACCAGTTGTTGATCAAACAGAAGCTAAGATGGCAGCTTCCTGAGCTGAAAAGGATAGGAAGGTTTATTTACGCTTTAACCACTTCAGCTCCGGAAAGGTTTTCCCCCTTAATGACCAGGCAATTTTTGCGATAAGGCACTGCGTTGTTTTAACTGACAATTGCACGGTCGTGCGAAGCTGCACCTAAATAAAATGGATGTATTTTTTTTCCCCACGAATAGAGCTTTTTTTTGGTGGTATTTGATCACCTCTGCAGTTTTTATTTTTTGCGCTATAAACACAAAAATACTGACAATTTTGAAAAAAATATATATATTTTCTTTACTTTCTGCTATAAAACATTCCCAATAAAAAACATTAAAAAAAAAACTATTTTTTTCATTAATTTAGTCCATTATGTATTCTGCTACATTTCTTTGGTAAAAAGAAAATCCTAATAAGTGTATTTTGATTGGTTTGCGCAAAAGTTATAGTGTCTACAAACTATGGGATAGATTTAGGTCATTTTTTTTTATATATAGTTTTTACTAGCAATGGCGGCAATCAGCGATTTTTAGCGGGACTGCGACATTGCGGCGGACAAATCTGACACTAAGTGACACTTTTTGGGGACCAGTGACAGCAATAGTGACCAGTGCTAAAAAATGCACTGTTACTGTATAAATTACACTGACAGGGAAGGGGTTAACACTAGGGGTGATCAAGGGGTTAAGCTCCTAGGGAATGCTTTCTAACTGTGTGGGGATGGATGTGTTTGAGGAAAAGAGATCAACTTAGCTGAAACACAAGATCTCACTCTTCGTCTGTGACAGAACAGCTGTCTGCCTTGTTTACATAGGCAGACGGCCGTTCTGTCATTCTCCTGCACGATCCGCAGTATGCAGCAGTCTGGTGACTGTGCACATGCTTTTCAGTGAGTTCCTATGCTGAGCATTTCCTCCTTATCACATATGAGCATCCCATGTAACTATAGTCACACAGATGGGCGAATACACAGTGGTAAATGACAGCCCACTCCATCCCTCCTCCTCCAAGCCCACTAACCAGCTAAACACAATTAGGGAGGGATGTTAAATATAGATTGATGGAGGCTTCACCTCCCCCTTATTCTAAGACAAAGACTGGAGGGGCGTGACACAGCCCATAACCGCCCACACCATGCTATTGCCAAAATATAAGGATTTGATCATATATATATATATATATATATATATATATTTATTTATATATTTATTTATTTATATTCGGAGGGTAATTTAAAACAGTTTCTTGGCATTATTTTTTTTTTTTTTACTCTGTATTCCTAAGGTTTTTTTTTGGAACATGTGACCAATAGCAGAGGACTAGAAGCTTATCCTGCTCATGTTTCCCTGCAGACAGGCTGGGAAGAGCTGGATCATGTGACAGCTGTATATCGATTAGGAAAAAGGTACTACTTTTTTTTTTTTTTTTATTAAAATCTGTATCATCCATATACAGAAATAGAGGAACAATGTAAATTAAACCGTGTCTTTAGTATTACTTTAAAGTGTATGTAAAATGCAAAAGCAACCATTTTCTCTTGGCCCAAGTAGAAAATGGCATATACCACTAAGTTTTTTTTTTTTTGTGGTGCTGTCAGTGCTCCTCCGGGGGAAATTTCACTTCACTTTTTGACCCAGAGACACTGCATAAAAAGGGGAAAATCTCATCAACTCGAGGTATTATTAAGCAGTTTTCACTAGAACAGGGATACCCATTTCCCCTCCCCTCCAGTTCCTGTAACAATTTAAAGTTTAGCAGCACAAAAAAAAAAAAAAAACAACTCTCTATAGCACAGGTGTCAAACACAAGGACCGCGGGCCAAATCCGTCCCTCCAGGCCATTTTATGTGGCCCTCGCACCTCTCCTGTAGCTGCAGGAGAGCTCTAGTCCTCTTCCAGACCATATACTTTCTGCTTTCCAGCAATGCCTCCAGCTTCTTCCCAGCAGCACCACAAGGTAAGGGAGGTGTACTGTCATGCAAGGGAGGGTGAGGGACTCAACTTTTGATGGTGGAGAGGCTCTTGACGTCTTATGTAAGGGTAGGGGATGCTCTTGACATCTAGTCTTACAGATACACCCGGCCCTTTTGAGGGCAATCATAATGCTGATGCGGCCCGCGATTAAATTGAGTTTGACACCCCTGCTCTATAGCTTTGTGAGCATTAATTTACTTGTAAAGAAGTACGTCTCACATTGTACAAGTTAGATCCTTTAGAAGTTCTCTGTGCAATGATTCCCTGACCTCCTTTCTCAAAACTACCAGTGCTGCAGTAGTTAATTTTTTTGGATCTTCAATAAAGCTGGTGTTAAACCTTTCCTGACCAGGACCCATCCGCTTCTGCATTGAGAAAAGTTATTTCATTGCTTTCACTGCCGGTACCACAATCTGTGAATTGAGGAGGGAACCCCATGACCCATCAGTCCCTCCTAATTTACAAATTGTGCTACAGGCCGTGTAAACGACAAAAGAACATTTCTCAATGGAGGGAGGGAAGATGGGGGAAGGTCATTGTCAGGAACTTTTTTTTTACAGCAGCTTCACAGAAGATCCAAAGCTAATGTTTCCTGCAGTGCTAAAAATTGAGACACAGGAAGAGGACAGGGCATCCCTGCAGTGGCAGTTTCTTTAGAATCCATCTAAATGCTCGATGTGTGGCACACTTCATTACAGGTAAATTAGCTCATTAAAGCTATTGAATTTTTTTTCCACAGCTAAACTTCAGCTTTAAAAATGTTGACTACGACCACAAAGTTTAGCAAAAAAAAAAAAGAAAAAAAATTCTACAGCTTTGGTTACATCACTTGTATGTCCCACGTTGTACAGGCATCTGGATCCTGATCAAATCTTCACTGCAATGATGTCCTGTCCTCTTCCTGTCTTTGAATTTTCAGGGCTGCAATTGTTAACAGCTTTGGGTCTTCAAACAGAACAGTAGGACAGATGGTTCGACTGGGACATGCCCGATCCCTCCTTCTCCATTGAGAAAAGTTCTTTCATTGATTACACTGCTTGCAACACGATTTGTGGGGGAGAGTGATCAGGCACAGGATTCCTTCTCCCATTCCCAGATCATGTTGTAAGATTTCCCCATGATTCAGCTGCCTGCACAATGTGAGATACACTTCATTACATAAGTTATGTGAATAAATAAACAGAGATTTTTTTTTTTTTAGCAAATGTTCAGCTTTAAAGGAGAAGTATGGCCAAAATGCACTTACTTGTGCTCTCTTGTGACTCAGAATAAGCCAACAATAGGCTTAAACCTGCTGTCAGCTGATGTGACAGCTGCTCCAGGCTCTGGAAAGATCCTGTCACATCCCTAGCCTGGAGTTGGTTGGGCAGAGCAGAGAGTGGTCACTCACAGTTACTGCTCTCTGCTCAGAGCGGACAGAGAACTGAGCGATCAGCAGTCATGTGATCACTCAGTTCTCAGGCTTAGATCCAGGTAGGGGACAGCTGCTGCATGGAGGAGCATCAGACCGATGCTGCAGCATAGAGGTGAGTATGTATGTTTATTCTTTTTAAAAAAACTTAATGAGAGTGAATATTAACCGCCATTAAAACAAAATGGCACTTAGCTTTATTTACTTCGGGGATGAGGAGGTTGACCAAGGAGGGTAAATACTTCTTGGGTCACGTCAGGTTTATAGTACTGTTGGCATAATTTCACTTTATTTCCTGTCCCAACAAGATGACCCAATCCACAATAAAACCTGACAGGGTTCTGGTCTTTCCCGCCTGACAAAAAATTAAAAACTTGGCTGGGAAGTGGATTTCAAGTATATCTATACTCAAAACCAAAAAGGTTATCTTTTGCAGCTTACCAGGCCTTAGATGTGATGGCTGCTCTTCTTTTCTTTTTTTTAGGCTTTATTTGCACATAGTGATCGGACCACTAACACACTTCCTCTCCTAGGGTGATACGCGCGCGTCTTCACTGCATCTATATAACAGCAACATAGCCACTCTTGGGCAGCAGCCTTATTCATTTGTGGAGAGAGTATGTTAGATGGACTAGAAAATTAACATGGACTTTACATAAATGACTAACAAAATAAAGCCCAACACCAGCTAATACTCTTTAACCACTTCAACACTGAGCACTTTTATCTCCCCTCCAGCCCAGACCAATTTTCAGCTTTCAGGGCTGTCTCACTTTGAATGACAATTGCTCGGTCATGCAACATTGTACCCATATGAAATTTTTATCATTTTGTTCACACAAAAATGGAGCTTCAATGCACTTATTTAACATGATGTTCATGTATGGGATCAAAAGCCACTCACGTGTTAGATGAAAGATTCCGTCACAGGCACTGATGTGGGACAGAAACGCATTCCCCAAGCCTTGTCCCATACTGGCCCCTTTGACAAGACCAGCTATGTCCACCACATTCAGAAATGCTGGAATTTTGCTTTAGAATAAACAAACAACAGTGTTTTACCACAACATCATATTCGTTCTTTGCAGGTAAAGAAAAAACAATAGCCCTGGCATATAAAAGTAAATAGATTTTTTTTTTTTTTTTTTTTACACTTAAGGCTCGGTTCACACTTATGCGATGCGGGAAGGCTGCGAATTCGCAGCCTGTTCCCGCATCGCAAACGCACCCCTGGCAGTTCACACTGCCATATGCGATACGCTGGGGGTGTCAATGAAATCTTAACAACACCCCCAGTTTGATCGCATATCGCAGTGCCATCTTGCAGTTCGCACAGGATCGGATCACACAAGTGTGAACCACTGTGCGATCCGATCCTGATGCGGCTGCAAAAAAGGGTCATGTGATTCTTTGCTGCGGGTGCGGTGCGAATTTAGCCATACAAAATGTATGGCTGAACTCGCACCGCACAGCCGATCGCATGTAATGAAGGAGCAGTGCGCTCCGATATTACATGCGATCGCCGCACACGCGGAGTGTGAACCGGCACTAACCCATCAGAGGAACAACCTGAACGTTTGTTTTTAGCATTGAGAAGCAAAGTTTCAGAGCTTTCAAACAGCAAGGAAAGGGATGGGCAGGTGGTTCCTATAGTAAACCAGCTATTTTCAAATGTACCGTGAAAAATTAAAGGAAGGCCAATTCATATGGGCAACAATTCTAAGTTTTCTTTCATCCAGTTTCCTTACACATACTTCTTTAAAACTGATATAACTGTAGTGTTGCTGCTGTGTTCTGTGCATATAGAAGAAGAACTTATTTACAGATAATAAATACTTTTATAACAGTGCTGCATACTGATATGAGTCGGGGGCTTTGATTGCTTTAGTCCTTTCTCAACATCTGTATGGTTATGCTCTCTTGTTGGGTCCCTAACTCTAATCCATAAAACAATCGTTTCCATACACTTCACTGATAATGGCCAAATAGCCGGAAGCAGCTGTATGCAGTTTGGAATGGCTCTGTAATATTGGAATATATTTGCTCTATATATCAGTGGTTATGGATATGCATTTAGCCAGGGGTTTCCAAACTATGGCCCTCCAGTTGTTCAGGAACTTCAATTCCCATCATGCCTAGCCATGTCTGTGAATGTCAGAGTTTTACAAAGCCTCATGAGATGATTAGCTCTGCGTCAGCTGGAGGGCCGTAGTTTGAGGATCCCTGATCTAGCCAATGGGATAAAGGTCAATCATCGGCATAGCTCTTTCCCCTTTCCTGAAATGAGAAATACATTGCTTATTTTTGGGACATGTGACAGAATGAGACATAAATATCTTCAAGTGATTGTTAGCCCTATATTTTTTTTTAACCACTTCAGCTCCGGAAGGTTTTACCCCCTTAATGACCAGGCCATTTTTTGGGATTCGGCACTGCGTTACTTTAACGTGGGACGCTGTACCCAAATACAATTGATGTCCTTTTTTTCCCACAAATAGAGCTCTCTTTTTGGTGGTAATTGATCACCTCTGCGGTTTTTCGATTTTGTGCTATAAACAAAAAAAGAGCAACAATTTTGAAAAAAAAAAAAAAAAAAAAAAAACGCTACTTTTTACTCTCTGCTATAAAACATTCCCAATAATTTTTTGTAAAAAAAATCAATTTTTTTTCTAAGTTTAGGCCAATTTGTATTCTGCTACATATTTTTGGTAAAAAAAAAAGAACCGAAAAGCGTATTTTAATTAGTTTGCACAAAAGTTATATAGTTTACAAACTATAGGATAGATTTTCGGACATTTTTTTTGTTTTTTATTAGTAATGGCGGCAATCAGCGATTTTTAGCGGGACTGCAACATTGCGGCGGACAACTGACACTAAGTGACACTTTTTGGGGACCAGTGACATTAATACAGTAATCAGTGCTAAATAATATGCACTGTTACTGAATAAATTACACTAGCAGGGAAGGTTTATCACCGGGGGTGATCAAGGGGTTAAATGTAAGCCTAAATGTGCTTGCTAACTGTGGGGGGGCTCTGTGAAAGGCACACAGAGATCGGTGTTTCAACTTGGCTGAAACACACAATCTCACCATGCCGGGCAGGCGGCTCTCCTGTCAGTTTCCCTGGAGATCGTGGGAGGCCTGCAGTGATCGAGCCCGCTTCTCAGGTGATCTGGCTCCTCTACGTGGATCATGTGCAGCCAAGCCGCCCCGCCACAGTAAATCTGCGTGGGGCGATCAGAAAGTGGTTAAACAGGTTATAGTTACCGACTCTGTGTAATGTTTAGCACAGAGCAACCCTGATCCTCCTCAGGTCCCCGGCAGGAGCTCCTGGCTCTTCCTCTTCTCGTGGGCCACCATAGGAAGCTACTTCCTATTGTGGCACTCCTGGGTCGTGCTGTCTTCGTCCATTGACAGAGTGTGGCTCGACCCGCCCCCTCATCACAGGATTTGATTGACAGAAGCAGGAGCCAATGGCTTCCACTGTTGCCTCTCTGTTCTGTGAAGAGGGAGAGAGCGAAGGAGCCACTGCTCTCGAGCACCCTGCTGCATGGAGATTGGGCTCAGGTGAGTAAAAGGGGAGGAAGCTGCACACAGGTTTTTTTATCTTAATGTATAAAATGAATTAGGGTAAAAAACCTTCTACTTTTACAACCACTTTCAGTATTAAAAAAAAAAAAAAACTGATACATGCTGATTAGAGTGAGGGCTTTTTGATTACTTTAGTCCCATCTCATTATTGGATAGTTATATAGGGCTCAATTCACTAAGAGTTAAATATCCCATGAGAATTAGTGCTAAAATAACTAATAATAATGTGGAATTTATCTCTCAAAAGCCATCAATTCACAAAAAATGCACGTTAAATTATTTATTTAGCAGTTTTACTGCCGACGGGACTTTAGGCTGTAGCTAGAGATGAAACATGCAGTAGTAATACTACTACTGCCAAATGGGACAGTTCAGCACTTTTCAAAGGTGTTTCAATAGTGAAAGCAGGAAACTCCGCATTGCCAAAATTCACAAAATCCCTTGGTTTCCCTGTCTTTTAGTAGAGTTAAGGCCCTAAAGGGGAACACTTTGGTCACATAAGCAGAGGGAAGATTTATTTAAATGTATTTATATCAGCTCCCAATATTTAGCTTTACTGTGGTGAAGTCCAACTTTCCAGATAGCCTGGTTTAGAGGACCACTGCCTAATCTCACTGCCTCCCTCCTTCTGAAATGGTATTACAGCACCAAACAGCTATCAGACTTAAAGATGAATTCCAAGTATGGTACTTTTTTTTTTGCGGAGTTACATTGATCTAGCTTGGACCCGACTCCAGTGATCTTCACGTGTTTCTGAGTCCTGATCTGAGCAGCTGGCCTGATGCATTGTGAATACATAAGGTTGGCTGCTCAGCACAAGTGCTATTCAGAGACTGCAAGCATTCTCTGAATGAATGCAAAACATTCTCTCGGTTTGGTAAAGGCAGAGAGGTGGGGGCGGTGATGTCACTCTATCCACTTCATCCAATCAGGGGAAGTTTGCATTCATTCAGAAAATGCAAATCATTTTCTAAATGGTGCCCATGCCAAGCAGCCGACCTCCTGTATTCACAATGCCTCAGGCTGGCCGCTTAACACAGTTCAAACAAAAGATTTCCCAGCAAACTTACCAAAGAGCCTGCAAAACAATCAAATTGACTGTCTGCCAGTTTACATTAAAAACACAGGGATTTGTTTGCACACATTTGCAAATATATGCATAAAGCTGCAGTGCCTACAACAAGGGACCTCTGTATATACTGTGGTCCTAACTATAATTTAAAGTCTCCATAGTGGGAGCACATATAACAATGGATAGGTTAAGGGCAAGTGTGCCTGGAGGAAGCTCACTCCTCAAAAGGCACAGGGACATGCATGATGCCCAGCAAAAGCACAGTAGCAGAAAGGCTATTCAGTGCATCCCTGCACCCAGTTCAACCAACTGTATAAAAAAAATGGCAACCACTACAACCTATAAATTGCCTTTACAGCAAGGCGCAGAAGGAAGGGAAATGCACATCGCAAACAAAAGATTTCCAGCACACCTACCAGCCAGCCTGCAAAATAACCAAATTTTAACAGTTTACATTAAAAACAGGGTTTTTATGGACACATTTGCAAATTTATGCATAAGCTAAAGTGTCAACAACAAGGGACTTCTATATAAGCAGGACCAATCTAACTATGTAAAAATGTATCATGCCTGGAATTCATCTTTAGGGTGACTTCTGACCCAGACTTTCAAGTTGCAAACACAGATACACTGATATAAAGCTAAATGGAGGGCAAACTTATTTTTTTTCATAAGGAAGGTGTATTTCAGTCATAAACCGTTCTCTTTAACCACTTAAGGACCATTACAAGTTAAAATCAGTTTTTTTATTTTACTAGAAAAAAAACTTAGAACCCGCAAACATTATTTTTGATTTTTTATCAGAGACCCTAGAGAATAAAATAAACACTTTTTGGAATTAAAAAAAACAGTAAAGTAAGTCCAATTTATTTCTATAATGTGAAAGATAATGTTACGCCAAGTAAATGGGATACCCAACATGTCATGCTTTAAATTTTGTACTTAAAAACTCCATAGGCGACGCTATAAAAATTTCTACAGGTTACCCCTCATGTGGTTTGAACATCGTTTACATATCTGGGCGCGACTTGCATATGCAGTCTCCTCTGTGCGCGAGCTCTAAGGGACGGGGTGCTTTACATTTTTTTTTCTTATTCATTTTACTTTTTATTTTTAAACTGTCCCTTTAAACAAAAAAAAATTTTTATTCCTATTACAAGGAATGTAAACATCCCTTGTAATAGAAATAAGCAGGACATGTCTTCTTTGATGTAAAACCTGGGATCAAAATGACACTTAGGAGCAATAAAAAAAAACAAACTGGATTTTTGTAAGAGCTTACCGTAAAATCCTTTTATCTGGAGTACATTGGCGGACGCAGGTCTTATGCTTCTTATACCATAAGGTTATGCTTCCCCCTACAGGAGTAGTACTAGGCAGGAAAAAAATTCACTGACACGCCTACAGGGGCTGTCCTTCATGGCATAACCCAACACACACACTGCCACAAGCCAATTTTGAAGCAAGCAGTGAAAAATAAAAACACAAACCATCCCTATAACAGAGGGGCGGGTGCTGCATCTGTCAATGGAGTCCAGAGAAAAGGATTTTGCAGTAAGTTGCTACAAAAATCCAGTTTTCTCTATCGTCCATTGACAGACGCAGCTCTTATGCTTCTTATACCATAGGGACGTCCCAAAGCAGTGTAGGCACGAGGTGTGGGAAGAACACAAAAAAAAAAAAGTAACAATTTTCTAAAGGCTAAACATAGCCAACTGGGTAACAAAGCTCAACCAGGAACTACAGGAGAAAGCAAATATAAACCCCTGAAAGAGAAAAACAAGTCTCTTTAAACAGCAGCCTGCAAAACTTTGTGATCGAGGGATGCATCCGAAGATGCCAACAAATCTACCTTGTAGAATTTTGTAAAAGTATGTATGGACAACCAAGTCGCCACCTTACACACTTGAGTAACAGAGGCCTGATGAGGAAAAGCCCAAAGGGCACTCCGCGCTCTGGTAGGATGCCCTGTCACAGGGAAAGGAGGAACCTGACCCTTCAACGAATAAGCCTGTACAACCATCTGGATATAGTCGCAGCAAACGCAGCCAAACCCTTACAAGATCCCTCAGTAACGACAAAAAAAGGTCTGATTTCCTAAAAGGACTCCGTGGCCAAATGGTAAACCCTGATCGCCCGAACCACATCCAGAGAGTGCAAGGCAATTTCCTTGAGATGCTTAGGCTTAGGACAGAGTGAAGGGAAAACAATGTCTTAATTTAAATGAAAATCAGACACCACCACAGGAAGAAAAAACCAATTAGATCGGAGAACCACTTATCTCTGTGGACGACCAAATAAGGCGAACGACAGAAAAGCGCCGCCAACTCAGACACTCTGCGACCAGAAGTAATAGCCACCAAAAGGCAACCTTCCGATATAACAAAGGCAGAGCTATGTCCCTACATTCTCAAAAAGAGGCTTTTGAAGAGAAGACAAAAACCAAAGTCAAATCCCACAGATCTTCTCGGAGGAGCCATATGACACACACCTTGAAGAAAGGTGCGAATTAGCAGCAAACAGGCGTAGAAAGTACATCGCCAAAGCCAACACTTAGCCCTTGATCATACCCAAGGCCAACCATTGCTCAATTCTTTTCTGCAAGAAAGCCAGGACCCTAGCCATCAAAAAAAAAAAAAAAAAAAAGGCAAGGGTGCAATTATTGCGATTCACACCATGAAATATACATTTTCTACGTGCGAAGATAAATCTTTCTGGAAGTCGCTGTTCTCGCTCTCAGCAGGGAAGGAAGCACAGACTTCAACAGCAATGTCGTTAAAAACTGCGAACGTAAAGCAGGATGAGGGATCAGCCCCTGAGATGGCAGGTCCTCCCCCAAAGGCAACCGCCAGGGAGGCACGGCGACCACTTTTACCAGGTATGGTACCAAGACCGACAAAGGCCAGTCTGAAGCCACCAGAATTTCAGGAGCATTCTCCACAGCCATCCTGGGGAGAAACCTCAACAACAGCTGTATCGGAGGGAAGGCATATATCAGCCGATACTGGCTCCAAGCAGCTACCAATGCATCTGTGGCGTTGGTGAGAGGATTCCGAACTCTGGCCATGAACCTTTGCACCTCTTTGTTTAGCCGAGATGCAAACAGGTCGACCTCCGGGGTCCCCCAACAGACACACAGGAGACAAAATACCTCTGGATGAAGGGACCATGCCCTGTGATCCAGAACCTGAAGACTTAGCTAATCCGCTTGCCAATTAGCCACTCCCAGAATGTGAACTGTGGAGAGAGCTGGAAACTATCCTTCCGCCCACGTAAGAATCTCAGCCACCTCCTGGGCCGCCCAAGCACTCTTTGTGCCCCTTTGGATGATTGGAGTAGACCACCACTGTGCCATTGTCCAATTGGATCCGAACCGGGAGACCGAGCAGTCCGTTTGTCCATAGATCAGACAAATCTCGATTGCTCCAAGTACCAGAACATCAATCAGTAAGGAAGACTCCTCTGTCGACCAGATTCCCTGGGCACAGGGGTCATCCAGCACCCTGCCCCAGCCCGACAGGCTGGCATCCGTGGTGACCAACATCCAGCGCAGCGGTAGAAAGGACTTGCCCTGATTCAGTGACCTCGTGAGTCGGCTCAAAACTTATCTTGTCTAAGGACTGCAGATCCTTGTTTCACTTGACAATGCCTGGAATGAAACTGAGCGAATGGGACTGCCTCGAAGGTAGACACCATCAGACTCAGGGCTCTCATCGTGATCTACCCCAAACTTTGAAGAGTCTAAACCGTGATCAACACATTGCCCAAAAAGGCTGGGTGAGAGATTACTCTCAACAGGAGATCGTCTAGATGTCCTAGGATCACAATCCCTCTTTTGCGCAGCAACGCCAATACCGGGGGCCAAAACCTTGGTAAAGACTCTTGGAGCAGAGGCGAGACCAAAAGGGTAACGCCGCAAACTGAAAGTACTTCTTCGCCACCGCAAAACGGAGATACTTCTGGTGCCCCCCATATATAGGGATGTGCAGATACGCATCTTTGATGTCAATGGAGGCTAAAAAATCCCCCTGATCTAAAGACGCTTCTATCGACCGAATGGATTCCATCCGAAATTACTGCACCCACACAAAGCAGTTCAGAGACTTGAGGTCCAAATTAGGACGCACCTTTCCCTCTTTCCTGGGCACCGTAAACAGGTTGGAATAAAAACCTTGAAATTGGTCCTGAGAGGGACCCGACCCAATCACTTCTTGTGCAAGGAGGTCCTGCACTGCCTCCCTGAGATCTTTCAAGCAATCTGGAGACAGACAAAGATTTGAGGGAAAGAATTTGTCTGCCAGCCGAGACCGAAATTCTAACTTGTACCCGGAACTAATCGGTTTGTGAACCCATTTGTCCCGGATCAAGGATATCCAGGGTTCCTGAAAGAAACGCAAACATCCCCCCACCCCAGAAAACGGGTGAGGGCGCCCCTTCATGCAGAAGAGGAATTGTCCGCCAAACCGGACTGACTGGTCTTGGGCTTACCCGACCAAGCCTTTTTGCTACCTCCAGAGGCCCTGAACGGTTTACCTTTCTCTTGTGTCCCTGAGACAAGCAAAAAATGCCTTTGGAGGATAGGGGAAGAACAGTACTCTTACCCCCCCCATTAAGCCTTTTATCATCAACTCAGGGGGGATCTGTTAAGGCCATCTGGAAGCCTGGTCAGCCGACCAGCTCTTAAAATCACATCATGCAGCGTATGGCAATCCCTACCGCTGACCCTCTGGCAACCAGAGGGGCCACGTCCAAGGATGCATGACACAGAAACACAGGGCCTGGGCCATCTGGTCCGTGAGTCCAATCAAGGTCGGGGGAACTATCTCAGCGTTCAAGTTACCCCTAAGCACTTAAACCCATACCATTACCGTCTGTGAAACCAGAACGGACACCAAGAATGATTTTTGCACCGAACCCGCCAAAACATGGAGGTGGCGGGAAAGGGATTACGCCGTCTGTCCACATGGTCCTTGAAGGCCGGAAACAACCTGGAAACAGGGTGGTCCACCCTAGGTGGCACCATCCAGCAGTTTGAGACCGAGTCGACAAAGGGATAACCGCGTTTAAAGTGCTTAGGCACCTCGTCATTGTTCATTCACAATATCGTGAAATTCCTCAGGACAAGGAAACACCTGACCCGATTTCTGTGCTATGTTGGAGCCAAAATTACCCACATTCCTGACTGTGTGGGCTCATCAGTCAATTGTAAAGTTTCCCTTACTGATCAAATCAGTGCTTCCACCATAGCGCGTTCCCGTGCTGCGGTTGAGGACAGGTCCTCTTTGCCGTCCAAATGCGAGGACAGGAATCCCTCAGGGAGGGGGTTCTCCGTGGCGACTACATCACTCTCTGAGTCAGAAAACAGAGAAGGCAACGACAATTTTTGGTTTGCAACTTGCTTCATGACAAGAGCAACCTTTGATGCCAGACTTTCTGATGCTGCAGAAAAAGACACAATGGACTGCGAGCCGGACGTACCGGCAGTCGCACTGAGGGGGTCTGATGGAGAATTTACCCCCTGGGACTCCCTTTTGCAATGTAACAAAAAAAAAAAACGTGCACTGCCCCTTTAAATTTGCGATCGCGGTCTGCACCGCCCGATGGCGCTGTACTCGGAGTTACCCTTCAAACAGCAGCAGGTAGCAGAGTGCGCAGGGAATGCCCAGAAACGACCCCCATACTGTATCATCTCACAGAGGAACCAGCAACGTCTGCGGCATGGAGAACTGAGCACAGGAAGCGATGTCACAGGAACTGGCCAAACTGCCTGTGTAGCTCCAGGCTACAACAAAATGGCGCCAACACAACTGCATAGGAAGCCCAGGGAAAATGGCCACATTACCTCACACACAGGGAGCCGATGCCCGCCAAGGCCACATCAGGGATCTACCTAAAACAGACCCCACAGGATAAGGTACCGCTATATACACCCCCCTCGGGCACCGAATATAGCACCCCCATGCGGGAAGAGGGAGGGCAGGGCCGAGATCCTGATAGGCCATGGGGATCTTTTAGGAAAATTGGGTCCTATTATCCCCAGGAGTGGGCCGACATCCCCCCCCCCCTAGAGGCCAATAGGGACATGGGGGGCTCAGTTTACTCACCATACCATGGACCGGGTGGGCTCCGTTCCGAACAGACCACCTCCCACCCTGAGTGGGGGTGCTGCCAGCTGAGGGGTACAGTGCGACTCAGGGCGTTCCAGGTCAATGCGTCCCGGGGAGACATCCCCTCGCAGGCTCGTCCCCGTCTACAGGGGCTCTGTCGTGGCGAGACCTAGTGCGGAACTATAACCTGCTCACGCTCGTATGCCAGGCTGGAAGACCGTAAGGATCTATATTATCCAGTGCGAAACCTCAGCCGGCTGTCGCTTGTAGTTAACCAGGAGGATCCCACTGACACTAGCTAGCGTTAGCGAGTAAAGAGAAATAAACAGAAAAATTCTTAAAAGAACAAAAAAAGGCCGAAGTCCCAGCAGGAAACCTAGGTCCTACTCCTTCACTAGGCAGCAAGAAACTGGCTTGTGGCAGAGTGTGTGTGGGGTTATGCCGTGAAGGACAGCCCCTGTAGGCGTGTCAGTGAATTTTTTTCCTGCTTAGTACTACTCCTGTAGGGGGCAGTATAACCCTATGGTATAAGAAGCATAAGAGCTGCGTCGGTCAATGGACGATAGAGAAAAGTCTTTTAAAAAACTAAAAAAAAAATGTGTCCATTTAAGGCCATTGGGCGGGAAATCTTGCCCTCACTCAACTTCCTGCCCATCCGCACGGGGGATCGGATCATTTTTCCTGCTACCGACGGCTTCAGTAAAAGGGCGAAACGACTGGGTGCCTATCCCCCTCCCGCCACCCATAAAAGTGATCCTGTGGCGAATCAGTCACTGGGACCACTTTTATGTTAAAGCGGACTGCCTGCCGTGTAAAAAAAAATATATATTTATCTGCTGCCATAACTACCGTCAAAGTACTGACGTAAATATACGGTGGGCGGTCCAGAATTGGTTAAACTATGTACACTGGTATGATCTTTCAAAATAGGCAAAAACTCTTACCTCACCGGCTTGTGCTGTTGACACAAGTAGTCGAATCTGTCATCTGGGATGGGCACCCGGCTCTCATTTGGATTAATAGTGCAAAATGGAAAGTTCTCAGCAGCAGCCTGGCTTTTAGTCAACACATTAAAGAAGGTTGATTTCCTGTTAAAATAATGAGTGGGGAAAAATGTAATGAGCTTGCAAGGACAACTTTTTCAACATGGGTTTGTACTAAAGCCAATCACCATCAAATAGCAATTACTATTCAATCTCCTTCATCCCCTAAAAATATAAGTAAAAAATATTTCTTGTGAACTGCAAAATGACACTCTCAAATAACTTTATATATTCCCCAACTAAAAGTACTAGCTAGATTTTCTGTAATACAAGGAGCCAAAGCATTAATGAATGAAGAGCTATATACAGAATCTCCCAAAGACATCTCAGGTGGGATTTCCCTGCAGCAATGTGGATTCAAAAAATCATAAAGTGTTCAAATCTCTACACAACCTTTGTGTACCACAGGAAATCCAGTCCATTTATCCACCAGAACAAAGATGTGCAGACCACCACCAAGAATACTTTTGGGTATGCACACACCTTACAAATGGGCCCTTCAGGTGGCCCAACAGAGCCTAAAACAATAAAGCAACGGTTTTCTGCTAATCACTGCATGCGCCCCCGACGACGTCATAGTGACGAAACACGTTGGGAGGAGCTTATTAAAATTTGTTTGCACAGTGAACACTGAGGTGTTTTTCCTTTTTATTGACGTACCGGATGGTTGTTTATGCTTTACCATTACTGCTTTTCTGGTCCGGATTCAACAATAAGAGACAATGCAATTGGGATATTTCCATCTGCAGTGATTAGCAGAAAACTGTGGGCTTATTGTTTAAAGGCTCAATTAAGCCCACTTGAAGGACCCATCTGTAAAAGGTGAGCGCATACTCCAAAGGGATCTTCTTGGCGGTGGTCTGCACATCTCTGCTCTAGTGGATAAACGGACTGGATTTCACGTGGTACACAAAGACTTTGTAGAGACTGAACACTGGACAATTTTTTGTTTTAATCTAATCCACAGATTTCTCTTTCGTTCATTGACGGACACAGCGCCTGATATTCTTAACCATTAGGTTATCCTGCCCCCTACAGGAGTAGGACACTAGGCTGTAAAAAAAGTCTGGCTACTCCTATGGGCAGTCCACGAGGTATACTCCCTCTCCCTGCTATGGGTACTCAGTTTTGCCTAGTCAGGATTAAGGACCTAGATCCTTGCTGGGATCTCTGATCATGGCAAAAATCTTTTCTTTTAGATAGATTTTTTTCTCCTGGTTTCTCCTGTGAGATCTACAATCAACTGCCAGACTTGGCAGTGAACTGGATAATCTATATCCAGTGATCACCCCAGTCTGGCCAGCGAGCACGCACAGACCTCAGCTCCACGCTAGGTCAGCCGCGACACAGCCCTACCGGACAGGGGCTGGCCTGCGGGTTAAACGTCTTGTGAGGTCGCATACGACTGAGTCTCGGCCCGAGTCACCGCGTTCCCCCCCCCCCCCCATTTCGATGGCGAGGGGTTCTGTCTGGAGCGGTGCCCACCTGGTTCCTGGTATGGTGAGTAGCTGTCCGCCCTCTCCCCCTAAAGGTTTTTGGAGTGGACGCGGGCCCCTCCATGGGACAGTCGGACCCCTGGGTTCCCCGACTTCCCATTAGGCACCCCCTCATCTGTTAACCCAATCCTACCCCTCCACTAATGCTGGGGCTGTGTGGGTGGTCTGGTACGCCTCCCGGGCTGGGGGCAAGGCTCTATGCTGGCGATGGGGGCGGGGGGTGCGCTGCTAGTGACCAGACAACCGGCTGTCCTGCTTGTGCCTGTCCTGAGTCCTAGGGATCCCTCCTGGGTCTGTGGAAGCATTGTGGTGCCACGGGGAGCCGCCATTTTCTTATAGCCTTTGTGCTGCAATGCATGGCAGCCATGTTTGTGTAGTCCGGCGGCCATTTTGCAGTGGTTTGTCATAGAAAAAGTGGCATCCATGACAGTGGAGCCCTATGGGCGGCGATTTCAGCTGGGGGAGCCCCTCCTCATCCCCCGGTGCTGACTCCTGGATCCTTTCCTTATCGCCGTACGTGCAGTGCAGATTGTCCTGGTGGCTGTAGTGCCTGGTTTCTGTGGGATGGTAAGTCTGGTGGGGTCCTCTCTCTCTCTGCGTAGGTTTCATTGGGGCTCTGTGACTGGCAACCGGGTGTGCTGCCAGAGGAGTGGGGATGTCCGTTAGTAGTGTTTTACACTTTCTGTGGGGTCCCCCTGGCAACTCATGGAGTCTTTTAGAGTACATCTCCCCACCTGATCCCCTCTCTGAGGCCGCGGGGCCCTCCGGGTCCCAAACATTGATCAACACACTGAGGGCGGTCCTGGAGTCCTTTGTGTCCCGAGTGAAGTAAGCATTTGGGCGACAGGCTGGCAAAAAAGCGCCCCTTGCCTTCCCCTGCCTCATCTGTCTCCTCAGATCCAGAATCTGATTCGGCCACCGCGGACGTGGGTCACCCTGCATGGGTCTGCGACCACGCGCCCTAAATCCTCAGATAGTGAGGAAGATTCCTCCACTTCTGCAACCATGCACGAAAAGGTGCTGGGGAAGGCGCTGGGGGACGCACTGATTGACCTTAAAGATGGAGGGCACAGCTGCGGCTGCGATGGAGGGGCAGCTGCGGAGGAAGCGCAGGTCCCCTTTGGAACTCAAAAGCCATCCAGAGCAGCAAACGTGTAACCTTTCCCCTCCTATTTTGACAAAATTGTCAGAGTGGGGACGACCAAAGCGTCCCCTTGGGGACCCTAAGCGCTTTGCTAGGCAATACCCCTATTAGGAGTCCCTTCTTAAGAAGTGGTGGACCCTCTGGTTTCCAGTTTAAACAAGGCAACCATGATTCCAGTTAAAGAGTCCCCGGCCTTTAAGGACCCGGCTGACAGGCAGCCGGAGGCTGTGGCCCGCAATATGTACACCCTGGCTGGTTCGGCTCTGAGGCCAATATTCACCATTGCCCTGGTGTCGCAGACTCCAACCAAATGGGCTAAGCTGTTGCGCCGTGACCTACAGGGGGAGCAGCCCCCCTGCCATTGCTGAGATGGCGGACCGGCTGGTCCAGGGGCTGCAGTTTATCTTTGATGCCTCTTTGGATACAGCTCGGCTCTGTGTTTCAACAGTGAGTGGTCCTTCAGCGTGGATTTCAGCTCAAATGCTGGTCTGCGGACCAGACTTCTAAAAAGGCCATGATTGATCTTCCCTTTTAAAGGAGATCGCCTGTTCTGTGCTACCCTGGTTGACATCATTAAAGGTCTTACATGGGGTCTCACAGGGGTGGGAAGAGTATCCTTCTTCCACAGGCTACTAAGGGCAAGGACCCTTGTCGTTTACGCGGGCCCCTCTCCTTGGCTCATAAGAAGTTTTATCATTACTCAAGATTGGCTCCCACCCCTTATGTTTAACACTGCTTTGGGACATTGCAATGGTTAAGAATATCAGGAGTTGTGTCGGTCAATGAACGAAAGAGAAAATAGGATTTTTGACTTACCGTAAAATCCATTTCTCTTATGTTCATTGACAGACACAGCAACCACCCCTCTGTGGAGTTGTATTTTCTCTGACACTGCTTGTAACAAAACTGAGTACCTATAACAGAGAGAGGGAGTATACCCCCTGGGACTGCCCATAGGCGTAGCCAGACTTTTTTCTGCCTAGTGTCCTACCCCTGTAGGGGGCAATATAACCCAATAGTTAAGAATATCAGGAGCTGTGTTCGTCAATGAACATCAGAGAAATGGATTTTACGGGAAAGTCAAAAATACAATTTTTTGTTATTTCATTATCATTTTTTACAGTGATTGGCATTTAATTCTCGTGATCTCATATCACATTCAGGAGCATATACATTCACAGTTTATTTCATGTATTTTTTGAGTGCAAGACATATTTGTTCAGCTTTTCACACACACGTGTTTGCAGCTCTGTTACACTTTTATGTGCAAACTTTTTGTATTACACCCTCATTTTCGCTGTAATGGTCATGCCAGTATGGTGGAATTGGGAAATAGAAGCTCACTCATATGCAGATATAAAAAGGAAGGTGAAGGGGAGCTACAGAGGTAGGAGATGCGAGGTAGGAGATGCAGGTGTTCCCGAAGTCCATTTTGGACCCACCAAATCTTGCAGATTTGGACATTACAGATTAACTTTTCTAATAACTGTTAATAATCCAACCAATCCAGTGTAGAGGCAAAGGATTATTACACAAGTGGTAAAACAAGCACAACAGAAGCAAACATTCTCCATGATATTTACAAAGGCTTACCCATACATACTGCTATAAGTTCCAAAAACTTCTTCAACATGGTCTCATATTTTAGTATACAAGAACTGTGTAAGGAGACTTATGTAATGCTGGGCATTTAAAGGCAAAAGGTTTTTTTTTTTTATCCTAAAGTATTCTATGTATTAAGATAAAAAAAAAAACCTGTGTGCAGCAGCCCCCCTCAGGCCCCCTAATACTTACCTCAGTCCGTCTTTTTCCAGTAATGTTGCAGGAGTGTCTAAGCTGCCTGGGACTCCCCTCATTGGCTGAGACAGCAGCGCAACGCGACTGGCTCCCGCTGCTGTCAATCAAAATCATTCGGCCAATCAAGAGAGAAAGAGGGTGAGCTGGGTCATGGCTCCATGTCTGACTGGACACAGGTAGCGGTGACTCGGCTCAGGTGCTCCCATAGCAAGATAGCAAGCTGCTTGCTGTGGGGCCACTCAACAGGAGGGAGGGGGCAGGAGAGCAGAAGAGGGACCCGAGAAGAGGAGGATCAGGGCTGCTCTGTGCAAAACCAACTGCACAGAAAAGGTAAGGCCCCGTTCACACTGGGGCGAAGCTACTTCCTGGGGCGACCTTACAGGTCGCGGCACGCTGCTCGCACCGTGACCTCGGAGCGGCCGGCACGGACTTCATAACATTGAAGTCAATGCAGGTCGCTCCAGGTCGCCCCCAAGAAGCTCCGGACCCTTTTTCTAAGTCGGAGCGACTTGTGTCGCTCCTATTACAACGGGTACACAGTAGTGTCGCCTGACAGGTCGCCCCAGTGTGAACGGGGGCTCAGTATAACATGTTTGTCTTTTAAATAAAAAAAAAAATACAAATACTTTAATCTTGTTTATTCTTCTACTGGTATACAGTAAAATCTGCTCTACTTAATGACAGTTGCTTTATAAGTTTAAAGTAATATGCAGATACTACAGATCCTGTACAACTGAAACAACAATCATTTCACACCCTACACATCACTTCCTCATGGTAACAGGGATATACCCATTCATTTACTTAATTACAGGCTATCAAAAGCACATTTTAACAAACTAGCCTTTAGATGTGGTGGCAGCATTAGTTTTTATTTTTAAGGCTAAGAACATAAGACAATAAACGTTGATATCGTCAGAAATGCAGTGTCCTTGTCACTTTCTGTGAGCTGAACTGAAAAACAAAAACACAATATTATCTACCTTTTGTAAACTACTATCCCCTCCACCCCCATGTAATAAAGATGAAGAGAAGGTGACATGTTTTAAGTTCAGCCTGTGTGACAACCACGGCTCCCTCCATAAATACAGTGGAGCTAGTGAGCGTAGCCATCTTAGGATAGGAAGTGTGTTATGATTAGGATTACCACGTCAAAATAATAATGAAGAACAGGCCTGCAAAAAAGAAACCTAACACAGCCACTGCATCAAAAGGAATGTTAAGCCACAATAAATGAAATCCTAACTTCAGGAATTTAAAGAAAAAAAAAGAAAATCTGCACTTGCAGTGGGATTACCTGTACTACAAGGATTAAAAGAGGAAGTAAACCCTCCTCTGACACTTTTACCTATAGGTAAGCCTATGATAAGGCTTATAAAAAGAATGTAGTAGCGCCAAACACTGAATGATAAAATACCAATAAGAATCAATAAAATATCAATGTGGAGTGTCCACAGAAAGTCCAAAAGATGGAGGAATAGTGAAGACAAATTCCCAACTTCCAACTGTGCAGATGATAAAGAGCCAACACCCAAACGTGTAATAGCACCAACTGCTTACCAGATGACAATGGATACAAGGCGGTGAAACAGACTCAGATTAGGTCATCAAACAAGGGATAGTTCAAATCGTGTAGTCTCATCAACTCCAATATACCAGATGACAATGGATACAGGGCGGTGAAATAGGCTCAGGTATTACCATCAGACAAGGGATAATTCAAATCGTGTAGTCTCATCAACTCCAATATACCTCGATGTAAAAGGCAGGACAATAGTGTAGACTGTATGGACACTTGTTTATTTAAGCAAAAACATACTCACACATTGGTGGATAAGTAAAAGCATCATAGGATAAAAACCACGGTATAAGGTGGCGTGCTGCTCATTTCCAGGTCGCCTGACACGTGTCGTCAAAGTAGTGACATCATGATAAGGCTTACCTATAGGTACTGCAAATATCTCCTAAACATTTACCGTTTAGGAGATATTTACCTTACATGCAGCCAGTGACGTCATTGGCGCATGCGCTCTGAAGGAACGGCCGCTGGTGCCGTTTCTTCAGAGACCGGTGCCGTGACTGACGGCTCCCGCGCGCTCCGGCCAATCAGATGGCTGGATGCCGCGATCCCGGAAGACGGGCGACTGGACATGTTGCCCGTCATACAGGTAAGCGGGCTGCACGGCGGGGGCTCGTTCTAAGGCAAGTATTGCATAATGAGCTAGTATGCGATGCATACTAGCTCATTATGTGTTTCTCTTACAGGTTACCAAAGAAAAAAAAAAAAAAAAGTTGTACGGGTTTACAACCTCTTTAAATACTCATTATGTCCAGGAGTTGAAGTACAGGCTGCTGTATGTACAGATGGGGCCAAACATTTCGAGAATGACACAAATATGAATTTTCACAAAGTCTGCTGCTTCAATGTTTTTAGATCATTTTGTCAGATGTTACTGTGGTATACTGAAGTATATTTACAAGCATTTCAGAAGTGTCAAAGGCTTTTATTGACAAGTACATTAAGTTTATGCAAAGAGTCAATATTTGCAGTGTTGACCCTTCTTTTTCAAGACCTCTGCAATTCGCCCTGGCATGTTGTCAATCAATTTCTGGGCCACATCCTGACTGATGGCAGCCCATTCTTGCATAATCAATGCTTAAAGGGTGTCAGAATTGGTAGCGTTTTTTGTTCACACGCCTCGAGTTTTCCATGGGCCCAACATTTTGATGTTTTGTTCCCCAAGCTACTTCGTTATCACTTTTGCCTTATGGCATGGTGCTCCATCATGCTGAAAAAGGCATTGTTTGTCACCAAACTGTTCTTGGATGGTTGGGGAAAGTTGCTCTCGGAGGATGTTTTTAGTGGCTTCTTTGCTGTCCTTAACACCAGGCCATCCTCCAAAAGGCTTTACCTCACTGTGTGTGCAGATGTACTCACACCTGCCTGCTGCCATTCTTGAGCAAGCTCTGTACGGATAGTGCCCCAATCCCGCAGCCGAATCAACTATGGGACCGCCCTGGTACTTGCTGGACTTTCTTGGGGGTCCTGAAGTCTTCTTCACAATTGAACCTCTCTCCTTAAAGTTCTTGATGGTATATTTAGGTGAAATCTTAGAAGCAGCAATATCCTTGCCTGTGAATCCTTTTTTGTGCAAAGCAATGATGACTGCGCTTGTTTCCTTACAGATAACCATGGTCAACAGAGGAAGAACAATGATTTCAAACACCACCCTCCTCTTAATGCTTCCAGTCTGTAAGAGCCGGTTCACACAAGGTCGCTCCGACTTAGGGGGCGACCTGTGAAGTCGCGTGCAGCGCGAATTTGGCGCGACTTGCACGGACTTCATAAAATGAATGTCAATGCAAGTCGCCTCCAGGTCGCCCCGAAGTAGTACAGGACCCTTTTTCTAAGTCGGAGTGACTTGTGTCACTCCTATTAGAACCGGTCCTGTACTACTCAATGACCGCGACGGTGCACGACTTGCCAGGCTCACCAAGTCGCCTGACAAGTCGTATTCGTGTGAACCGGCACTTATCCTAACTCAATCAGCACTACTGAGGGATTTCCAGCCTTGTCCTCATTGATACTGACACCTATGTTAACAAGAGAATCACTGACATGTCAGCTGGTCCTTTTGTGGCAGGGCTGAAATGCAGTGGGAAATTTTTTTTTGTTGTGATTAAGTTAATTTTCATGGCAAAGAGGGTCTTTGCAATTCTTTGCAATTCATCTGACCACTCTTCATAACATTCTGGAGTATATGCAAATTGCCATCATAAAATCTGAGGCAGCAGACTTTGTGAAAATTAATTTGTATTCTTCTCAAAACTTTTGTCCAAAGCTGTACCTTAAAGCCCTCCTGTGACTGGCTCAAATGATGTGAACAGAGCCTCTCCATCATCACGTACAATACAGGGATATTAACCCAGTACTGAACACTGAAGAGAGACAGCTGGTTGCAGCTTACAGAGCAGGCTGTGGGGCACTGGCAGCAGCCTTTGAGGTATCCTGCTGGAACGAGCAAAAAGTTAAGTGTTCACAATTTTCCCCTTTCCTGCTTTCCAAAGCACTTTCAATACTTCATTCGGGGCAAGCTGACCCAAACTAACTTTTTCCGTTACGAACTGTCAGAATGAAAGACAGTCAGGCTGAATACTTCTCCGTCATTCTTGAGAAGCCTTTTTTATCAGAGTGCAAAGCTTCCACTGACTGGCCGAGGTGGAAATCATGATGTCTTCCGCCTGGGTCTCCACATCAGCCAAGCAGAGAAAGCCTTGTATTCATTGATAAAAATCAGCCCAACCCTCTAATTCTCGCAGCAGATAGTAAGTCGCTGTACTGCTGCCGAAACACAGCACGCCGCTGTATAAAGCTGCTACTGTGGTATATTACATAATATGCAGCGCCCACACCAGTTAGCAATGGAATTAAATTGTATAACCCAGCTTGGCCCTAGCTACTGAGAGCAAAAGGTGGGAGAGCCCCACTGCAAAGGTGGACTTTTTAATATTCCAGGAGTTGGGTTTAAAATTTTTGGTTTTTGATACACTTTAGGATTCGGTTCACATATATGCAAATCAGATGCGTTTTGAACCACATCCAATTCGAACAACATGTGAACCAGACCGGCTTTCAATGGAGCCGGTTCACATATATGCAGGCCAGTTGCTGTGCAAATTAAAAAAGGGTCCTGTGCAATTTTCAGTCTAGTTCAAGTACGATTTAAGTCTCGTGGTTCTTCCTTTCCCTGTGAAGGCACACTCTACTCGGGCGCTCAGTGCTTCCTGGGCTTTCCGTCATCAGGCATCAGTGACATAGGTTTGCAAGGCAGCCACCTGGTCATCGGTGATCACTTTCACAAAGTTTTATGAAGTGGATATGTTGGCATCCAAATCGCCCGAACCACAACCGCACCAGACTGCATTGAAACCGACCCTGCATATATGTAAACCAGTTTGTCCATACTGGGCAATGTGAAACTCCACATCTCGATAAGTATATGCATAAGCATCACTTATCTGGGTATCTACTATCTACATTTCCAAATACAACACAGTTTTCTCCATATCATTTGCAAAAGCACATTTAAATCACTGTAAATGAAAAAGAAAAGCATTTCTGTATCCCTTAGGTGTAGATACCACATTGAAAATAAAGATTAAAAAAAATTGGACTTTTTACTTTCCGTAAAATCCATTTCTCTGATGTTCATTGAAGGACACCGCTCGTTATTCTTCTTCATTGGGTTAAACTGCCCCCTACAGGAGATCGGCACTAGACAGAAAAAAAAAACTGACTATGCCTATGGGCAGTCCCAGGGGGTATACTCCCCCTCTCTGCTATAGGTACCCAGTTTTGTTACAAGCAGTGTCAGAAGAATTACAACTCCACAGAGGGGTGGGTGCTGTGTCCGTCAATGAACATCAGAGAAATGAATTTTACGGTAAGTCAAAAATCCCATTTTCTCTTTCGTTCATTGACGGACACAGCTCTTGAGCTTCTTAACCATTGGGACATCCCAAAGCAGTGTCAAACATGAGGGGTGGGAACAGCAAGAACAAAATATTCCCAAGGCTAAACCATAGCCAACCATGTAACAGGAGCTCAACCCAAAAAAACAACTGGAGCCCACCTGAAAAAAACAATACACCCTCAAAGAGGACCAGGTCCTCTAAACAGCAGCCTACAAAACTTTGCAGCCAAAGAAAGCATCCGCAGATGCAAACACATCCACTTTATAAAATTTTGGGAAAGTGTGCACCGACGACCAGGTAGCCGCCTTGCAAACCTGCGTCACTGACGCCCGATGACGGAAGGCCCAGGAAGCACTGAGCATCCAAGTAGAGTGCACCTTGACAGGGAAGGAGGAACCTGACCCTTGATTAAATAGGCCTGAGTCACCGCCTGCATGATCCATCTAGAAATAGTCGCTGAGAAAGCGGTCAGTCCTTTCTGAGGCCCATCCGTGAGCACAAATAGCGAGTCTGACATCCTAAAAGACTCTGTAGCTGCCAGGTACACCCGAATCGCCCGAACCATATCCAGGGCACGCAAAGTAATTTCCTTAGGATGTTTTTGCCTGGGACACAGGGAAGGCAACACAATGTCTTTGTTCAAAAATAATTCAGAGACAATCTTTGGAAGGAAAGACGGACAGGGGCCAATAACATCCTTATCTCTGTGAACCACCAAGTAAGGTGAACGTCAAGATAACGCCCCTAATTCTGACACCCTGCGCGCAGAGGCGATGGCCACTAAAAAAGCCACCTTCGGGGGACAGCGTAAAGCAGGGCAATCTCCCGAAAATTTTCAAAGGGAGGCTACTGGAGAATGGAGAGTACCAAGTTGAGGTCCCAAGGTGGTAATGGAGACCACACTGGAGGAGCCAAGTGTCAAACCCCCTGAAGAAAGGTACACACCAGTAAGTGCGTGGCCAAAAGGTCATTGAAAAAGACCGCCGAGGCTGACACTTGGCCCTTGATGGTACTCAAGGCCAATTTCTGCTCAACCCCCCATTGAAGGAAAGTCAAGACCCGAGCGACTGAGAAAGAGCGTGGGTGATCCCCAAGAGACTCACACCATGAAGTGTACATTTTCCACGATCTTCCTAGAGGTAGACTTCTTGGCTTTCTACAGCGTTGGAATCACCGACGCAGACAAAACCCTATCCTTCAGCACCTGGCTTTAAACAGCCAAGCCATCAAAAGAGAACAACTGTAAAATGGGATCGAAGATCAGCCCTTGGGAGAGCAGATCCTCCCTTAGGAGGTAGATCTTCAAGGGACGTTGGCAACCGGCCACACCAGGTCGGCCTACCAAGACCAGCGAGGCCAGTCTGGAGCCACTAGAATGTCCGGTAATCCCGTGGCGGCGGAGCAGCCGTGGCGTTGTCTGACTGAATTCACACCGGACACCCCCGAAGACAATCAGTCCAATGATCCAGACAGTTTGATTGCTTGGAGTTCCAGGACATTGATTGGTAGTCCGGACTCTTCCAGTGTCCAGACCCCCTGAGCAGAATTCCGGCCTAGGACGCCTCCCCACCCAGACAGACTGACATCCGTGGTGACTACCGTCCAATACAGGGGGAGAAAGGATTTGCCCTGTCGAAACCCCAGGGATCGAAGCCACCAGATCAGGGACCCTCTTGTTCCCCGGCTCAGCTGGATCTGAACGTCCAAAGGCTGCGGACACTTTTCCCATTTGGCCAGAATCAGCCTTTGCAGGGACCTCGTATGGAAATGAAGGAACATTCTGGCTAGAACTGAGTCCAGAGTCAGACCCAGATAGTCTAACTTTGTGGAAGGAATCAGAGCAGACTTCTGATAAATTAGAAGCCAGCCAAACTCCCTCATAGTCTGTATAGTGATTTCCACGTTGTCCACCAACGCAGAAGGCGACTCCGCTCGCAAGAGAAGGTCGTCCAAGTAGCCCAGTACTGCGATCCCATGCTGACGTAACAACGCCAACCCCGGGGCCAACACTTCTGTGAAGACACAAGGAGCAGAGGCGAGACCAAAGGGTAATGCTACAAACTGATAATGCTCCTCTCCCACAGCAAAGAGGAGAAAGCGGTGGTGACTGACACATATTGGAATGTGTAGGTAAGCCTCCTTGATGTCGATAGAGACAAGAAAATCCCCCAAATGCAGGGATGCCACCACCGTGTGCATGGACTCCATTCTGAACTTCTGTACCCGCACAAAGCAATTCAGTGCCTTGAGGTCCTCTTTCCAGGGAACTGTAAACAGGTTTGAATAAAACCCCTGAAAGGTTATGAAGTCGGAACCGGAACAATCACCCTTTGAAGCACCAGGTCTTGCACCGCCCCAAAGAGAACCTGTAAGCAGTTGGGGTAGTCGCGCGTTGTAAGGAAAGGACCCTTCCGGAGGGTAAGAACAAAACTCGATCTTGTAGCCGGATCGTATTACTTCGTAGATCCACTTGTCTTGTACCAAGGATATCCACGGGTCTGGGAACAAAGACATCTTCCCACCCCAGACATGGGTGAGGGTGCAAAAATTCAGCCCAGCGCTCACTCCGAATGGGAAGACTGGCGTGCTGCTCTCCTCAGGCAGGGAACTCCAAAACGGGTACATAGAAAAGAAAAGAAGAGGAGGCGCAAACACCTAGTGCATTACCCGTGGTCAATGTTGCAAATTGTTTAATTAAAAAATGCCAAATGCATACTCACAGACGCAGAGATAAAAACATGTTACAAGAATCCACCATGTGTGAACTGGAACAAGTCCTTCAGTCAGGACCGCTAACGCGTTTCGGGGGTCAGGCCCCCTTCCTCAGAGCTGCCAGAGCGATGGGTGAGGGTGCACCCTTCATGCTGAAGGAGCCTTGTCCGCAGGTCTGGAGAAGTCCGCTCTCGACGTGCCAGACCTAGGTCTTTTGGATCTCCCGAGGAGGCATTGAAAGGCTTTGATCCCTTGTAATTCGACCCCGAGGGACAAAAAAACTTCTTGTGAGCTGAGGACGACAGGCCAAGTCTATGACGAGGATCTTTGCCCTTACTAGCCTGTGGAAGAAAAGTACTCTCCCCCCCCCCCCCTGTAAGACTCTTAATGATGTCATCCAGGGTAGCTCCATACAGGTGATCTCCTTGAAAAAGAAGATCAGTTAAGGCCTTTTTAGAAGTCTGGTACGCAGACCAACATTTGAGCCAAAAAACACGCCTAAGGACCACTGCCGAAACAGACAGTCTAACAAGCAGGGGAGCCGAATCCAAAGAGGCATCACAGAAAAACTGCAGCCCCTGCACCAACTGGCTTGCTAGCTCAGCAAAGACAGGGGGGAGATTCTCCCCCTGCAGGTCATGGCGTAAAAGTTTACCCCACTCAGCCAGAGTATGTGACACCAGGGCAATAGTAAATACCAGTCTAAGTGCCGAACCAGCCACAGTGAGCATATTGAGAGCCACAGCCTCTGCCTTCTTGTCAGCTGGATCCTTAAAGACCAGAGACTCCCCAACCGGAATCATGGTTGCCTTGTTCAATCGGGAAACCGGAAGGGACTCCTCATAGGGGTATAGCATTTCGCTTATGGACCACAAGGGGAAGTTCTGGCCGTCCCCACTCTTTAGCGACAATTCTGTCAAAATCAGAGGGGAAAGGAAACACCTTTGCTGCTCTGGACGGCTTGTGAGTGCTAAAGGGAACCGGTGCCTCAATCGCAGCTTCAGCTGCATCCTTAATCTAAAGTCTCACGCACAAACACAATCAGTGCATCCATAAGCGTCTTTTCGTGCACAGCTACGGGTGTAGAGGAATCATTCACCACTATCTGAGAATTCAGGGCGCGTGGTCGCAGACCCAGCAGGGGGAGCCACGTCCGCAGTGGCCGAATCAGAATCATGATCTGAGGAAACATATGAGGCAGGGGAAGGTGGGGGGGGGCGCTTTTTGCTAGCCCCCTGCCCAAAGACCACCTACATCCGGGACACAAAGGACTCCAGGACCGTCGTCATTGCATCAGTGGATGGTTGGGAACCGGAGGGCCCCGTAGCCTTTGAGAGGGGGTCAGGTGGAGACACGTGCTTCAAACACTCCATGAGTCAATAGGGGGACCCCCACAAAAAAAACTTCAAAACACTGCTAAGGGACACCACCCCCCTGCTTTGGCAGCAACAGCTGGTCACCAGTAACAGAGCACCAATCACTCCAGCAGCAGAGAGGGAAAGGACCCCACCAGACTCACCACCCCACAGAACAAGCACCGGCAGCACCAGGATAATCTGCTTTCCATGTGCGGCATCCAGGGAACAAAAAGACACAGGAGTCAGCACCAGGGGGTGAAGAGGGGCTCCCACAGCCGAAATCGCCACCCAGAAAAGTTCCATTGTCATGGCCGCTGCCATTTCCAATGCCAGAGTACCGCAAAATGGCTGCCGGACTACCCAAACATGGCCGCCGTGCATTACAGCACACAGGTTACATGAAAATGGTGGCACCACGAGGCTCCCAGGGATCCAGGAGGAATCCCTAGGCCTCAGAAAGAGGCACAGGCAAAAAGAGGGAGCCCCCACCAGGTACAGCCCCCCCTACAGCAGGTCACGGGTGGCACACCCCCCACCGCGCCCATTGCCAGTACAGTACCCTGCCCCAGGAGGTAGGTACGAACCCCACACAACCCCAAGTATAGGTGGAGGGGGAGGGGCAGATGGGGGTCTAGGCGACCCACAGGGACCACCAGACACACAAGAGGGGGGTGCCTAAAGGGAAGGAGGGGAACCCGGGGTCCGACGATCTCATGGAGGGGCCCACCACCACCCCAAAACCCTCCAGTGGGAGTGGGGGGGACAGCTACCTGACATACCAGGGACCAGGCAGCACCGCTCCAGACCGTACCTCCTCTTCATCGAAATGGGGGCTGTTGGCCAGGAGGAACGCTGCAACGCAGGGCAAAACAGGGTCGTATGCGACCTCACGAGGGGTTTAACTCGCAGGGCGACCTAGCGCGGAGCTTAGGTCTAGGCAAGCTCGCTGGCCAGACTGGTCACTGGATCTAGATTATCCAGGTCATCGCCCAGTCCGGCAATTGATTGTAGATCTCACAGGAAAAAAACAGGAGAAAAAAAAAATCTAAGAAAAAAAAAAAAACATTGCCAGAACCAAAAATCCCAGCAAGGAACTAGATCCCTACTCCTGACTAGGCAGAAAAAAACTGAGTACCCATAGCAAAGAGGGTGAGTATACCTCCTGGGACTGCCCATAGGCATAGTCAGTCTTTTTTTCTGCCTAGTGTCCCACTCCTGTAGGGGGCAGTATAATCCAATGGTTAAGTAGATCAGGAGCCGTGTCCGTCAATGAACGAAAAAAAAAAAAAACGCTTTGGTAATTTTACGCATACATTTACAATAAAATGTTAACCTTATATTACTTTTTTTTTTATTTGTTATTAAGTGTACAAATCGTAATGACTTCTAAAACGATTTCTTTCTCTGTGTGCAGCAAGTGCACATAGAGAGAGCCACAGTGCCACCTGCAAGCAGAAAAGTGCTTGTAACCAAGCTTCTCCAATATACTGGTGATCAAATGATTGAGAAAAGCAGAAATTAATCTGTGAACTTCAGCTGTCAGTGACACTTCTAGTTTACTGCTGCAACATAGATCAACAATCTCACTGGGGGAGATTTACTAAAGCTGATGCACACAGAATCTGGTGCAGCTCTGCAATAGAAACCAATCAGCTTCTAGGCTTTATGGTCAAAGCTTAAAGCGGAGTTCCAGCCATTTACTCACCTGTCCAACGGTCCAGCGATGCGGCCGCCGGAAGCCTCGATCCTCTCCCTCGGCGCCGGCATCACTGCTGTGGGCACCCGGCTGTTACAGTTTGCGGCTTCACAGCCGGGTACCCACTGCGCATGCGCGAGTCGCGCTGCGCGCCGTGATTGGCCGGCAATCTTCTGGGACCTCTGACGTGTCCCAGAAGATTGCAGGGAGGGAGGGGGAGAGGAGAACTTCCGCTCAGGGCGCCGCGGCGCTCCGAGCGGAAGTGGGAGCGGGTACCTGTCAAAACTAGGTACCCGCTCCCCCCCAAAAAAATGACATGCCAAATGTGGCATGTCGGGGGGTCAGGACTCCCTAAAGCGGAAGTTCCACTTTTGGGTGGAACTCCGCTTTAATTGAGCAAGATGACGTTAGAAGCCGATTAGTTACTATGCACAGCTGCACCAGTTTTAGTAAACTACCCCACTGTGTCTGAGATTATTTAAGGATAAGTTCACCTTTTAGGAAAAGCAACCTGCTATGGTAGCACTGGTGCATGCTTCACTTCCAAGCTGGCTCTGTGTGTCCAGTGAAACACAGACTGCGCCTTGGCCCCACCCCCGCTCCCTTTTCACTGGCTCCTGCTTTTCCCTGTCCAATGAGGAGAGAGAGCCGGGAGAGGCACTGCTCTAGTGCCCATCGCTGGATCAATATCTGGCTTGGAGAATAAGGTTTTTTACCTTAAATGTTAGAGGTTTGGGAATAAACACACACTTACCTAGGTGGACAGATGCTGCATCGTTCCCCCGCCGCCTCTATGACCGAGAACTGAGAGATTAAAAACCTCTAATCACTTGGGTCTCGGTATTCAGTGATTAAAGAGCTGGTGACTGTTAGTCTCTGGTACTCTGCTCCGCCCCTCCAGCACTCACTGGAGCGCTGAGCTGTGGTGGGTCGGGAGCGACTAGCTCAGCCACTCAGTAATCTGAGTGAATACAGACTTTAAAATTGAGATCAATCCAGAGCCTGGACCAGCTGAAAACAGGTCACAGGAGTGCAGAACTAAGTGAACTCCTGTGATCCATAGAAGTAGGGCAGAAATAACTAATCGATTATTAAAATAGTTGTCAACTATTTTCATAATCGATTAGTTGGTCAGCCGATTAGTTGGCCTGCATACAGAATGAATTATTTGTTTACATATCAGGAAAAACAGTGCAGCACACATACAGCTCAGTACACCATTCATACATGTCAGTAAGTGCCTGAAAACTTGAAAAACGTGAATGGGAGGAGCAATGCCTCCTGGGACATGTAGTCCAGGGAAGGAAGTGAGTGGTTCTAAAGGTCAGGGCTGCTCTGTGCAAAACAATTACACAGAGCAGGTAAGTATAACATGTTTGTTGTTTAAAAAAAAAAAATCACTTTAAAGAGGTTGTAAACCCTTTTTTTTTTTTCTTTTTGACCTTGCAAGAGAAACACATAATGAGCTAGTATGCATTGCATACTAGCTCATTATGAAATACTTACCTTAGAACGAGCCCCCGTCGTGCCGCCCGCTTAGCTGGACGACATGTCCAGTCGCCCATCTTGCGGGATCGCAGCATCCGGCCATCTGATTGGCCGGAGCCGACAGTCACGGCACGGGCTCTGAAGAAACGGCACACCAGCGGCCATTCCTTCAGAACGCATGCGCCAGTGACGTCACTGGATGCATGTAAGGTAAATATCTCCTAAACGGTGCACGTTTAGGAGATATTTACAGTACCTATAGGTAAGCCTTATTATAGGCTTACCTATAGGTACAAGTGTCAGAGGAGGGTTTACTTCCTCTTTAAAGACTTCCCCACACCAAGAGAAGGTGGAAGGAAGCTGATAGACTGGAGGTAATATAAGGCATTACAATTGCAGTTAAAGTAAACTTTTACAAGTATTGTGCATTATATTTAAAATGATTAAATTCCATTAAAATAAAAAAAAGCTTTTAGTACTTCTTTAACATAAAATATTTATTTCTCTCTTCCACCCTTCATATAGCTTCATGTCTGACTCCTAGTTAAATTACCCATATATCATACTTCTGGGTGTATAGTATAATGTATATGCTACAATATATATTATTACTTTCACTGTTTCACAATATAAATGAACCCCTTATTGTAGTTATTATCTGCTCTGTTTTTACTATAAAAGGCTAATTTTAGTTTTTTAACCCCATTTTGACAGGTGATACAAAAAAAAAAACATTCTGCTGATACTAAATTTCTTAGGCCTGGTTCACACCTATGTGTTTTTTGGTGCTTTTTGCAGAAACGCACTACAGTTCATTTAACATGGTTTCCTTTGGGACACGTTCACATCTATGCTTTTTTCAGCCGCTGCATATTTGGAAATGGTCAAAGACTCTTTCAATGAAAAACTGTGCTTTTTTTGCTTTTTTGGTTCAATAGACTTCAATAGAGAAGCTGCAGAAAAGCATGCAGTGCATTTTTGCCACGATCTGCCTATTTTAATCTGCCCAACAACAAAGTGGGCAAAAAAAGAAGCATAAAGGATGCAAAACGCAAATCTCAGCAAAATCACATTTGCAAAAACGCAAAACGCACAGCAATAAGCAATGCAGAAATGATCAAAAGCAAACTGCATAGGTATGATCCGAGCCTTATGTTGGCCATAGAAGTATCGATTTTCGGACGAGAATATTTATACGAAAAATGTTTGTACATTCGCTGAATGAAAGAATGTTGTTTGAAAATTTCACTCGCTATTAACATTCAGTTTTAAAATGATTGTAATTTCTGAACGAAAAGCACATATACTGTTCGAAAATTCCTTTGACCAGGAAGTTTTCTATTCTGCTCCTTCTAATTTCCCCATCACTGTGGTTGAAAATAAACGTCAATTTGACCCCACTAACGATTAGAAATCTGTACGAACGTTTTTAAAGTGAAAATGTATTTGAAGGAAGACATTGTTTTTGTATGGCCAGCATAAGTAACAGCAGGCGCAGGTAGCTTTTATCAAGCCACCTGCCTATGACAAGGGAGTCAGTCATACATATACAGTTCTGTCTTTAATTTTATTACTTTAAAATTAAAAAAATTGAGCTCCGAGTCTGATAGTATTCACCTTCTAATACAGTACAGTGATACAGTATATCCCTTCTGTTTGTTATTCTCAGAGTGGATTAGACATTTTGCTCCCTAACCACATAGTTGGTTATTTAGGTTTACTACTGCATATAGATATCTGAAAATAAATTGCCTTTTTTTTTTTTAATGTACATATTAAGTAAATTATACAACACTTTTGTTAAGGTTACTATCCGATTAATCAAAATAAATTGGTCAACTTAATCAATTATGAAAACAATCGTTAGTTGCAGCCCTAGAAAAGAGCTTTGGCACTACTTCTCCTATATTGCCTAGAATGTATTAAGGTAAAAAACCTAGTACCTTTAGAACCACTTTAATGTAGGCTGAGCCGTGCATGCGCAGCTTAGAGTACATTCATTTATATCGATTGGTACTGTGATAAATGCGACCCCCATGCCCTTGCACGAAAGTGATCACAGCCCAGGTAAACAGTTCGAACCCAGGACAGAAGATTGAAAAAAAAAAAAAAATAGAAGCACCCGTGACCACTGGAAGCACTGACAGTGTAGAACTGGAAGGGATTGTTTGACAGTTAGGTCTGCCATAATGTGCCAATATGCTGTGCATACTAGCACACTATGGCTAACAACTCCAGGATCCCATTAAAAAAAAAAAAAAAAAAAAAAGTGCCTAATTCTGCTTTAAGCAAGTGGCTGCATCCTTAAAGTAGTTGTGAAGCTTGAAGGTTTTTTTATCCTCATGCATTCTATACATGGAATGAAGGTTAAAAAAACCTGTGTGCTGCTCCCCCCACAGCCCCCCTAATACACCGAGGTGCACGAGGGACTCTGCTGTCCCAGGACTCCCTCTTCTCTTGGCTGAGAGCAGAGGGCGCTGAGCCGTGGCTCTGTGTGTCTTATGGACACATACAGCCAGGCTCAGGAGAGAGCACGCACCAGTGCCCCCCTAGCAAGCAGGTATCAAGGGGTCAACAGGGAGGAGCCAGGAGAGGATTGGGGCTGCTCTGTGCAAAACCACTGCACAGAACAGTTAGGTATAACTGGTTTGTTTTTTGTTTTTTAAATGACAGTCTTTATTGTCACTTCAATACTCTACTGTTTGAAGCTGGTTCCCACACTACTTATATGGGTGAAAATGGAGAAATATATATTATGTGATTCACTGTCACACAATATTATCTACAATGACCGAAAGACAATTTTATATAAAATTATCAACACATCAATTATCATGCCAATGCTGCAATTAACACAGCTGCAAAAAGTTAAATATTTTAAGTGAGAGACAATTATAGAGGCTGAAGTGGGCTATACATAAAGGTGTAACCAAACACCTTAATCAAGATCCACAACAGCCATAAATCAAATCATAACGTGGCTTAAATGATGGAAAAGGGCTATCAGTACCTATCCCAAATATTGAGGATTTACTAAAAGGAAGAGAAACTGTTCATTTGGCAAAGTTTATGGAGTTCAGTGAATAAGTGAAGTTTGCTCACTTCAATCCTTAGATAACAAAATACTGTATTGTCTGGCGTATAAGACTACTTTTGAACCTCAAAAAAATCCCCCAAAAATGGGGGGTCGTCTTATACGCCGAGTATAATATCTCCAAGGTAACCTAAGTATAAGTATTAACGGTAGATGTAATCTCTCAAGACGCTACGGTACATACGGTATACCGGTACAGGATTCCCGCAAAGCCAGCACCTTGAGATTACATCTACTGGTAATACTTAGGGTACCTTGGAGATAATATGAGAGATTACATGCATTACAGTACTTGGGGTACCTTGGAGAATGGAGATCTATGAGAAATCCGATGTTTTTCAATGGTGTTGCCTTGCTTCGGAAGGGGGGTAGTCTTATACGGTGAGTATAGCCCAAAACCTATGTTTTAACTTGAAAATTAGGGGGGTCCTCTTATACACCCAGTCATCATACGCCGGAAAATACGGTAATTGTAATTTTTGCATGATTGGCCATTCAAAACAAAACACTATTTCATGGTATTTATGAGGCTAAGTGAACCCTAATTTTGTTAAGTGAACGGACTCTGTCCCTAGAACATCAACCTTACTTTGCATATTCTTTGCACTCATCCCCAACTATATATTGGCCAATTATAGGGGCAAATTATTAATGCCCTTGCAACACTCTGGTGGTCTGGCCTTGCTAGAAAGTCCTACGCCAAATTCATAAAAGCCATGTGACAAGCTTTCTTTCTACTTCCTAACCTGCAACAAACTCAGGTAATTCCTAACTTTTACAATCTGGCACTAGGATTACGACAAATTAGGAAAACACCAATTATATCTGTGATAAGAAAAGAAGAGAAACATATGACCACTTCCAGGAGTTAACTGCATTGCAGGTGTTAGTATTTTGTCACATACAAAAATCTGTCTCGTACAATTCTGTAACCGATTCAAATACACAAGGGGTCTTCAAACTTTCTAAACAAAGGGCCAGTTTACTGTCCTTCAAACTTTAGGGGGGGGGGGGGGGGAATCTGTCTCAGGCAATTCTGCAATAGAGTCATATACACCAGGGGTCTCCAAACTTTCTAAACAAAGGGCCAGTTTACTTTAGGGGGGGGGCAGACTGTGGCCAGTAGGAGTAGGAAATGTCCTGGTATTGCTGGAAGTCAGAGGGAGGAACAGTGTCCCACCGCTCGCTGATGTCAGTGGGATACAGTGTCCTATCATTGGGGTCAGTGGGAGGAATAAGTACCCCACTGTCGGTGTCAATGGCAGGAACTACGCCCCACTGTTTCTGACAGTGAAAGGAATAAGCCTCAAGGGCCGGATATAAGCAAGCAAAGGGCCATATCTTGCCCCCGGCCCCGGGTTGCAGTTTGGAGACCTCACATTTACAGCATACCCACAGTTACATTAATCTGTCCCAGGCTGTTACATTTGGATCACTGACGGGAGACAGATTCTTAAGGGATGTCTATGAATTTGAATTCCAGGGTATATGTAGGATACCTCTCTCATACAACTAAACTACAGGTGGCTCATCATAAATACACTACTCACATCCATATACACCAATTTGAACCATTTTAAAAAAGGCTTACAGGCCAACTTAAGCCTGAGTTATATTGTAGACTATGTACCGTGGGATACCGCTGCTGCCCCTCCCCCCATGCACCAATTTAAACCAATAGCTATGGGTGAATTAGTTGGCATAAATTACTATCATCATTGTAATAATAGAATAAAAGGGATCATAAGTAGGTGAACAAGCATAGGCCTTGCAGTTGTCCCTGCACCACATGTTCACGGGCCTATTGCAGGTCAGTGACTCACAGGGCCTGTTCACATACAGTATGCTCATTGAGGCAACAAGCGTATTACCAAAGCATGTGGCAACATACCATAAGTGCATTGCTATGCTGCAACGTTATTCATTTTGAAAGGCACCCCAACACAATTTAACAAACCTGTGTGCTAAGGCAACATGGTGCAAAGTAGTGTGGGAAGAGGAGGAAAGACAACTGCAGAGCATGCACCTTCAAGAACTATACCACATAGGCAGTGCCCACATTTCTTTACAAAGTTACAAAGGTACAAAGTTACAAAGGTTCCTTATAAAGAAAATCTTAATGAAATAAAACATAGGGGCTTCCACTGCTGATCTCCAGAAAATGCTAGTTTTCTGGATATTACTCAGACCAACTAGAATCAGTCATTTGTGTCACTACCTGGAAGCACTATGCAGAGGAGAAAAGTCAAAAAAAAGTCAGAAATTAACTGCATTATTCTCCAAGGTCAGGGGCAAAAAAAATTGGTTTCTCTTGTGAAAGGTTCACTTTAGGTTTCTTGGTACTGATTTTAAATACTATTGGTAGAATTTCTGGTGGTAGTTTCCTCTAGAACTACAACCCCTTTATTAATACCCCCACTTTAATATAGCCCTGCCTTGCGGTACTATAAATATCACCTTTCCTGACTTCCCCAAGCTCTGACATTAGAAACAGTGTAAACAGCTGCCAACATTAACTGCTACAACAATCAAGCTGAGGAAATCAGAATCAGATTATGGAGTGAAGAAACTGCAGAAACCGAAGTGTGCTCTGATTCCAGGAACAGTAAGTATAATTCTACCATCACTTATAACTATCCTCCCGTCTACATCTCAAAGTACCATCATTTCTCTTCTTTACTGTAAAAGATCAGGGCACTAATGGTGAACTGAATCATAAAATGATAACCACATGATCAAGGTGGGACTGGGATGGGATTGTGTCTCTATAGGCAACCCGTGATCTCTGTTGACATCCCGTCTATCACATGTATATAAAATTTCCCAGCCTACCACGATTACTCGCCAAAAATAAAGCGCTATTAATCCCAAACCAAAAAATAAATAAAAATCATATTGCAGCTAACCAATGCTTAAATGTGGTGGCTGCAATAGTTTTCTTTCTTAGGCTTTAATTTCCTTATTTTCATCTGGTAATCTGGCCAATAAATCTGTTATTCTATATTCAGTTTGGTGGAGACAAACCATGTAACGCTGACAGGGGTGCTTACAATGATCAGCTTCTGCTCAATTATGTAAAACCTTTATCCAAATGAGGAAAAAAAAACACTGTCCTGTAACTGCTAAAAAGGTTTAATTAATGTGTCAATTTGTTAGTCAAGTCCTTCTAAATCTGCTGGGTCATCTAACATAGGGGTCCCCAACCCCCGGACCAATGCCGGTCCGTGACATGTTGGGGATCAGGCATTGTGGTTGAAGGTTGGTGGTAGCTCAATCTCTATTAGTGGCCGCTTGTATTGCCGCCCGGGGCTCTGGCTCTTGTCTGGTCGGCAGCAGGAAACCTGTATGTGTTTGTTGGGCCCTGGGGCGTCAGGAGGAGAGCACTTATTGGCAGGGGGCGGAGCTTCACTCGCTCGCGGCCCCACTGATCCCCTGATGTGCGGCAATTAAATATATTAGCCCTGCATTCTAAGCGCAAAGCAGGAGATGAGTGGCAGACGTAAATACAGATCATTAGCAAAGAGGTTTGACTGCGCAGAGATTCCTGTTAAAAATCAGTGAATGGCAACAATATCACCCAGGCCCCCATCGCCACGAGCCAGGAACCACAACCCCCCACCCCCCCTGAAAAAATTGGCCACACAATAACAGTCACTGGCACCAAAAAGCTTGGGGACCGCTGAAACACAACCCTCTCCCCAGATTAACAATGCTGCTGTTCAAGGGTGGCTCCTCCATCCAGAGTGGAAACACCCTAAGACAGGGAATGTGTTACTGTCCAGGTAATTAGGTAATCAGGTGCAAGCAAAAAAGAAAAACTTAAAACCACGAATGCAGCCACCAAATTAAAGTAATTGTAAGCCGCAATATATTACATTTTTGGTTTTCTACAACTTTAAGTTCATGCAAGAAGTTTCTTTAACTGCATAAAAATGTATGTCTTGGTGTAAAAACATGCCCCCAGTTCTGTTACATTTCCACGACGACACCTACAGCTTGTCCACATTTTCTGACAGTCTTTTGTAGAATTACACATACAGAGTTTTATAGGTGGCCCTCAGTAATGTCAAGGGCCGCATACATCATAAGTTGACCACCACTGGTCTACCCCCTCAATCCCAATCACTGGAATACCGCTAAAAAGGTAAAACGAGACCCATGATTAACTCACCCCACATTAGGTAGTCCAACTATACCAATCTTCAGAGAGGTCCCAAATCGTCCAATAATGGGATGCTGTTTTGGTCCATCGTCTACTTTCTTAGGAGGCATCTAAAATGTAAGCCAAAACACTCATCATTCTCCAAGGCAGCCAATTTATATTAATACATGGCAATAATCAGTATACCTTTTTTGGAGCCATGGCTACATCACATTAAGGCCTTATCAATATGAAACCAAGTGGTCCACTCCACAGCACTTAATCCAGGGTTAAATGGTTCTCATTTTAAAACTAATGATTTCCTAAAACCAATTTGCAAGCTGCAGAACAGACACCCTACAGGCTAATAATATGAGAGGGGCAGAGTGCAGCCCCAGAAAGAATACGCTGAGGAGTCACTTTCTAAACATGACACCTGACGCCATCAATATAGCCAACTGACAGCATCATGTGTGGCACACTGCCAGAGCTGAATCCCTTCTAGGAACGTTCTACTGTGCGGCACTGTGCACTATGTCACTGAAAAGAATTTTACCTTGTAACCGATTTTAGAATTTTGTTTTAATTTTTATTTAGAAATGTTGAAGGTGTAGTCCAGTAAAAACCTAACGCTATACCTGCTCTTTGCCACATTCTAAGACTATTCTATCTAACCCTAAGAAACAAAGAAATTCTGCGCTAAATGTGTAACATTTCCATGATGTGATAAAAAATGTCAATAATAAAGCAGCTAACACAGACCTATATAAAAAAGTCCAAACAATATATAAAGTAAACGTGTAGCGCTTGAAATAATGTGTAAAAAAAGTGACTCTTCAATCAATAAAAACATGATTCTAAGACTCGATTCACACTAGCGCGACTTGTCAGCCTGATTAGTCGTGCTCCCTCGCGGTCCATTGACTGCTACAGGACCCGTTCTAATACACTTAGAAAAAGGGTCCTGTACTACTTCGGGGCGACCTCGGAGCGACTTGCATATACTTCCATTATGTGAAGACCATGCAAGTCGTTCCGAAGTCGTGGTGCATGGGAATGCACAAGTCGCCCCCGAAGTAGTACAGAGTCGTACCGCCCCAGTGTGAACCAACTATTAAAGAGAAATATGTGAGAAAGTCCATATATAAGAAAAAAAAAGATAAATCCAAAAAAAAAAACTTGTGTTTGGAGGAGAACCACAAGTCCCAGCATGCAGATGAAAGTGTTAATCCTCTCAAGACAGATGAGAAGAAGCCACCAGTGGAGTACAAACAGGAGCAATTGGCTGCTTACCAGAGGCTGGTGGCCACCCAAATTAATGGAGAAGCCAAATTGCACTTGTAAAAAGTTGTAGACCACCAGGTAGAGATCGTCAGACACGGCTATTCAGGTAAGCTCGCAGAGAGGGCACATAGGAACCACATGTATAATAGAATTACAATAGAACAGTGTTTCTCAACCTTTTTTCTGTCAAGGCACCCTTTAAAATTTTGCACAATTTTGAGGCACACCATTCTAAAATGTAAAAACCTAAATTGGTGGTTTAACAAAATGAGTAGCATGCACACATGTGGGACATCCATTATTAGAGATTATTTATTCTTAAAAATGCAATGTACCTTTGCACACTGGTACCGACTAGCATTCCAGCTTTTCTCTTCTGCCCCAGTTTCTTGTTGGGGTTTTTTTTTATCTCTAGAGAAGCTGAAAAAGTATTTGTCTGCCTCCTTCCCTTTATATATGTGGGGGTTTTTGATATCAGATACGCACGAATCTCTCTGACCACCATTCCAAGCCTCAAAGCATGGAAAAACAGAGACAAATATCCCAATAAAGTCACCCTTCTACACTTGTCACAAAACGTTCCAAAACTTTATTTCACCTACTCACTTTGGGTCTATAACCCAACACTAACAAATACACAACTATATTTGAATTTAATTCTATATTAAATCTTTTTCAATAAATTAATTTTTATTTATATCCTTGCATACATTTTCACTTGCCCATAAAGTCCCACCCCTACTGCCCCAGTTTCTCTACCTCAATCAGCTAACGTGACCACAGTGATGACAGAGGGGAAGGTAAGGGGCAAACAACGATGTTGTCAGGTGCCTGGCATCCTTCTGATCAACATACGCCATCGATGATTAGTTGTTGGGACACTAGTAGCTGTCCAACAAAACTCCCAAACTTGTAATGCTACACATTAAAGCTATGTGGCTTTGTGAAACAAAAAAGGCAGCATTGATCCACCCAATGGTTTGTTGACAATTTTTGGGCAACTTTTAAGCATTTTGCCAAGGCACCCCTGAAGAGTCTAGAAGGCACACCAGTGTGCCACGGCACCCTGGTTGAAAAAGGCTGCAATAGAACATAGCGTAATTTTGTTTAAAATATATTGCATTTATTTAAAAAGGTCGTGCACTTACAGTAAAACAAAGATAATCAGACAGGTCACAATCTCCAAAAATCAGTAGAAACCAAAACGCAGCAGCATTCGTATGGTAGAGCCGGCTTGGGAGCGTGGTGACGTAGCCTTTCCCTGGACATTCTCACATATTTCTCTTTTAGAATCATGTTTTTATTGATTTAAGATTCACTTTTTTTTTTTTTTACACGTTATTTCAAGCGCTATATACGTTTACTTTATATATTCTATCTAACCCTGTAAAGCAAAAATCGCTGTACTTGCCTTTTCGACACCCGGTCCGGTCTCCAGCGACGGAAGCTCTATGCAGGACAGGACCAACTACGGCTGTGAAATGCCTGGGAAGTGATGTCACCCATAGATTTACTATGGGGCTTATGTTGTCGAGTGCCTCTCCTGCACCCGCCACCACGCTGAAGCCGCCACTGACAGCTCAGCGTGGGACCGGATCGGTTGCAGAATAGGTAAGTACAGTGATTTTTGCTTTACAGGGTTAGATAGAATAGTCTTAGAATGTGGCACAGAGCAGGTTTAGCATAAGTTAGATTTTGACTGGACTCATCCTTTCATTTTTTTTTTATTTCAGAAACGCTTGCCTTATTTTTGGCAGGGAATTGTATCCTAAACGCTTTCAAATGATTCTTCCGTTTCTTCCCAGAGGTTATGCCTGCTGGTTTAATCTGCAGTGACAGACATCCGTAGAGTACATTTCCAGCCAAACAAGGAGTGGTTAGAAGTATGAAGTCCGATCCAGACACAAGCCAGATGCTGATCACACCTCCGCTATGAGATCTCATACATTGGTCTAGGGAAGAAAGGTTGCCATGGGTTCCCCAAATTCACCACTTCTAATATATATTCTGAACTGGAACATCAGTGGGAGAGGATTACTGGAGGAACACAAATGTTTTCTGACATTTCTGGGAGTTACAATTGCAGAGGAGTCACAGGCTGTTATTTAATTCTACAATTACAATCTTGTTGTACAGACTGTTTTTTCTAGGAAGGGTCTTGCTCTAAAGTTCTGTTGGCAAGGGCGCACTGGCAGTTTTACCCGTGCCTGGCTTACCCCCTTGGTCGTTTGTTTATGTAGTCTTAGTGCCCAGAACCGTGCACGGAAATGGTTAAGCATACCATGCCTGGAAAGAGGTAGTCCTGGGCATACGGTTTAGGTCAGTGTGGGTGCAAACTGCTTTTGTACACAGGACTCTGCATAGATCACTGAGTACAGAAGCAAGGGACACTGTGGTCTGGTTGGCAGAAGGTGATGCAAAATGAAGATAAATGGAAGTGATTTTATAATTATCGATCAGTTGTTGCACTTCTGAGGCTCTAATGAGGAAAGTGGCAGGGTCTGCATCCATTTAGACAAGATTTCACTTTGGGAGTATATCAACCAAAAATGAAATTTTTGATGCAGGGAATGGCAAAACCTGACTCTGGGAAAATCAGTAAGCCAATCACACAAGAAGGAAATGACGGGGGGGGGGGGGGGGATCATGCTATCTTCACATTCCTTCATCAGAATAACGGTCGCCAGTTTATCAGAGCACCCAAGTACCTGACGTGCAGCCCATCACTACCTGTCATGCAGCCCATCAGTGCCACCCGTTATACAGCCACCATGGCCAAAAAAGTTTTTGCTACCGAAGAGGCATATCAAATTCTAAGCCTGACAGATGAGAGCAGCGGGGAGCTCTCACTATCCGATTCCAGTTCCGAATCAGTTTCAGAATTCGAGCCGTTTGAAGGCAGTACATCGGCAACCGAGTTGGAGGAGGAAGCAGCCTGCCCTAAAAGACTATGCTCTGAAGATCAAGCAGCCACCAGCAGCACCATACACCCCAATGGCCAATCAGCAAATGCCAAGGGAGCTAGACCCCAGGAGGAAAGGCCCAGTACAAGCCCTGGAATTTCACGCCAGACCCAAAGAATTAGGGAACAAACTCATCTTCCGGTGCAGGTCAACATGGAAAACTTTTCTGCGATTGATTTTTTTAATTTGATTTACCCTGACGAGTTACTTCAAAGCATCGTGGACCAAACAAATGCCCGACAGTACATAGAGAACAAACCCAACTCATGCTATGCCTATCCTTTCGAAAGGAGATGTCTAACAGTAGAGGAGCTTTGATTGTTTTTGGGCCTTACAATAAACGAATTGCATGCTTTTTGGTCTACCAACCCCATGCCAATTTTTTCAGCTGTCATGTCCAGGTCCCGTTATGACATGATAATGCGCTTCCTGCATTTCAGCGATAACTCGCAGTGCCCTCCCCAAGATCATCCCAATTTTGACAAACTATATAAAATTCGCCTCCTAATTCATTCTTTTTCTAAGAGGTTTCCTGAACTTTATGCCCCTGACCAGAGCATCTCTGTGGACGAATCCCTGGTCCATTTCACAGGCCGACTGGGATTTAAGCAGTACATTCCCAGTAAGAGGGCAAGGTATGGATTGAAGCTCAGAAAGCTCTGTGAAAGCACCACTGGATATGTGTACGCCTTCCGCGTGTATGAAGGCAGAGACTCCTAGCTCCAGCCCCAAGAGACTTACACCACGCAATGTACGTCTTCCACGTACGATGGTAGATATTCCTAGAAGTATATTTCCTAGCTTTTAACAGCGTTGGAATCACTGACTCAGACAAACCTCTATTCATCAGTACCTGGCATTCAATAGCCAAGCCATAAAAGCCAGCGACTGTAAAGCAGGATGGAAGATCAGTCCTTGGGACAGCAGATCCTCCCTGAGAGGAAACTTCCAAGGAACATTGGCGACCAGCCGCACCAGACCGGCATACCAAGCCCGGCAAGGCCAGTCCGGGGCCACCAAGATGACCGGAATCCCTTAGGGATCCCTCGCTCCTGCGTAGAAGTCTTGGCAGAAGCTTATGAGGAAGGAAGGCGTAAATCAGAGGATACTGACCTCACGGGGGCCACCAGCGCATCTGTGTCCACCAGAGGATCCTGTGACTGAGCCACAAGCCTCTGCACCTTTCTGTTGAGCGGAGACGCCAACAGATCCACCTCAGAGATGTCCCACCAGGGATACAACTGATGAAACACCCCCGGATGAAGGGACGACTCCCCTTGGTCCAGCGCCTGCTGAGTGAGGTAATCCACCTGCCAGTTTAACACCCCTGCAATGTGTATGGCAGAGAGGACTGGAATTAAAAGTTCTACCCACCTTAGAATGCTGGCTAACTCTATAGCCGTCAGGACACTTCTCGTGCCCCCCCTGGTGATTGACACAAGCCACGGCCGTGGCTTTGTCCGATTGAATGCGCACTGGACATCCCTGAAGACGATCCGTCCAATTTTCTAGGCACGGTCTGATTGCTCGGAGTTCAAGGATATTGATCAGTAGTCTGGACTCTTCCAGCGTCCAGGCCCCCTGAGCAGAATTTTTTGCCGAGGACACCTACCTAGCCAGGTATGGCTGGCATCTGTGGTGACCACTGTCAAATACAAGGGGAGGAAGGATTTGCCCAGCCGAAGCACAAAGTCACCATATCAGGGACTCTTTCTTTCCCTGGCTAAGCCGGATCTGATTGTCCAGAGACTGCGGATTCTCGTCCCATTTGGCCGGAATCTCCCTTGACCTCAAATGGAACTGTGCAAACAAAACAGCCTCGAAGGTAGACAACATCAGGCCCAGCACCCGCATGCAAGTCCGAAGGGATGACCATCTGCTGGACAGCAGGAGACAAATTGCAGCCTGCAGTTTCTGGAGTTTAGAACTAGAGCAGACATATGAAAATTCAGAATCCAGCCAAACTTCCTCAAGCTCGTTTGGTGTATTCAAGGTTTTCCACCAGAGCAGTAGGAGACTCCGCTTGCAGAAGGTTGCCATCCAAGTAGCCCAGTACCGCGATCCCCCATTGGCATAACAATGCTAGCACGGGGACCAACACTTTTGTGAAGACCCGAGGAGCAGAGGCGAGACCAGAGGGTAACGCCACAAACTGATAATGCTCCCCTCCCAAGGCAAAGCGGAGGAAGCGCTGGAGACTGACACAATTTGGAATGTGAAGGTAAGCGTCCTTGATGTCGATGGAGGCAAGAAAATCCCCCTGATGCAGAGAAGCCACCACCGTGCGAACGGACTTCATTCTGAACTTCTGCACCAGTACAAAGTAGTTCAGCGCCTTGAGGTACAGAATTGGACGCACCTTGCCTTCCTTCCTGGGGACTGTAAACAGGTTTGAGTAAAACCCTAAAAGCATTCCAAAGTCGGAACCGGGATAGTCACCCTTTAAAGTAAAATCACCCCAAAAAGAGCCTGTAGGCGGACCAGGACAGTCACACGTATGAAGGCGTAACCTTTCTGGAGGATAAGAACGAAATATTTTAGCCAGACCGAATGTCCTAGTGGACTCTCTTGTTATTGTACCAGGGGAGTCCATGGGTCCGGGAACCAGCCAAGACGTGTCCTCTCCCCAGATACAGATGAGGGCGCACCTTCATGCTAAAGGGGCCTTGTCCGTGGGTCTGGAGAAGCCCGCACTTGACTTGCCAGACCAAGTTCGCTTAGATCCTCCAGAGGAGGCCCCAAAGGCTCCGATCCCTTGTCAGTCCACCTTGAAGGACGAAATAACTTCTTATGAGCTGAGGAGGGCCCACGTCTACGATGAGGGTCCTTGCACTTAGTAGCCTGAGGAAGAAAAGTACTCTTTCCCCCATGAGACCTTTAATGATGTCATCCAGGGTAGCACCAAAAAGGGCGATCTCCTTGAAAGGAAAGATCAGTCAAGGACATTTTAGAAGTCTGGTCCGCAGACTAGCATTTGAGCCAAAAGACACGCCGAAGGACCACTGCCGAAACAGAGCCGAGCCACTAGGGGAGCCGCATCCAAAGAGGCATCACAGAAAAACTGCAGCCCCTGGACCAGCTGGTCCGCCAGCCCAGCAAAGGCAGGGGGGAGCTACTTCCCCTCCAGGTCCAATCTTCCAACGCCCACCTCCAACCAAACAGCACAGCATGTCTCCCTCCGAGCGGTCTGTGTAAGGTAGGACAGTGAGAGTGATTAAGTTAAACAGTGCTGAAGACTGAATGTGGGGGGGGGGGGCCGAGGACTGGAGTGTGGGGGGGAGCCGAGGACTGGAGTGTGGGGGGGAGCCGAGGACAGAACTGTGGGGGGGAGCCGAGGACAGAACTGTGGGGGGAGCCGAGGACAAGAATGTGGGGCGACCTGGCGCCTGGGATTTGTTGAGCCTTGTCTTAACCTGATTGCGTGCTTACAATTGTTTGCACTGCAGACAGCATGTGAACGTTGCAAGCGATTCTTGATCACTCCTATCCAAGGCCACCGATAGGGCAGTACAGTTGACCTTTTGCTACGGAGCCCAGGGCCAATCAGTTCAACAGGGGGGGCCCAGCAACCTTACATGCAGGAGGGTCAGATGTACTGCCTTATCGCAGAAACCGAACCCCCTGCAGCAGCTGAAAACTGGCAGGAGAGAGAAGATGGGAAGCTGTAGGAAAAGCCACAGTTAAATCACATTTCAGGATTTGCACACCCCTTCTTCTGTTCCAAACCCTCTGTGTGCCCCCCCCCCCCTTTTAAGGATGCAGAGAGGTAAATATGTCATGTTTACTGCCCCCTTCCTTTCTTGAATGGACTCAGCGAGCGATCGGTATTGATCCCTCCTGTGTTCATTCATAACCAAATCATAGTAAACTGTTTACTATAATTCAGATTGTAAATGAACAGGAAGCCTCTGTATGGCGTGCTTCCTGTTCATTCACCTGCAGTGCAAGGGACTGAGGAATCTGTCTACTCAGACCCTTTTTTGTCTAAGGTAAGACATCATCAGGGTGTGTTTAAACCGCTGATATTTCACCAAAGCCTCCAAACAGGGCTGGCAAAAAATAAACAAAAACAAAAAAGTAAAGTTATTTAAAAAAAAAAAAAAAAAGAAAAGGGTCGTTCACATCCGATTTGCTCTCTGAAAAGCAAACCACATTTTTATCACTCTTGAAAATGCATTTGACAGAAGGTGTTGTACTGCCTCCTCCCCATCTGCCTTAACCCCTTCAACCCCACACAAGCACGTGGTTTCGGGGGAATTGCAGAGCAATGCCATTCACTTTAATGTGTGACACTCAATAGTGAGTATAATTCTGGCTGCAGCATGTGTACTACCCCCTACCTCTGAAGCTAAAGTGCATAGCGGCTGGTGGTAAATGTGTAGCTCAACCATGGGGTTTTACTCCCCCCCCCCCCCCCCAGTCTGTGAATCGGTCCTAAGGGCTCGTTCACAAAGGTACTCTAGTGGTATGAATGAGCGCTGCGTTCATGCAGTTGGGAAATGCCGGTTACTCTAAGCAGCAGTTGTATGAACACAGCCGTGGGTCCTGATTGGACAGAGATGGGTGTGGGGCCCCCAAATGCATGCGGTGCCCATATAGAGTAACACAGGCTGCCTATACACCCCTCCAGCACAGCCGCCATCACCTCATTTACACAGTGATGTTGTGTTTGTGTCCACTAATAATACTTTTAGTGTATTTTTTGGGTATTTTACGTGTATTTTGTTATTTTCTTTGGGGGGGCGCCCAATGGCTAGCTGACACTGCACAGCAGAGCAGGACCTCCTAATGTACAGCATGGGCAGCCAATCCCTTCCATACAGGATGTATGAGAATCCCAGCAGCTGCTATATGACTGAACGAGCGGCCCTCACTCAGCACAGCCAAAGGCAATTGCCACCATTCAATGAATGAGTGACAGTCTCTGCTAAGGGTTCGTGCAGCAGCTGAGGCTGTGGCCGGTGCCTAGGCAGCACACACCCACGACACGTGGACAGAGCCCGACTCTGCTCTCTCCCGTCACACGGGGGACACGGCTCCTCACCTCCGCTCCGAGTCACGTGTCACTCCCGGGAATGCTGAACAGCGGCGCTTCCAGGGGCTCCCAGGCACGTTCTCCAGCCGGCGTCCCAGAGACGGAAAGGGCGGGGCCACCGGAGCGACGCGCACAGCGTGCGTCCATCCCATTGGCTGGCGGCGTGGGGTGAGAGGTCAGTGCGGCAGATGACTGCAGAGAGGGGAGCATGCTGCTTCCTGTGTCTCTCCCAGGCAGGCATGTGTGAGCAGGACTGACAGCTGGGATTCCTCTCCTCCACACATGTCCTTGTTGTAGTTCTGTATAGAGAAATGTGATAGGATTACTCCAGTAATGGTCATATACTATACAAACTTCTATATTGTACAGGGATTTGTCTGACTGGGTACAACCTGGGCAGATTGTCTATGTCTGTCTTCATATTGGTTTGTAGGGAGTTAAATATTGCATTTTATTAACCACTTTCACCTGTTTCCTGCCCACGCCAATTTTCAGCTTTTAGCGCTGTAACTCTTTGACATTTGCATGGTCATGTAACGCTGTACCCAAATTTTTATAAATATTTTTTGACGCATAGAGCTTTATTTTGGTGGTATTTTATTGCCACTGGGTTTTTTATTTCTTGCTAAACAAATGAAAAAAGACAAAGTTTTGAAAATTTTTTTTTCTTCGCTTCTATTACAAAATGTTGTAAAAAAGTAAATTTTCACCTTCACTGATGAGGCTGCACTGATAGATGGCAGCCTTTATGGACGGCACTGACAGGCATCACTGATGGGCACTGAAAAACAGCACTGGTTGGCATCACTGATGGGCACTGACTAGTATCGTTAACATGGATCGCTGATGGGACTGCACTGATTATCAATGCACTGATTATCAATGCACTGATTATCAGCATGAAAAAGATAAGGAGTATTTCTGCGATAATAAATGAACGAATAAGGAACGTTGGAAAAAAATGATAAATAAAAAAGCAGCTGGCACAAGATTCACAGACAGTGACCGAAAAGCATCAATATTCACAAAAAGTGCAGCGCTAAGCTTAAAAATTGGTCATAAATATAGTGAAAAATGAATATCACAATATGACAAAAAAATACATATAATAAAACAAACCGTGTTTGAAAATTCCCAAGAAATGTCCAAGGTGAAACAAATCTGTGACGTATCCCAGAAGATTGCAGGGAGGGAGGGGGAGAGGGGAACTTCTGCTCGAGCTCCCCCCAAATAAAATGACATGCCAAATGTGTCCTGTCACAAGGCCTTAAAGCGGAAGTTCCACTTTTGGGTGGAACTCCGCTTTAAAGGATAAGTTTACTTTTCCAGGAAAAAAATGTGCATGTACTATTAGGACATGTTACCGTTCTCTGTCCGCCGCTTGGCTCAGTAAATAAGGTGCAAAGAGACCAGACTCGGGCAAGTTATAGCTAGGACATCTAGTGGACAGCATCCATAGCTCGCAGGACTGTCCAGGGAGACCAAGGGTGATCCGAAGAGCATAAGAGCCAATTATTATATCAAGGCTTGTCACCCCCGTATGGGTAATTATTTCTGGTAAGTGCGGTCCTGGGGGTGCGGGGAGCACAGAGTGATCACCGTATTCGGCACCCATAGGAAACGTATTAAGGCACCTGCACTGAAGTCACTTTGAATACTACATCATCCATGCACCTTATAATAAACTGTAAAAGTTTCTTATATACTTGAAGAAAATCTATTGGACTGCTGCTGGACTATATATATATATATATATATATATATATATATTTTTTTTTTTTTTCTTTTGCTACAATATTTTTGGCCATTTTTTGATACAAATTTTTGCTACATTTTAATATCTAGGCTTTATATGTGGTTCCCTGCTGATTTTACACTGCATATTTTTAGACTATTTTTTATTCAGCAATCTATGAGTTGGATTTAACATACATAGTGTTTCCACTGATGATTTTTTTGCACTATACCAGTTCATCATTCTAGTTGTGTTATTTATATTTATTTATTTAACAGCACTTTTTATATTTACATTCTATATTATATTGCACTACTGCACTAAGTTATAGGTTTACACTTGGGAATATAAAATTCACCGTAGCGATTTACAAAATCGCACTTTTTATTGTAGCGATTTATAGAATTGCATTAAGCACGGTTACTGGTGGCACCAGGTTCTGGCACTGGACCAAGAATATAGCACCTAGCACATCATAATTTTTATTATACACTCTTGTTTTGATAATTATTTATTCGCAGATTACCACCACTATTTATATCCTTACATTCTTCAAGAAGTCTTAAATTTTCTACATTTTTTAAGTTTTTTTTGACACTATTGCACTTTATTTAGGGTTCACGATATTATTAACTAGTGATTTATAGGCAGCGCCATATACCTCCTTTTCTTTTACATTTCTCTACTATATATCTTTGGATTATAGTTATAGAGGTAGGCTGCAGCCGGTTGCATCTGTGTTTTAACATATCCTAAGCACGGATTTATTTACATATTCGTTATCCTATCTACGGCCAGAACAACTGGCGATAAGCTAACTATGGATAATTCTAAAATATCTCTATTTCCAGACTTCTCCACTGAACTACAAAAACAGCGGGCAACATTTGTTGACGTCAAAAAATGCCTCAGTGCTCTGAACTTACAGTATGCAATGCTGTAGCCAGCACGTCTTCGAGTTGTGGCGAGGGGAGAAGTACACTTTTTTTGACTGCCCCATGAATGCTACACAGTGGCTAGATAGAGAGGAAAGATCTTTGCGGGCCGACATGGCTCCAAGACCAGCTGCTACCTGAATTGCTGGAGGACTACAACTGTTTCTCTCACTGGAGACTTTGTGTTACCTTCTACATTTGTATTTATCTTCTAAGACAAGGTGGGCAACAAGAGACTACCATTGTTCAAGAAGTCGCATGACCTCTGCTGACAGTGAAGCATGGAATAACTTACCTACGCTTACACCGTCACCCCCCGCCCCCACGGAGGTCCTACGTAGACTCCAAATTCGTAATATAGACAAACAGCAGAGCTGATTACAAAAAATATATTAGATATGTTCACAACATAGAATATGGTAATTCCAGGTAATAAGGTAGTTGGATGTATGGAAAACATCATAGACTCGACGCGTTTCGTGGACGCACATTGCCACTTCATCAGGAGTAGATGTTTTGTAAAATTCTAAAAAATATATATAATATATGCATAAGTAAAAAAGGATCATGTTAATGAATGCCAATTAGAATGAGGAGAAGAAGTAGGAGGAGGAAACGGGGGAAAAAATTGACCCCCATTTTGACCCCAATCACTTACGTAATGGTATTAAATTGGTACTGAGATTGTGTGGACCTAGCATGTCCCCCATGGGAGCTGAGGGCGCACCAGCAGGCGGGCAGAAAGGACATATGTAGAACATGGTGAAAACGTGCCAGGTTATAAGATATGACTAGCCCATAGTATATGAACGTACACAGTATCTGTAAAGGAAAAATATATATTGTCTATACATATAAGTATAATTGTAAACATAAATAAAGATAGTTGTATAAGGTAAAGGGCGTCATATTACTCATAAACAGAGTGTGATAAGAAAGGGGAGGAAGCTATAAGTGAATGTGACAAAGGTGTAAATGAGTAGACCGTGGAAACACGTAAGTGATTGGGGTCAAAATGGGGGTCAATTTTTTTCCCCCGTTTCCTCCTCCTACTTCTTCTCCTCATTCTAATTGGCATTCATTAACATGATCCTTTTTTACTTATGCATATATTATATATATTTTTTAGAATTTTACAAAACATCTACTCCTGATGAAGTGGCAATGTGCCTCCACGAAACGCGTCGAGTCTATGATGTTTTCCATACATCCAACTACCTTATTACCTGGAATTACCATATTCTATGTTGTGAACATATCTAATATATTTTTTGTAATCAGTTCTGCTGTTTGTCTATATTACGAATTTGGAGTTGTTATACCAGCTTGTCATTATTTGTTCTATATGTATCTATTTTATGTTGTTTACACTGCAACGGTTATCTATTTCCATATGTATGTACCCATGCTCCATGTGGATATTTGTATTGCTGATGACCTGCATCATTGAGTTGAGTTTTCTTTTACTATGTTGTTGGACCCATTTTTACAATTATTTTAGCCATATTACCTATCCCAACCATTGGTATGCACTTCATTTAAAGTCCCAACTGCCCCCTTCTTTTTACCCTTGCCCCTTATTTGGGGTAACGGAGGCATCGGCTCTGTGTATTACATTATTACCATGTTGTGAAAGGACTCGCACATTATTTTATAATATTTTATATTATGTTACAATACCCTGCCGATAGCCTCATTACGTTTTATTCATACTCCCCTTTCCCCCAATTTGTTCATGAATAGGGATGGAGGCATATAGCCCTAGATAGGCGAAACCTCATTTAAAGTCCCAACCGTTTTCGTTGTCTGTGTCTGCATAGCTAATGTTTACATTTCTCCCCCTTTCTCCTTTGAGATCCTTAGACATCTGGTTAGCTATGTGACACATTTTACTGACGTGCCTTTGCTGATAGTGGGGGATTTCAATAATTATTTGGACCCTGACTATGATAAGTTTCCTCCTTCGGTGCGTCCTCCAATTGGGCGTGATGGACTTACCTCCTTCGCTCGTTTCCTCAAGAAGCTGGGCTGGATGGATGTGTGGAGGATGTGACACCCGAGCACAAAAACATACTCTTGGTTTTTTAGCTACGCATGGTGGGCTCTCTAGAAATAGACCTTGGCCTGGGTAATGCATTGTTCATTTCGTTACTGACCTCTTCTGGGTATGACCCTAGGGGTGAGTCGGACCATTCTCAGTTTTGGGTGGACATGGTCATCCTAATCTCTCCCAAGCCTAGGTTTTGGAAGCTAAATCCCTTTTGGCTTTTGCTGTTTCCACAAAGAGATCCGAAGCCGGCGGCTATTGCCACCTTTTTCTCCTGTAATGACGGCACTGCACCGATGGATGTAGTGTGAGCAGGGGAGGGCTGGCAGCCTTAGGCCTAGGGGGCAAGTCCAGTCAAGTGGCCCATTAAACCGTCAAATCAGCTCACCATCCATGCCCACCTGGTTTTATAATTGAGATTGATGTTATGAAGCAAGACAAACATGATGCAATGTGGTAACCTAATTTAATGTTATTAGCGACAAAAATACATGACATCACGCCAGGCGGGGCCTAGGAAGCTCCTGTCGGGCAGAGATCACTCTGCCTGACAGGGAAGTGACTGTTAGTATTGTGCCAGCCGGGTGCAGGAGCGTACTCTGCACATTCATACCGCTCCACTGCAGCTCTGCAAATATAACATTGTGTAGTGGCAACCAGCAGCTGTTTACAGTGTCTGGTCCCTACATTAACCCAGCCCTGAGTGCAGCCTTTTTACCCAGCATCAGAGCGGCCCAGGGGGCAATTGCCACCCTGCCCCCCTTCCCAGTCCTCCCCTGAGTGTGAGATGCAGCGAAAGCACATATTCGAGGCCAGTTTATAAAAATCCTGATTCATATAGGCACATTTTGGCTAGGGTTCTGGCTAGCAGACTGGCAGAAGTTGTTCAAAAACTTGTACACAGAGACCAATCAGGATTTATCCCCGCTAGATCCACAGCACAGAATATTAGGCGACTCTTCCCAAATTTACAAGTGCCTGTAGACAACCCAGGAAACAGAGCGATACTTTCCCTTGACGCCGCCAAGGCCTTCGACAGTGTTGAGTGGCCTTACCTCTGGCAAGTCTTGAAACAAATGGGATTAGGATGTAACTTTATCAAGTGGGTTAAACTACTAGTGTCCTTCAGCTACTTTATATATTTCACAACTCCCCAGTCTGGATCCCTAGAAAATGGTTTATGAAGATTGATTCTCAATTTCGGGAATTGATATGGTGGAAAAAGGTGGCGCGTATTAGCTTGTCAATACTGCAATTAAGTAAAGATCTGTGGGGGGACTCCAGGGCTTACTATCTTGCTTCCCAACTACAGCAGATGGGCGGCTGGGAATGTATGGATCTTTCCGATCCAGTGCGGTCCCTACTTCTTCCCCCAGGCGCGGAGCACTCCGTCCTTGTCCTATCTGGAAGCCTGGTTCCCTCACTTGAGTAAAACAGTTCCCACTACCTCTATGTTAGGAAAACTATGGCCTTACATTAAGTGTATTTTGGGTATTCAAGGTTTCCTATCACAGACAGTCATCTGGCGCAATGCTAAATATAAAGAATTACAGAAGCTTCGGGGATTTAAAGATTGTGAGGTTAAGGGAATCCACTTTATACATCAATTGTATACAGGTCCGTCAATAAACGGTATCATCGGCATATAGGGAGATCTACAGACAGATTTCAAACTCCATCGCAACCAATTTTATCAGTACCTGCAGCTAAGGCATGCCTTAAATTCACAATCCACATTGGCCACCTTGTGTCTTGAGGAACATCCTCTGATCCAGGATGTCTTCCTGACTGGAGGTAGGTGGGGGATGATCTCTAGGAGTTACTGTACCTTACTAGGCACCTTTCAGGACTCGTCTACATTACCATGCACGGAGAAATGAGAGAGGGACTTAGGTGTCATAGACGATGACACATGGACACTCTGTCTATCATCCGACCCGTGGTCTTGGTTTTCGGCCTCACAGAAGCTTTCTCATTTATATTTCTTGCACAGAGCCTACAGGACACCGATGCAATTGCATAAATGGGGTGCTAGATCCACTCCCCTTTGTCCTAAATTTGAGCACGATCTATTACACATGTTCTGGAGGTCCCCGAAGCTATTTAGGTACTTGGGGAAGTGCTGGATACCATTTCCCAGGTTTATGGGGGTTGTGCTCTCAAGGAATCCCATTGTCTGTCTTTTGGGGGCACTGGAGGAGGAGGCCCTGACTCCTAATGCTCATACGGCTGTTTTACAGCTGTTGTATGTAGCAGGAAAACTCATAGCCAGACATTGGATTACTCCGCGAGTACCCACCAGGAGACAATGGGTGGACCAAGTAAACAAGATGCCTATACAAGAAAAACGAACATACCAACATAGGAACGCCCCCAAGAAATTTTATTCTATGTGGCAACCTTGGCTGAAAGTTCCAAGATTGGCACTGTTTAGACTGATGGGCGACAGATTGCTTCAAGGATAGTGGAGTGTAGGGTTGTTCACTTTGCAGGCTGCTGTCAAGGGGTTACTCCATCATATATTACTGTTCCCAAGAGGGGTTCTATTGTTTTCGTTTTTTCTTTCCCTTTTTCTTACTTTTCTTTGAGAAATGAAATATTTTACATTCCCAGTTCTGGGAATTGTCTTTTATTAACACTGTATTGGGTAAGCAGGATTACACTTATAAAACAAACGTATGGCATTCTTTGTTGTTGTTTAGTTTGAAAGTTCTAAAGAGTGTACGTGCAATGCCTTGTATATGCCTATCACAAAATGTTTGATGTACGTATTGTGCTTAATGTATGCTTTTTATTTTGATTTGACCCAAATACAATAATTGCATTTCCATATTTTGTGTACTGTGGGAGACCAGATATAATAAATGCAGGGTCCTGGGTTTAGTAACATTTTAAAAAATGTAGGAAGAAACAAATAACACAGCGCAAATCAGTAAAATAATATATGTTCACTCTATATATATAGCTTTTGTGCTCAAAAAATTAGTGAAAAGAACTCATATGTGTAGTGTTTCTATTAAACAGATGTTCCTCAAGAAATATGTGAAAATCAACCAACAAATGCCAAAATATTGACACACATGTGTCCAGTGAAATTTCTGTGCAGGAAAATCTGTGCAAAAAAATATAAATAACAACACAAAAAGAGAACATTTTTTAAATGTCCACCATATCAATAACAAGCCTGTGTTCAGTGAAAAAATATATATATTCCATGCACAGTGCTCTTCTTTTAAGTAAAAGGTGTCAATCCGTGACTTCTCATGCAATCTTTTGTGATCCACACCCTAAATGTGAATGCACTTACCAGATGCTTTGGACCCCTTAACCATACTGCATGTGGGTCAGTAAAACTTAAACTGGTAAGTGTTGGCACTTCTTGAAATTCCCCATTAGTCGTCACACAGGGCAAAGGAAATATTGGTACTTTCTATGGTCCCCCAATAGGCGTCACTCAGGGAAAGGAAGACAGAGAGATCCAATAGTGTAATACGTTCAAAAATTGAATTTGGGATAAAAGCAGAGTAACTCTTACAAGACATCAGGCATGTATTTTCATATCCATATATTCCTTAACATCAGGCAAATGCTGTATAGACTGGCATCAGTATCCTGTGAGAACGCTGCAGGGTGCACCTTGCCATATGCGTTCCACTCGGACCGGAAGGGAAGTTGCTGGCGTAACTGTCAGCCGGAAATTGCGTTGACGCATTTCGCCCCTCCGAGTGGGCATTACCACAGATGGATATCTCTGGCTTTCCAGTACGTGCATTATAAAGCAAGCCTCTAGGTTACATAATCTATCACTCATTTCCTGTTGGGTTTTCATTTTCATTTATTTTCATTTTTAAATTTTTATCATTGTTTATATTTTTATTTTATATTTATTTTTATTTATCTTTGTTTTTCATTATTTTTTTAATTATTTATTCACTTTTTAATTTTTATTTTATTTTACATTTATATTTATTTATTTTTATTTTCACTTTTATTTTTATTTTTATTTATTTATCAATGCAATTTCTGGTCTGAGTGGAACGCAAACGGGAAGGTGCACACTGCAGCGTTCTCACAGGATATGGACGCCAGTCTATACAGCATTTGCCTGATGTTAAGGAATATATGGATATGCGAATACATGCCTGATGTCTTGTAAGTGTTACTCTGCTTTTATCCTAAATTCAATTTTTGAACGTATTACACTATTGGATCTCTCTGTCTTCCTTGCCCTGAGTGACACCCATTGGGGGACTATAGAAAGTAACAATATTTCCTTTGCCCTGTTTGACAACTAATGGGGAATTTCAAGAAGTGTCAACACTTACCCATTCACTAGCCCCTCTGGCTACTTCTCCACAGTCCTCCCAATCTGACACTCACCAGCCCACAAGGCTGACTTCTCAGGAGACCTGCTGGACGTGTTGACCTCTCTCTGCTCTTGTGCCTCCAGGAAGGAATCCTCTGTGTGTTGTAGAGGGTAGGGGGCACCCTCAAGGGCCACCAACAGCCTCCTCAGCACTCTCCATCTTACACCCGACTGCCCCTGCTGGCAAGACCCATGAGTACTTATGAGGTGGCCTGCCCCATCCCAGCCCATTTTGCTGGGGATTGGCTTTGGCCCTCATCAATATTCCAAGCATCTCCTCCTAGACTCCACCCACTGCATCTGGAAGCTTCTCCAAGGTTTCAGAAAGTAGGAGGGTGCTTCTTCCTGAGTCATCCAGCCTCCCTGAGTCCCTCAGCCCTGACCCAGGTTTAACCCCAGGCCTGGCAGATGTGCCTACACTTTCTGCCCTATCCCGAAGGCTGGGCAGAGCCCTTCTGCACATGTGGAATTGAACACATGTCATTCTTGCTTTGTTGAGAAAGGAGGAAGTGCTGCACAAAATCCAATTATGGGAAAGGGAGGGGGCTGGAGCCAGGTGAAAGAATGTGTTTTTTTGGGGTGAAGCGCCAACCAACTATGTTATGTCCAAATGGAGACTAGAGATCAGTATTTGTTTGTTTTTTTTGTTCTTTGTGAAATTAGGAAAATATAACAAAGGTCAAGCTAATCCAACATTAGTGCTTTTTCAAAAAGTAGTATGAGTCCCTGGGTTTGAAGATTTCAGTACTTACATACTAGTCAATAAAACTACCTTTTTTTCTGAAAGAAAATACACATAGATGAGTACAAAATTTACAAGCAGAGTTTAATTTATTGTAAGTGTCAGAAGCAAGGAGGTAGACTCTTCCAGCAAAGTTATTGCCGACACGGTTTTTGCTGTCATCAGTAGACATTGTAGTGATTACACGTGTGTGGTTCGTTTTGATCCTGAATTGAAATTTGGATGAATTTTTCGTTATTCTGAGATTCGGATGTATCCGAAGTTCCGAATTACAATAGTAACGAATTTATATGAATCCAAAACATCAATATTAAAAATTTGTCTGAAATTAAATTTGAATTTGAAAATGAAACAGAATTCAAAAATAAAATAGAATAGAAAAGTATAGACTAGAATACAAAATAAAATAGAATAGAAGAGAAAATAATATAATTTAAATTAAAAGAATAGAGTAAAACAAAACAGCACAGAATAGAAAATAAAATAGATTAGAAAATAAGGGAATAGATTAAAAAAAGAATATAAAATAAAAGAATAGAATAGAAAAAAAAATAGATTAGAACAGCATAGAATAAAATAGAACATAGCCGCCTTCCATAATTAGAATTTCAAAAAGAATAGAGTTAAACAGAACAGAAAAGAATATAAAAAAATATTAGAATAAAATAGAATAGAAAATAAAGGAATAAAATAGAAGATAAAAGAATATAAAATAATGAAATAGGATAGAAAAAACAATAGAATATAACCATTTTCTGAGTTTCAAATAGAATAAATTCAAATGTTACTAGAATAAAATAGAAAATAAAGTAATAGAAAAGAATATAATAGAAAGAATATAACCGTCTTCCAAAATACAAATTTCAAATAGAATACATTCAAATTTGAATAGAATAAATTAAAATATAATATCGTCTTCTTAAATTCAAATTTTGAATAGAATACATTGGAATTTGAATAGAATAGATTAGATTAGAATAGAAAATAAAAGAATAGAATAGAAAATTGAATAGGATTAAACACAAAGAATATAACTGTCTTCCGAAATTCAAATAGAATAAATTCAATTTTGAATAAAATAGAAAAATAGAATAGAAAATAAAAAAAAATAGAAGAGAATAAAATAAAAAGAATATATTCAAATTTGAATTGAGAGATGAAATAGAATATAATCATCTTCTAAAATTAGGATTTCAAATAGAATTAATTTAAATTAGAATAGAATAGATTTGAATAGAAAATAAAAGAATAGATTAGAAAACAATAGAAAATAATAAAAAAGGAAGAATATAACCATCTTTCGAATTTCAAATAGAATAAATTGAATTTCAAAGTTTCAGAATTCTGAAAATTTAAATCAAATTCAAAAACAAATAAACCAAACTAAACAAATTTAACTAAACAAAATATTTAAATGATGAATTGAAATTAAACAATTTTTTTTTTGTTTTCCTCATGTCTAGTAGTGATCAAATAGTAGAACCAGATATATATTTACTACAAAATTTGCAGGAACCAGTCCTGCTGATAATGGACTTTACTGACACCCACTACTTTCTAAAAGTAACGCCATCATGTTAATAAGTTATTTTAAAATCAATAATGTCATAATTGTTAGTCATAAGTCCCGATTGGGACCACTATACAGACTCTGTTTCTTAATAGATTAATACTCAAAACTTAGGAGTGAAAGTGTATTTTTATCCTCTGGTCGACGCGTTTTACTGATTTTGCAGCTTTCTCAGGACCAACTTGTAGAGTATTCTGATATAGTATAGTGGAAAATCACACATGTCAACAAACGTCTGGTGGGCAAATACAGGGGCACAACTCCTCAATGCATCTAAAAAATGTGATCGTATAGATGGACCCAACCATCCCCGATACCCACATGGGGATTCCTAACACTCAAGGAAAAGTATATGGAAACGTGTATCCCAACCTTTAGAGTTCTCTTGTCACATGGAGCTATGCACTGCCCTCTCTCAGGTTCTAAATAGGTTTACAACAAGGTCTCACTGTGTCATCTGCCTACCAAGGCACATGGATTAGGAGAATTTGTATGTGGCACTGGTAGAGGTCTTCCTTTTTTCCAGACATATATTTACTAGTTAGTATTTATTTATCTCCACCTCAGGCCTAAAGCAGACGCTCACCCACATCCTCAAAAATAAAGTAAAGGCACCTCTTAATTTGTGAAACGAAAATATAAAAATACATATTTACTGTTTGCTGCTGTTTCCTTGAATTTGTTATCCTTCAGCATATCCCAATCTCCATTCCCGGCGGCCATTCTTGGTAAAGGAAGAGCAATCTTTCTGTTCCTACATGATAATGAAAAAGTAAACCCCGCACCTGTTCACTTAGCACTCTACAGGAAAAAGATTTTCCACCCAAGAACTTTTGAGATTTCACAAAGTCTTGCAAGATCTGCCAGTGTACTGATGCCATCTCCTTGGAAGGCACTGGTGACATAGACTTCCCACTGAGACATCTGTGAGGCACAGGCTACATCATTAGTGCCTCAAAAGACCAGAAAGTGGGATTTAATTTTGTATAAGCAAAACAATAAATATGTAATTTAACAAAAATACACGTTTTAGGATCTGCATGAAGGGGTGCATTTACTGAGGATTTTTATTGTAGGATGAAAAAGATCCACTTTAAAATAGGTCAAAATAAAGCACATACCCTGTCCGGTGTAGTGGGAATGATTTTTCATTATCAGCAGTATTGATGGATATTAAAAGATTTACCAATTCTACAATTAATAACATGTTGGAAAACATACTACAGCGATATAAGAACAGACCATGTGACTTCTACAGGAGGACCAGCAATGCCTGGTTAACACTGGTTGTAATAGTATTTGGTATATAAAACCAAATAAATGTGCCCTCAATATGATTCCTATGAAAGTAATTAGTATTCTGTATCTAGAAGACCTGACTTTGAGATGGAGATTAGAAAGGCAGGGAGCCTCTTTTATTTGTTTTGCTATAGGGCCCCATCACACATAATTACGGCCCAAATGGCTGTATAATTGTATTAGTAGTTTTCTGAGTTTGTATGGGTGATGGTATAGTTTAACCACTTGCCTACTGGGCACTTTCACCCCGCTTCCTGCCCATGACAATTTGTAGCTTTCAGCCTTATCGCATTTTGAACAACAATTGCTCAGTCAGGCAACACTGTACCCATATGAAATTGTCATTTTTCCCACACAAATAGGGCTTTATTTCGGTGATATTTAATCACCACTGGGTTTTTCATTTTTGCTAAACAAACAAAAAAAGGCTGAAAATTAAAAAAAATAAAGTAAAATTTTTTATAGTTCGTTATAAAATTTTGCAAACAGGTAAATTGTCTCCTTCACTGATGTGTGCTGATGAGGCTGCATTGATGGGCACTGATAGGCGGCACTAATGGGCACTGATAGGTGGCACTGATAAGGCAGCACTGGTGGGCACTAATGAGGAGACACCGATTAGGCCGCACTGATAGGTGGCACTAATGGACATTGATTGGCAGCACTGATGAGCCCGGATTGAAAGCACTATTGGGCACTGATTGGCAGCACTAGTGGGCACTAATTGGCAACACTGTTAGACACAAATTTCCAGCACTGATTGGCACTGCTGGGATAATCAGTGCCCTGATTATCAGTGCCAATGTCCCATTAACACAAACAAGTTATTGGCTCTCTTTTTCTCTCCTCACGCTGTCAGCATGAGGAAAGAAAAAGCAGATAACTGGCTTATGTTTACTTCGGTGATCAGCTGTCAGTGGACACAGCTGATCATGTGGTAAAGGGCTGCTGTGATTGGCCCTTTACCCTGATCTGTGATCAGCTGAATCTGAAGGACTCGGCAATCACAGAGCATGCCGCCTATGCGCCGCAGGGGCAGCGAGGGCAGCACAATCACGGGAGGATGTCCATGTATGCCCTTCCAGCAAAGGAAGCCCACACTGTAGCCGTCTTCTGGCTATAGCGTGGGCGGAAGCTGGTTAAAGTGACACTAAGCCCTGGTTTAAAAAATAAAATTCTATGTATTCTTACCTACAAAAAAATACCTTCCATTGCTCTCAGCCTCAAATCTTCCATTTTTTTTTTTTTTTTTTTGCTACTCTGATCCAGCTTCTTGTATATATTTCTGATGATTTATAGTTTCTCACTATGACTTGTGTCTGCTGGTTCCTAGTTTGGCCTCGGCTAGTTTGTGACCATGGCCCGACCCTGCTGATTACTGGTTTGACCTTACCTTTTTTCCTGATCTTTTGATATGACCTTGGCTTGCCTCCTGACCATGACTCTGCTTGCTACCCTGTCTGCTGTCTGTCTCCTCAGCCACCTACTACTGCCTGCCCAGACCCTGCTTACAGCTTGCTCTGTGTTTCACTGACCTGGCCAGCTGCATTTTGGTATGCCTCTTCTCGGGGACTTTCCTGTCAGTCTGCATAAGCCTCTCACAGCCAAGTCTACTTCCAGAATGGAGCTTGAATGGACTGGACTCTTGGCACCTATGCTGCTCTGTGCCCTCATACTCCTTGTGCTCCACTCCAGGGGTGCCTGGAATTATCACGTACCTGGTGAAGATTGAAACATTATGGAGGCCTCTCTTACACCTTTCGGCCAACACTGCTGAAAGTGGACACAGAAAGTGTAAGGGCAAGGAGTGGCATGAGTGCCATAGTAGCTGGCTGGTGATGTCCATTTTGTAGGTGGGTATAGCTGGTAGTCGCTGTCCTTGGAAAAGGATGCAGGAGCAGCTTGGCACCAGGGCGAGAGACAGAAGCAGAACCGGGAGACTTGCAGCAGTCAGCAGTAACCAGGCAGCGAGGAACTGAATCAGCAGGCAAAGCAAGTCCAGAAGACAGATCAAGGTCAGTAACAGCCAGGCAAAGCAGTACAAAGTCGGCAGGCAGGTCAGATTCAGTAAACAGGCCGAGGTCAGAGTAGTTAGGTAACAAAGCTAGAGTGAGAGCAGAAGCAAAGTCCAAAGGCAAGCCAGGTCATACACGGGTTAGCAGGTATAGCAGATCAGGTCTTGGGAATACAGTAACAAGAGGAAGACCATTCCGCAACTGCTCATAGTGATAGGCCAGTTTAAATAGGCAACTGGGTGCCAAGTGCTAATTGGTATGCGTACGTTCTTATATGTGACATTGGCCCTTCGCTCATTAAAATGAGCATGTGTGCAATGTGCATGAGCATAAGCACAAACCTGCACTGGCTTTCTGATGCTAGGAATTCAGTTTAACTTACAGGACCAAAGAGCCTTCTGGTCATCTCAGTCTCCAACCAGATACATAATAAATGCATTTACAGTTTTGAGGGATTTTAAATAATTAATTCAAGACTATGAAACTAGAAAGTGTTATCAATTCCAACAAAGTCACACCCATTAAAGAAGAACTCTGGCAAAATTGTTATTTTCCCATGCAGTGGAGCTGTGCCCACACTGCATGGGTTAACTGATAGTTTTTGTCTAGGGGTTTGCAGAAGGGAGATATACTTACCTAATCTGCCAATTCATAGAGTGCAATAACGGTCCCCGCCGCTTCTGCCCCCCAGCACGCTAGTGGTCTTGGGAATGGACTGTTCCTGACAGCATCACGCCCATAGATCAGCTCTGAACGTGAGGGCAGCAGGAACATGGGGGAGCACAGCTTTCTGGAGGATCAAAGGATTGGGTAAGTATAGCCTTTCGGTGCGCCCTTGACAAAATGAGCTGTTAACCGATGCATTGCAGGCACAGCCCCACTGTATGGGAGAAAAAACCTTTTCATGGAGTTTTGCTTTAACCATGGTATAGTAGATACAGAAGACTTTACTGCCGTAATATATTTGTGGGGCAAGGGCAGGAGCTGTCACCCCTACTGACTGTAAAAAGTTATTATCTGTCAGTAGGTTCAGTTCACAAAGCTTTACACAAGAGCTTTGTGAACCCCATTATCAGTGGGTCCTACACTGGAGGCTGGATTCACCCCTTTTTTATGGATAGTGTAGGACCCACTGATAATGGGGTACTTTGACGCAGTGGTGGGCTTGAGCACGATATGGCCATATGGTGGAACTAAATCCCCATTTTTATTTATGGATTGTCTCCATATTTGATAATCATTTCTTTTGCATGTGTGCGCTATTCTTTTTTAATAAACCTCTAAATTATTGCATGCTTTATTTTAAAAAGGCAGTATATATAGTTAGTTAGGTAGTTAGGTAGGTAGGAAAGTAGTTAGGTTTAGGTAATTATTTTTTTGTTGATTACAGTAAACCCCCCTCCATTGCTGGGGTTACGTTCCAGGTTCCAGACCCACCCACGATAGGTGAAAATCTGCAATATAGAAATACCCTATTTAAATACACCCTAGGCATGTTTTTATAACTTTTACAGTACTTTTAAAAGCATTTTAAGGTCTTTAAACACACTTTTAAATCAATAGAAACCCATTTTAACACATAAAAGATATTAAGAGTGGGAGCAAAAGCAATGGAAAACACAAAAAAATTTAATTAATAATGAATTAATTAATATAATATTATTAATAGGTCTTACAGAAAAAAATGCAAAATACCGGGACCGCGAAAACTGAACTGCGATATAACGGGGGTTTACTGTAATTCTTTATGGTCTGTGTAACTGTGAGTGTGTCAAGGATGTGTTTTTTGCTTGCATGCTCGGTTATGTAAGTGTTAAAAGGCTCCCCCCCCCTTCTCATCTCAGAAACTTGGGTGGTATGCTATTGGGTTAACTGTCCTGAAATGATCAAAGGAGGAATCTGTTTGGTTATAAAGTATCTCTTTAAAAAATGATTGCAAAAATGATTGCATTGTAAGAACAAAATGACTGTGTATGTGAATTCTCCAATCTTCTGTGGTTTACATTAGCATACATATATATATATATACATACATATATACAGTATACATTTTATATATATATATATATATATATATATATATATATATATATATATATATATATATATACAGTGGGTACGGAAAGTATTCAGACCCCCTTAAATTTTTCACTCTTTGTTATATTGCAGCCATTTGCTAAAATCATTTAAGTTCATTCTTCTTCCTCATGAATGTACACATAGCACCCCATACTGACAGAAAAACACTGAATTGTTGACATTGTTGCAGATTTATTAAAAAAAGAAAAACTGAAATATCACATGGTCCTAAGTATTCAGACCCTTTGCTGTGACACTCATATATTTAACTCAGGTGCTTTCCGTTTCTTCTGATCATCCTTGAGATGGTTCTACACCTTCATTTGAGTCCAGCTGTGTTTGATTATACTGATTGGACTTGATTAGGAAATCCACACACCTGTCTATATAAGACCTTCCAGATCACAATGCATGTCAGAGCAAATGAGAATCATGAGGTCAAAGGAACTGCCTGAAGAGCTCAGAGACAGAATTGTGGCAAGGCACAGATCTGGCCAAGGTTACAAAAAGATTTCTTCTGCACTTAAGGTTCCTAAGAGCACAGTGGCCTCCATAATCCTCAAATGGAAGACGTTTGGGACGACCAGAACCCTTCCTAGAGCTGGCCGTCCGGCCAAACTGAGCTATCGGGGGAGAAGAGCCTTGGTGAGAGAGGTAAAGAAGAACCCAAAGATCACTGTGGCTGAGCTCCAGAGATGCAGTCAGGAGATGGGAGAAAGCTGTAGAAAGTCAACCATCACTGCAGCCCTCCACCAGTCGGGGCTTTATGGCAGAGTGGCCCGACGGAAGCCTCTCCTCAGTGTAAGACACATGAAAGCCCGCATGGAGTTTGCTAAAAAACACCTGAAGGACTCCAAGATGGTGAGAAATAAGATTCTCTGGTCTGATGAGACCAAAATATAACTTTTTGGCCTTAATTCTAAGCGGTATGTGTGGAGAAAACCAGGCACTGCTCATCACCAGTCCAATACAGTCCCAACAGTGAAGCATGGTGGTGGCAGCATCATGCTGTGGGGGTGTTTTTCAGCTGCAGGGACAGGGCGACTGGTTGCAATCGAGGGAAAGATGAATGCGGCCAAGTACAGGGATATCCTGGACAAAAACCTTCTCCAGAGTGCTCTGGACCTCAGACTGGGCCGAAGGTTTACCTTCCAACAAGACAATGACCCTAAGCACACAGCTAAAATAACGAAGGAGTGGCTTCACAAGTCCGTGACTGTTCTTGAATGGCCCAGCCAGAGCCCTGACTTAAACCCAATTGAGCATCTCTGGAGAGACCTAAAAATGGCTGTCCACCAACGTTTACCATCCAACCTGACAGAACTGGAGAGGATCTGCAAGGAGGAATGGCAGAGGATCCCCAAATCCAGGTGTGAAAGACTTGTTGCATCTTTCCCAAAAAGACTCCTGGCTATATTAGATCAAAAGGGGGCTTCTACTAAATACTGAGCAAAGGGTCTGAATACTTAGGACCATGTGATATTTCAGTTTTTCTTTTTTAATAAATCTGCAACAATGTCAACAATTCTGTGTTTTTCTGTCAGTATGGGGTGCTATGTGTACATTCATGAGGAAGAAGAATGAACCTAAATGATTTTAGCAAATGGCTGCAATATAACAAAGAGTGAAAAATTTAAGGGGGTCTGAATACTTTCCGTACCCACTGTATATATATATATATATATATATATATATATATCTCAGTTAACCCCTAAAACTACTTGCAGTCTCAACGCATAAAATTAATAATGTGAAGCCAGTTTTTTTTCAACCCTAAATCGCCCATTTACATACAAGCAGGAATACTTTTTTCTATATTTCCCTTGCACTTGATTAAGTATTGAAAGTAAACACAAGCTTAAAGTAGTTAAACTCTCCTTTTTAGCTTCGCACACCGAGCAAAATAAAAAAAAAAAAATCTCAGTGAACAGTTTGTTAAAATTCTTACCCCAGCTCTCGTAGTTTACAACTTTGAATGCTGCTGCCCCTGTTCTCTTAGTGTTGCTTCCCTGAACTTCCAATCTTCACGGGAAGAAATAACAGTGGACAGTGCAGTCTCTAAGCCAGTCTGCTTGCTTGGAGAAGGGGGGGGGGGGTAAGAGGGAGGAGCAGGGGAGTTCCTTGCCATCTTAGGTGTGTTTCTATTATTGCACATGGTGTAGGAAGAAACAACAGCATGCAATAGTGACTCCACAGGATGCTGCAAGAGAAAAGGAGCCACCCTGAAATAGGAAACCTGGGGCAGTAATCACAGCACCAGTTTAAACAGGAACACATGAAAGGATGATAAGATAAAGAAGCTGCATATGCCACAATTGATTAAAGTAGAACTATAGGCTTACCTTTTTTTTTTTATATATATTCTGGGTAGAGTAAAGGAGGGTCATAACCCTTGTAAGGTTTATTTTTTGCCATCTCTGTCCAATTGCGGAGATTTCTCTTCCTTTCCTGTCCCATAATCAAAACAGGGAGTGGGAGGAAATGGCTGCAAATTATTGGAACCCCTTGGGGACCCCCAGGTCACTAGAAAAATTGACCCCATTAGAAGATTTCCCCCTATTACTTTTCTGGGGTCGACCTAAAATTTGGGATTTTCTTTTACTTTAACTTTCGATGATAATGGTAAACAGGACAAATATAGAGGGTGAATCTCTCTAACAGGGGCACAAACTGCAATAAAGCCTGGCAGGTGTTCTAATCCTTCTTCACTCTATGCAAAACTGAAAAGAAAAAAGTTTTGCCTTTAGTTGCATTTTAAATCAGCTGCTGTAAGTGCTTAAAAAATTAGGAGCCCTGGTTCAAACCTATGGGATGCTGGAAACGCAGCGAATCCTGTGCGTTTCCCGCACCGTTTTGCAATCACATGGCGTCTATGCAATCTGTTGCAGGTGTCAATGTTATTTTAAAGTGTAACTAAAGGGAAAACTTTTTTCTTTTAGTTTCGGATAGAGTGGAGAAGATCTAGAATGGCCGAAGGGAGATTCACCCTCTCTATTTGTCCTTTTTACCATTAACATTGAAAGTGAAAGTAAAAGAAAATCCCAAATATTGGGTTGTCCCCAGAAAAGTATTAAAGGGGAAATCTTGCAATGGGGTCTGTAGTTCTGATGACCTGGAGGTCCCCAAGGAATTTCCTTTATTTGCAGGGATTTCCTCTCACTTCCTGTTTGGCTATGGGACAGGAAGTGAAGGGAAATCTCCGTAATGGGATACAGATGGTGAAAAAAAAATCTGACAGGAGTTATAAACTTCTCTTACTCTATCCAAAATTAAAAAAAAAAAAAGTTTTGCCTATAGGTCTACTTTAATGACACCCTGAAACAGATTGCAAAATGCAGTGTGATTACAACAAAGGGTCTTCACATCCATGCAATTCGATTCAGATCTGCACCATTTTGGTGCGGATGCAATGCGATTTCAGCAATACAAAATGTATGTCTGAAATCGCACCGCACAGACATCACATGTGATATGTACAGGAATGCAGTGCAATTCTTGAATCACTTGCGGTGTCTACATCACACAAGTGTAAACCCAGGTTTAAGTTCACTTTTTTGAAAAAAATAAATAAATGCACATTTTTCGCAGGTAAAAAAATGTGCATTCATTATTTTTTTGATTGGAGCCTGTAAGCATTGCACAAGCTGACAGCCTCAAAGACTGCCTGGCCTAGTAGTTTTCCATTCACAGGACATTGTAAATGAGTGACGCAGCTGGGTGGGTGGAGTCCCACTCGGGCCGGGTTGCCAACTCATCCCTTTAAACCAGGACACATATGTATTGCACAGGTTCTGTGGCTGAATAAGGTGGTAATTAAACTCACTTAGTGCCTTAAGTGCATTATATCAGCCTCAGAACCTGTGTAATTAATATGTGTTCAGGGATGAGGTGGCAACCCTACGGATCGGTCCCATTTTTTTTTTATATGAGGGGGGAAGGGGGGTTGGAGATCCCGCTACCTGTCAGATTGGGGGATAGTGGAGGTGCTGGAGCTGGTCCATTTGTAACATGTTACATGTTACACACTCTGAATATGGGTGTAACATGTAACATGTTACGAAAGGTGAACTTATCCTTTAACACTATTCACTTAGCTAAAGGAGCTTTCTGTTTGCTAAGTGAAGATTCTTCTTCTAGTATCAACACAGGCTCATTTCTTTAATTACAAAAATGCACGCTAAGGCTCAGTTCACGTTTATGCGATGCGGGAACCCTGCGAATCCACTGTGGGTTCCCGCATCACATTCAAATCGCAGGCAGTTCACACTGCCATATGCGAATCGCTGGGAGTGTCAATACAGAGTTAACGACACCCCCCAGATCAGTTCGCATATCGCAGTGTGAACTGACATTTCATCACATTCATCACATGCAATCTGTATGGCTGAATTTGCATCGCACAGACATCGCGTGTGATTTTCAGAGCAGTGCGCTCCGAATCACATGCAATGTCTGTCATCGCAATAGTGTGAACAGGGGCTCAGTCTTGGTGCACACTAGTATGTAGTGCAGGAAACCTGTGATCTGTGCGCGTTTCCCACCTTGCATTCAAATCACACTGCCCTTGCAATCTGCAACGAGTGTCAGTTCAATCTCAACAGCACCCTAAACGCAGGTCGCAAACTAAGTGTGTTTGCCTGCACCAGATCGCATGGTACAAAACAACCATGCAATTTGGTTGCAATGTGTTCCTAAAATTGCTGCATGCACAACATTTGTGTGGAAGTGGTGTGATTTGAGCCATTTAAAATGAATGGACTTATATTTCACCTAACTGAATCGCATGTGAATTGTTTAGGAATGCGGTGCAGTCCCTGTGCGATTCTTAGGGGTTGATTTACTAACACTAAAGCCCCGTACACACGTACCGATCGTCGGCCGAACGATCATCCGTCTTTTGTCCAGGGCTGTCTTGTCTGTTGAAAAGTGCAAGAGACTGCACACGAATTTTGTCGGCCAACAACAGCCGACTGCAGAAGTGATGTCATGTGATGGTTAACTTTCCGTGTGTTTTTTCTTCTCTGAGCATGCCCAGTCTTGCAAATCTGCTGATTGTCGGCCGAATTCTGTACTGACTGGCGAACAATCGGCCGTTCTGGTGTCGGCGTACAAAAGTTTTAATGCCTGCACGACAGATTCTGTTCGGCCGAAAATGCACTGTCGGCTGTCGGAAACATCATACTAACAAGCCGACAATCGGCAGATTGTTCGGCGGCCGAATATTTGCAATCGGTACGTGTGTACGGGGCTTAACTCTACAAAGTGCAGTTGCTCCAGAGCTTAGTAGATGAGGTAAAGCTCTTCTGACTTCCATCATTCAATCATGTGCGAGCAAAAATACAATTTTTTTATTTTTTCTGCCTGTGATTGGGTATTTTTTGTAAAGTGCAGCTTTACCTCATTTACTAAGCTCTGGAGCAACTGCACTTTGAAGAATGCAACTGCACTAGCAAAGTGCACGGTCTATTTGCTTTTCAACCTATATCAACCCCATAGTGTGAACCTAGGGTAATATATTTTGTTACTGCAATATTAAATCTTATTTATACCTCATTGTATTATTATTTTCCTTTGAACATATATTAAATGACACTGTGAGGCACACCTCAATTATTTCCCCATCTTGATTACTGTCATTTTTTTGGGGGGTTCTCATTTTCTCTCTTGACGAATACTAAACTCTGTGCGCTCAGAATTATTACATTTTAAGAGTCCAGACTCAGCCTCCCTTCTCCTTCAGCTCCTTTGTTGGATTCCCATTAAATTCAGAGCAACCTACATAATTCACCTCCCCTTATTTGGCGTCTTACATCTGTGTCCCTCATTATATTGCAGTCTCTACTGTGTGCTTCCCAAGACTTTTCTCCATCTCGTTTTCTGTGTCCTGCTGAACCTTTGGAACTTTTATTTCCTCCTTAATCCAGCAAGCTTCCTCTCTGACTTCGTCCAAGTCACATTTACAGATGAACTTACGCTTTGATCCTAATGTTACTTGAGGTACTACATTAGGTGGCTTATATTTTCAGTTTTTCTACTAAGTTAGTTAATGGGGTGTCATCATAAAAGTCTAGGAGTAAAGTCTATCCCTCTATTTACCTAGTTTCATATGTTCAGTTCAATTAAACAATGTAATAAACAATCCAATATATCCAATTACAGTTGCCATATTTTTTTTTTTTTAGTCTTTTCATGATAACGGTATATCCTTTACCATTTAGACCTTCAAAACCCACTTGTTACAATGGAGCATACATTTTTTCATTTAAAATACTAGAAGACTTACCCACGTCTTAAAGTAAACCAGGGAAATAATTAAAACATCAGATTTTTTTTTTTTAAATGTTCTGGGTAATGTCAAGCAGTGCAACAATACCCAGTGCATATTTTCTTACTGTATGCCCAAACATTTACTTACCCCACTGGCTCACTACCATCGACTCCTTAGCGCTCAGGTAAAGAGCAATCTGAAAGGAAAAAATACAGAGGGCGCACCAACCTAGCGCACTACCTTAAAAACGTTTTATTGTTTTAAAAACGTATGTACGTCATACTCACAAACATAGATGTAAAATAGGCACAAATTATGATGATAAGTCCACCGAGAAGGTCCACTGGGTGTGGTATGCCGAAATAGGGCTGCACGATATTGGGGAAAAAAGTACATTGCGATATTTTGTTTTTAACTATATATATCGCGATATTTCTCCCAGACAGTCTCCGGAGGAGGGATCAGTGAGCAGAGCTCTGCTTTCTGACAGGGGATCCGCCACACTTGTAGAACTTCTCCCGCCCGGACAGCCCGAGCCTTGTGTGGAAGCCGGAGTGTAGAGGAAGCGGGCTGAGTGAAGTGTCGGTAGCAGCCTTTGTCCCGCGGTGCTCCTCCGCCATGCTCCGGACGTCTCTCCCCCCTCGCCTGCTGCTTTGCACTGTAGCCTCTCCGCCGCCATGCAATCCGCCCCGCACTCCAGCCCTCCCAGCTCTGCCTCTTAGTCAACAGCCGACCATTACTCCGCCCTGCTCCGCCCATTGTCTCTCCATTGAATCTATTTACAAAACATTACAGCCTGATCCCACCCCCGATGCAGCCAGGAGAGACATTGGGCGGAGCAGGGCGGAGTAATGGTCGGCTGGATACTAGAGGCAGAGCTGGGAGGGAAGTGTGGGATGGATGTAATCACTGTGAGTCCTCCTCCTCCCCCCGAGTCCCGACTTCTCCCTGCCTAATGCCTGAATATCGTGTCTTCGGCGATATGAATATCGCCCATGCCTGCAGAACGATAGTCGATATCACATCGACTATCGTTCAGCCCTATGCTGAAACAGATGTAAAAACCACTAAATGCAGCTTACGCGTTTCAGGGGCGTACCCCTAATTTGAGGTACAACTGACTTGGCTTTAAATACACCTCCAGGGAAGAGCAATCTCCGTGTGCCCTTCACATACATAGTAAAACAGGGACAGCATGGGCTCCAACAGCTGGAAGGAGGAGCAGGGGAATGGCTTGCCACTGAGACTATGGGATTTAAAGTGTTACTAAACCCAGGACCTGCATTGATTATATCTGGTCTCCCACAGTACCCAGAACATGGAAATGCAAACGTTCTAGTAAATATAAACTGCTAAATACCTTTTTTCATCAGAAGTATAAAGTTTTATGCCTTCTATCAGTGTCTGGTAAAGCGTAACTCCACTTTTTTTGAGAAATAAACATTCCCCTCTGGGTGATCTATGTACATTGCAAGGATTTTAACAAACTTTGTTGCAGATTCCTACCTTTTGTTATTCTGAAGAAATCATTGTTTGTTCCTCTGTACTTTTGTGCTGAGTGGGTAAATGGGAGTGGTTTCATCATTATCTATCAGCTGTGGCAGCTGCAGGGCTCTAATGAGGAAATCTGCTGGGTCTGCATCCTTTTAGACTTGTTTCTATTGGGAGTATCTCACCAAAAATTACATTTTTGTTGCAGGGGATACCAGAAATCTGACTTGCATCTTAGGCAGACTTCTGGGAAAATTGGTGAGCCAATCACACAAGCAGGAAATTATGTTTCTGGGGTGTGGTCAGTATACATTCTGTGTACAGAACAGCTCCAGGTAGCCACTTTGCAGAGTGGTATCCAGGGTATGTGAACAGCCATAAGGTACTTCGTTAGTTTAATGATGTACAGTATTATAGGATTCATCATTTGTTTTTTGATTAATTTTTTTTATTACAGGTACTTATATACCGTAGCACCATCAATTTACACAGTACTTTACAAATATATTGTACATTCACATCAGTCCCTGCCCTCAAGGAGCTTACAATCTAAGGTTTTAATAAAGAGGAATACCCTGCTTTCTCACATTTTTCAAACTGGCTTTCAGGCGCCTAATTTAAAACTTTTAAAACACCATGCAGAGCCTGGAAAGTGTAACTAAATGACACAAAGTTTTTCATGACATTTAACCGCTTCCATACAGAGCAGTTAGACACCCTTCCTGCCCAGACCAATTTTCAGCTTTCAGCACTCTCACACTTTGAATGACAATTGCTCAGTCATGCTACACTATAACCAAACAAAATTTTTATCATTTTTTTCACACAAATAGAGCTTTCTTTTGGTGGTATTTGATCACAACTGGGGTTTTTTTTTTTTCGTGATATATGCAAAAAAAGAGCAAAAATTTTGAAAAAAAAACACTTTTTTTTAGTTTCAATTATGAAATTTTGCAAAAAATAAATTTTTCTTCATACATTTGGGCCAAAATGTATACTGCTACATGTCTCTGGTAAAATTAACCCAAATTAGTGTATATTATTTAGTCTGTGTGAAAGTTATTGAGTCTAGAAGCTATGGTACCAATTACTGAAAATTGATCACACCAGATGTACTGACTGCCTATCTCCTTTCTTGAGGCCCTGAAATGTCAGGACAGTACAAATACCGACCAAATGACCCCTTTTTGTAAAGTAGACAGTCCAAGGTATTTAGTAAGAGGCATGGTGAGTTTTTTGAAGTTGTAATTTTTTCCCACAATTCTTGGGAAAATGAAGAAAAAATTTTTTTTTTCTTTTTTTTCCCCACAAAGTTGTCAATTTATAAGCTATTTCTAACACATAGCATGTACACAGCAAAAATTACACCCAAAAATACATTCTGCTACTCCTTCCGAGTATGGCGATACCACATGTGTGAGACTTTTACACAGCCTGGCCACAAAAAGAGACTCCACGTCCAAGAAGCACATTCAGGCGTTCTAGGAGCATAAATACACATAAAACTTTCTTACTACCTATCACACTTTTCAAGGCCCTAGAGCACCAATACAATGGAAAAGTCCACAAAATGACCCCATTTTGGAAAGCAAACACTCCAACGTATATTCTATGAGGCATTATGGGTCGTTTGAACATATCATTTTTTTCCACAGGTTTTTGGAAAATGTGGGAAAAAAATGAAAACTTTTTTTTTTTACACAAAGTTGTCAATTTATAGGATATTCCTAACACATAGCATGTACACAGCAAAAATGACACCCCAAAATACATTCTGCCACTCCTCCTGAGTATGGCAATACCACATGTGTGAGACTTTTTCACAGCCTAGCCATATAGAGGGGCCGAACATCCAAGGAGCATCATCATGCATCCTAGCCACTTGCCTAGGCCTATTTTTGACATTTGGTGTTTACAAGCTAAAATCAGTTGTTTTGCTAGAAAACTGCTTAGAACCCCCAAACATTATATATTTTTTTTTAGCAGAGACCCTAGAGAATAAAATGGAGATTATTGCACTATTTTTTATCACACCGTATTTGCGTAGCGGTCTTCCAAACGCAATTTTTTTGGAAAAAATTCACTTTTTTTAATTTAAAAATAAGAAACCAGTAAAGTTAGCCCAATTTTTTTCCATAATGTGAAAGATAATGTTACGCCGAGTAAATAGATACCCAACATGTCATGTTTCAAAATTGCGCACGCTCACGGAATGGTGACAAACTTTGGTACTTAAAAATCCCCATAGGCGACAATTTAAAAATTTCTACAGGTTGCCATCTTTGAGTTACAGAGGAGGTCTAGGGCTCAAATTATTCCCCTTGCTCTAACGATCGCGGCGATACCTCACATGTGTGGTTTGAACACCGTTTACATATGTGGGCGGGGTTTCTGTATGCATTCGCTTCTGCGCGCGAGCTAACGGGGACAGGGCGCTTTAATTTTTTTTTTTTTTTTTTTTTACTATTTATTTTATTTATTATTTTTTATTTTTACACCGTTTAAAAAAAAAAAAAAAATTGATCATTTTTATTTCTATTAAAAGAAATGTAAATATTCCTCGTAATAGAAATAGGCACGACAGGACCTCTTTTTTGTGAGATCTGGGGTCAAAAAGTCCTCAGATCTCACAAGTACACTAAAAGATAGAAAAAAAAAAAAAAATAATAATTATAATATAAAATGAAAAAAAAAAAAAAAGGACCTTTAAACCGGTTGCTAGGCAACAACATTTTCCGTAGCTCCGGTCCTCCAAGACCATAGAGTCAAGTGAGGGCAAGCTTGCCCTCACTCGACATCCTGTCTGTGAGGATTCGGGACCGGATCGTTTTCCCCGCTGCCGGCGGGTCCGGTAAGCGGGGAAAGGGACCGGAACGCGCCGGGAGGGGGGGGGGGGCGCCTCTTCCGCCATCCCGGAAGGGTGATCCCACGGCGAATCCGCCGCTGGGACCACCCTTATCGGAAAGCCAACCGTCCACCGTTTAAAAAAATACCAGGGTTATGGCAGCTATCTGCTGCCATAACACCGGTATTTAGGTTTAAACGGACGACGTATATAAACCTTTTTGGACTTGGACATGGTGGCTGTATGAAGGGTGACAGGTACTCGGGTACTTTGTTGGGCAGGTGACAGGTACTCTGGTACTGATGAGCAGGTGGCAGGTACTCGGGTACTCCGATAGGCAGGTGACAGGTACTCGGGTACTCTGATGGGCAGGTGACAGGCAGGTGATAGGTACTGATGAGTAGTACTCACTGACTGATAGGTGATAGGTGATACTGTACTGATGGGTACTGATGATCAGTACTGATACGTGATAGGTACTGATGAGTACTGATGAGTAGTGATGGGTACTGATGAGCAGGCGGCAAGTACTTGGGTACTTCAGGCCTCAGGTACTCTGATGAGCAGGTGGAAGGTACTCGGGTACTCTGATGGGTAGGTGACAGGTACTCAGGTACTCTGATGACGGGTACTCCGTTGACAGGTACTCAAAGTACCCGAGTACCTGTCATCAGAGTACCCGAGTACCTGTCATCAGAGTACCCGAGTACCCGTCATCAGAGTACCCGAGTACCCGTCATCAGAGTACCCGAGTACCTGTCATCAGAGTACCCGAGTACCCGTCATCAGAGTACCCGAGTACCTGTCATCAGAGTACCCGAGTACCTGTCAGAGTACCCGAGTACCCGTCATCAGAGTACCCGAGTACCCGTCATCAGAGTACTCGAGTACCTGTCATCAGAGTACCCGAGTACCTGTCATCAGAGTACCCGAGTACCCGTCATCAGAGTACCCGAGTACCTGTCATCAGAGTACCCGAGTACCCGTCATCAGAGTACCCGAGTACCCGTCAGAGTACCCGAGTACCTGTCATCAGAGTATCCGTCATCAGAGTACCCGAGTACCTGTCATCAGAGTACCCGAATACCTGTCACCAGCCCATCAGAGTACCCGAGTACCTGTCATCTGAGTACCTGATGACAGGTACTCGGGTACTTTGATGGGCTAGTGACAGGTGCTCTTTATTGGGGGGGGGGGCAATCAGTGTGGTTGGGGTGCACTGTACTTGGTAACTAGCTGTTACCACAATCTCCTCCTCACACAGGATCAGTGTGTGAGGAGGAGAACACGGTGACAGCTAGTTACCGTTCTCTGTTGACATTTGTGACCGGCTGTGATTGGACACAGCCGGTCACGTGGTAAAGAGCCAATTTCATTGGCTCTTTACCTAGATCGGGGATCGACTCTGTCCGAGGGACGAGCCTCGTCCCCGATCGCTGCTCTGCGCGCCCCCGGGGGCGCGCATTGCAGAGAGAACGAGCGGCTCGTGCTGGAGCCGCTCATGTGATCGGCTGTGATTGACACAGCCGATCACGTGGTAAACAGCCAATTTCTATTGGCTGTTTACCTTGATCAGTGATGGGCTATGTCCGAGGGACGAGCCTCATCCCTGATCGCGCCGCTGCGCGCCGCCGGGGGCGCGCAGTAGCAGCTAGAACGGGCCGACGTCATATGACGGCGGCCCGGATCTAGACAACCACTTTGCCGACGTCATTTTACATGACTCGGTAAGGAAGTGGTTAAGGAGTTTTTTTGTAACATATTTGGTACAAATTTCATTAAGAGAGAATTACACATACATAATGTACTCACATTTTAAACAATTTGATTATTGGTTTACCAGTATGGAATCAGTAATTTACCTTTTTGTTATTTTTCTTTCTCTTCATGTCTCTTCAGGTCTGTGAAGGTTCTTGTTTATCCATGTTATGCTGGTAGTAAGTCACATTCAGCTGGAATTTTTATTTTTTTTCTGAGTGTAAGGAATATACCACAGCGTTTATATCTACGCAGGTAGCTCAGTCACCTTAAGCCAATCACCATGGAATGCGTCAAGATATAGCAACATCTGTCTTGACACTAGGAAAGCCCAGCACTACCTTCAAACTTTCTAGCAGCCTGTGTTCTTTCACAAGTTAAATTATAACTAAAGGCAAAACTTTTTTTTTTTAGTTTTGGGTAGAGTGGAGAGGGATTCGAAAACCTGTCCATTTTTATTGCTGTCTGTACCCCTGAGATTCATCCTCTATATTTCTCCGGTTTACCATTATTATTGAAAGTAAAATTAAAAGAAAATCCCAAATTTTGGGTTGTTCCCAGAAAAGTAACAGAGGGGAAATCTTCTGATGGGGACACCAGTTCTGATAACCTGGGGGGGCCCCAAGGAATTCCCATCATTTTCCAGGATTTCCTCTCACTTCCTGTTTGGCTATGGGACAGGAAGTGAAGGGAAATCTCTGCAATGCCACCCCGCTGACGAAGTTACTGTCGTGACGTAACGCGTATGGGGCGGAGCCTGCGCATGGACGCCACATCCTCGTTGAGATAGACGAGCCTGCAGTATCCCGCACTGCTTAAGTGCCTTTACATGTGAGTGTACCCTGTTTATGTGTCCTGCTAAATAAAAGTTTACAGAGAGCACTAGAGGTATCTCTCTTGTATTTTCATACACTAATGCAACAAATATCTTACATCCCTGAGTTCAAAGGAGGAAGGTGGAGGAGGCTATTTGATACCATTATACACCAGTGATTGTTACAGCTTGTCTGACTCATTGAAATATGTGGATCACATATTAAGGTGAGCTGCTATTAAGCATAGAAGAACACGGATCACCTATTTGTGGAGTGAGCACCAGCACCAGCACTTTATTTTTATTGCACAGCATTGAAGAATCATTTATATAATTTTGAAATATCTATTTATGGACTTTTTAGTATGATTATTTTGCATTTGATTTTTATCCATTTTGAATCATGAGTTTTGTGCACTTTGCGATATCCTTTATTTACCTAATTATTGATTTTATCGATTGATTAATATTTGGTTCTCAACCTTTGGCGCAGCATTTTTATTTATATGGGACACAGATGGCCAAAAAAAAATCTGACAGAGGTTATAACCCTCCCTTACTCTATCCAAAATGTAAAAAAAAAAAAAAAAGCTTTGCCTATAGTTCTACTTTAAGACATTGCTATACATATTTTCTAGCAAAAGATGGGGGGTGTGTTCTCTTCTGACTTGTTCATGTCTATTTTTAACACAGCAGATATGAAAAAGAATCTTTAAAACCACAAAGCTTCCATACAGCTCCATCTTCTAGCTGCAAGTGGTATATATGAAAGAAATCTAATGCAATTTTATATTTATCTAATTGAAAGGAAAACTTTTTTTATTTATTACTAAACTAAATACATCATATTTAAAAATACCCTGTATTCTGCTTAACCTGACATAACCATATCATTCATTGAGAGTACTTTGTTGGAGTTCTTGAGATCTACAAAGGATCAATGCATGCAGAACTGCTTTCCAGATGTGTGTTGAATCTGTCGATGTCCGCATTGGGTCTCAGCACTTCTCAGCTCCACCTGTCAATTCTAGCCATTAGTTGGGGGTCCTAGTCACCGCAAAGGGTAACTAAATGAAAGAACTCATTTTTTTCATTGATAGTCTAAAACAGAGTTCCACTTTTCAAGCCAAGTGAAAAGCTTTTAATGTAGCATGAAAAACCACCTCTGCTGAATCTACATGGCTATAACAGCTTGAAAAGCTTTGGCAGGCAACATGTAAAATGTTTCAAGGAACTGATGATATGGTCCAATAACCATTGTACTAAAAGCAGAAAGCCAACTTAAAATAATTGTAAAGGCATATTTTTTTTTAAAGTAAGAAGGATGTTATATTTACAGTACCTGCCCTGTGCAATGGTATTGTACAGAAAGGCCCCTTACCTCCTCTTCTGGTGCCACCGGCGCTGTCCGCTCCTCCTTTTCTCCAAGTGCCCCCAAAACAAGCTGTTTGCTATGGGGGGCACTTGTTCAGGTGTGTTCCCGAGCTGTCCGTAGACACACACAGCTCAGCTTGATATACTGGTATGCCCGCGCTTTTTGACACTCTGCTGGTGATGTAAATAAATCCAAATACATATATTAGGGCTGCTGCTGTATGATTGGTTGACAAACCCATAGTATTATTCCAGAGAACTACAGCACTACCATGATCCGCCTTATTAGTGTATGTAACATAACATGCATTTACTTTTTACCTCTGCATTAGGGTTAAAAAAACCTTCAAGTATCATCTACCCCCGCCCCCCTTTAACCACTCACCTGGCTTCTATTTCGATCCAGTGCTGTGTCCATCTGCAGTAGCGCTGGTCTCTTTCCCTTTTCTCACAAAACACAGAGGCAGCAGTGGAGCCATTGGCTCCTGCTGCTGTCAATCAAATCATGTGACAAGGGAGTTGGGGGCGGGTCTAAGCTGCTCTGTTTTAATCTAGAGAACTGCCACTATCCTCCTAATTCTTATGTATAACATAGCATAAGTGCTCAGTGCCTCCTATCTATTCATGTTTTATGTGAATTCGTCAACATTTGAAACAATTCATAAGAAAAAATATATAAACATCATACAAATAAAAAATAATAAATAAATAAGAATTGCGCAAATTCATATACAGCTGCAAAAAAAAAGTATGTGAACCCTTTGGAATGATATGGATTTCCTGCACAAATTGGTCACAAAATGTGATCTGATCATCATCTAAGTCACAACAATAGACAATCACAGTCTGCTTAAACTAATAACACACAAAGAATGAAATGTTGCCATGTTTTTATTGAACACACCATGTAAAAATTCACAGTGCAGGTGGAAAAAGTATGTGAACCTTTGGATTTAATAACTGGTTGAACCTCCTTTGGCAGCAATAACTTCAACCAAACGTTTCCTGTAGTTGCAGATCAGACGTGCACAAAGGTCAGGAGTAATTCTTGACCATTCCTCTTTACAGAACTGTTTCAGTTCAGCAATATTCTTGGGATGTCTGGTGTGAATCACTATCTTGAGGTCATACCACAGCATCTCAATCGGGTTGAGGTCAGGACTCTGACTGGGCCACTTCAGAAGGCGTATTTTCTTCTGTTTAAGCCATTCTGTTGTTGATTTACTTCTATGCTTTCGGTCATTGTCCTGTTGCAGCACACATCTTCTGTTGAGCTTTAGCTGGTAGACAGATAGCCTTAAGTTCTCCTGCAAAATGTCTTGATAAACTTGGGAATTCATTTTTCCTTCGATGATAGCAATCCGTCCAGGCCCTGATGCAGCAAAGCAGCCCCAAACCATGATGCCCCCACCACCATACTTCACAGTTGGGATGACGTTTTGATGTTGGTGTGCTGTGCCTCTTTTTTGCCACACATAGTGTTGTGTGTTTCTTCCAAACAACTCAACTTTGGTTTCATCTGTCCGCACAATATTTTGCCAGTACTGCTGTTGAACATCCAGGTGCTCTTGTGCAAACTGTAAACGTGCAGCAATGTTTTGTTTGGACAGCAGTGGCTTCCACTGTGGTATCCTCCCATGAAATCCATTCTTGTTTAGTGTTTTACGTATTGTAGATTCGCTAACAGGAATGTTAGCATTTGTCAGTGACTTTTGTAAGTCTTTAGCTGACACTCTAGGATTCTTCTTCACCTCATTGAGCAGTCTGCGCTGTGCTCTTCATCTTTACAGGATGGCCACTCCTAGGGAGAGTAGCAGCAGTGCTGAACTTTCTCCATTCATAGACCATTTGTCTTACTGTGGATTGATGAACAGCAAGGCTTTTGGAGATACTTTTATAACCCTTTCCAGCTTTATGAAAGTCAACAATTCTTAATCGTGGGTCTTCTGAAAGCTCTTTTGTGTGAGGCATCATTCACATCAGGCAATGCTTCTTGTGAAAAGCAACCCCAGAACTGGTGTGTGTTTTTATAGGGCAGGGCAGCTGTAACCAACACCTCCAATCTCATCTCATTGATTGGACTCCAGTTGGCTGACATCTTACTCCAATTGGCTCTTGGAGATGTCATTAGTCTAGGGGTTCACATACTTTTTCCACCTGCACTTTGAATGTTTACATGGTGTGTTCAATAAAAACATGGCAACATTTCATTCTTTGTGTGTTATTAGTTTAAGCAGACTGTGATTGTCTATTGTTGTGACTTAGATGATGATCAGATTACATTTTATAACCAATTTGTGCAGAAATCCATATCATTCCAAAGGGTTCACATACTTTTTCTTGCAGCTGTAAATAAATATTGTTACTCACATTACCACTCAAATAAAATGCTTCATGCAATATTGCAAGATGAGTGATTTTTCTTAATCTGATGAAATATCACAGGATGAATGCACCTGCTATGCTTGTTTGACTCAGTAAGTCTTTTGCCTTCTGTAAGTGGGGGAACACAGGAGGGGAGCACGCAACTGTGATATTTCATCAGATTAAGAAAAATCACTCATGTTGCAATATTGCACAGAGCACTCTATTTGAGCACTTCTCAGATGTACACAGACTTTATGAATTGTGATTAACACTAATTATTCATATGAATAAATGTATCTTGGTCTCATCAGACCACAGGAAATGGTTCCAGTAATCCACGTCCTTAGTCTGCTTGTCTTCAGCAAACTGTTTGCGGGCTTTCTTGTGTATCATCTTTAGAAGAGGCTTCCTTCTGGGACGACAGACATGCAGAACAATTTGATGCAGTGTGTGGCGTATGGTCTGAGCACTGACAGGCTGACCCCCCCACCCCTTCAACTTCTGCAGCAATGCTGGCAGCACTCATACATCTATTTCCCAAAGACAATCTCTAGATATGACACTAAGCACGTGCACACAACTCCTTTGGTCGACCATAGCGAGGCCTGTTCTGAGTGGAACCCATACTTTTAAACCGCTGTATGGTATTGGCCACCGTGCTGCAGCTCAGTTTCAGGGCCTTGGCAATCTTCTTATAGCCTAGGCCATCTATATGTAGAGCAACAATTCTTTTTTTCAGATCCTCAGAGAGTTCTTTGCCATGAGGTGCCATATTGAACTACCAGTGACTAGTATGAGCGAGTGAGAGCGATAACACCAAATTTAACACATCTGCTCCTCATTCACACCTGAGACCTTCTAACACTAATGAGTCACATGACATCTGGGAGGTAAAATGGCTAATTGGGCCCAATTTGGACTTTTTTACTTAGGGGTGTACTCACTTTTGTTGCCAGCGGTTAAGACATTAACAGCTGTGTGTTGAGGTATTTTGAGGGGACAGCACATTTACACTGTTATACAAGCTGTATACTCACTACTTTACATTGTAGCAAAGTGTCATTTCTTCAGTGTTGTCACATGAAAAGATATAATAAAATATTTACAAAAATGTGAGGGGTATACTCACTTTTGTGAGATACTATATATACATAATCATTTATTTTAAATGACTTGTTTATGCTATGCATTTTATTTGCTATATAAAGAATTTATTTTGCAGCTAGAGGTACATTGTTAGTATTTTTCTTCAACCAAAATATCAAACTTAATGGTTTTACATTGAAAAATGCAAATTGAATTATAATATATTTTTTAATAAAGCAAGCTGGAGTGACGCTTTATATAACCCTATTCAGCTCCTATTTTGATGTTCATGGCATGACTGTCCTCCCCCTTGTAGTGGTGCTGAGTGTCGCGCCATTGATGGAATCCCTGTTTTGTCTCTGCCTTTCACAGTGATTTCCCATCATTATGGACCTCTTGAATCCCTTGAATAAAAATGCAGTCCTTCCTGACAGTCTCTTTCTTTGCTTTCCTTTCTGTGTGATTTTCCGTCATTATGGTTCTTGAATTTCTTGAATAATGATATATGCTATGAACAAATAGATGGAGGAGTAATGGTTTCATCAGTGTTTTCTGAGATTTGTACCCTGGCTTCAGCAGCATGCACAGGAGCAAAGAGCTGTTTGTAGAGCAATATTTTACATTCCACTGACTATCCTGTTCATACATTTGTAATTCCCTTTTCCCTTGCTGCATACGTTTTCTCTCTTCAAGCCTGTCTTTAAATACAAAGCTGCTTGTTTGCATATCGCTGGAAAACTTGTGTCTTAGATTCGTTAGCCATGACCTTCTGTAGAGGCTTCTTGAGAAAGTTTTCTAGAATTGATGAGGAGCTGTTGTCTCTGATATGCCATTCTGTACTAACCGTGCCAACATAAACTTAATGATGTTGTTCAGGAAATAACATATGTCTTACTTATTATCACTTCTTTATGCCTAACACATGCTAGACTACGTTGTGTACAGTAAACAGAGATTGTTGCTTATTTTTTTGCCTGCTCTGTACATCTATATACCTATCAATGTATCCCTGGGTATGATTAAAGGCCACCAGCCACTACATCTAATTGCTAGAAATCTGTGGAGTGCATGCAGCATGCAGAGACAGTACTGACTTTTGGAAAAAATCAGGATTAAATAGCAACCCCAAGTGCATCCAGCCATGCAATATGATATTCTATAACTTATTGAAGGGTTCCCTTTAATAGAAAATTGATTCATTCAAAAGAAAATTCCCCTAAGGGTTTGGGACTTTAGAGGCACTTGATATAACTACAAAAAAAAGTATATTGTATAAAAATTGCACGTTTTATTAACACAAGATTAAAAATAGCAAACACGTACAAAAAGTATTTTATACAGCAAACAATTGACCATATTGTGTCAATACACAGGAAGATGACAGTGTAATGTAGCATTACAATACCCAACGCGTTTCAAAGCTATTTATGCTTCTTCTTCAGGGATATATATCTTTGCTATGTTCAATCTATCATCTGTGTTAATGCCCAATTTGTGTTTGCACATAGGAAATAAAAACACCTGTCTCAGGTCCTATTGCCAGGTCCGGGCCGCATCAAAAATCTAATCTGATGGTTGTTGGGAATCCCTTAGGATAAAGGAGGGTCTTGTAGCCCACGGCCTGAGGGGATATTGGCGAATGAAGCCCACACAGCAACAAGGAGCCCTTTGTTGACAGAAAACTCAACGACTTAAAAGGTGACCAAACACCAGCTATGTGTATTGACACAATATGGTCAATTGTTTGCTGTATAAAATACTTTTTGTACTTGTGTGCTGTTTTTAACCACTTGCCGACCGGTCACGTTGACCCTATTGCGGCAAAGTGGCTCGATATCGTCCAGCGACGTAGACTAGATCACTGCCATTACTAGTTAAAAAAACCAATAAAAATGACATAAATTTCCCGTAGTTAGTAGCTGCGATAACTTTTGCGCAAACCAATCAAAACACGCTTATTGCAATTTTTTTTTTACCAAAAATATGTAGCAGAAAGCAGAAAACAAATTGGCCTAAAATGTTAAAACATGTTGATTTTTACATTTTTTTGGGGGGGAATTTCATATAAAAAAAATGTGAAAAATATTGTTATATTTTTCAAAATTGTCGCTCTTTTTTTGTTTATAGCAAAAAAAGTAAAAATCGCACAGGGGATCAAATACCGCCAAAAGAAAGCTCTATTTGTGGGGAAAAAAAAGACATAAATGTAATTTGGGTACAGCATCGCACGACCGTGCAATTGTCTGTTAAAATAACGCCGTGCTGAATCGCAAAATATGGCCTGGTCAGGAATGGGGTAAAATCTTCCGGTCTTAAAGTGGTTAAAAATATGCTCATTGAGAATTTTTTTGTCAAAGACATGTAGCTAAATACATTTTGGCCTAAATATATGACAAAAATTGAATATATTGGATATTTTTTAACTGTCATAGTAGAAAAATATTGTTATTTTTTCAAAATTGCCGCATTTTTTTATTAATATCGCAAAAAATGAAAATCGTACAGGTGATTAAATACCACCAAAAGAAAGCTCTGTTTGTGGAAAAAAAAGGACGTAAATTTCGTTTGGGTACGGCGTTGCATGACCGCGCAATTGTCAGTTAAATTCGCACAGTGCCGAATCGTAAAAAGTGGCCTGGACGTACAGCAGGAAAATCCCCTGGTGGTAAAGTGGTTAATCTTGTGTTAATAAAACATGCAATTTTTATACAATATACTTTTTTTGTACTTATACTGTATCAAGGGCCTCTAAAGTCCCAAACACTTAAGGGGATTTGGTTTTGCTGACTTTAAACGAATGTGGTACAATAATTCAGAGAAACTTCTGCTGAGAAAATGTATCTATTTGCCCTGAACTGCTTTGGGGGATATTTTGGGGGTGTCTCTCATTGAGTACATTTCTTAAACCAGGACGTCACAAGACCCCGTTCACACTGGGGGCGACCTGTCGCCTGACAGGTCGCCGTAGGTCGCCTGCCATAGAGAAGCTGTGGACCCGTTCTAATAGGAGCGACACAAGTCGCTCCGACTTAGAAAAAGGGTCCGGAGCTTCTTTGGGGCGACCTGGAGCGACCTGCATTGACTTCAATGTTATGAAGTCCGTGCCGGCCGCTCCGAGGTCGCGGTGCGAGCTGCGCGCCGCGACCTGTGAGGTCGCCCCGGCAAGTCGGATCGCCCCAGTGTGAACGGGGTCTTAGGGATTCCTGGAGTGCAGAAGAGCAAATATAACAGCACCAATCAGCATTTGTCTGTGCCTAATTTTCATTTGAAACATTGTTTCTAACAATAAGAGACAGATTTTCTTTACAGGTACACTTTGGGCAATTTCAAACATTCAGCGTTGAAATACTGCAGGAACTATATTCAACTTTTCCTAACTGTCTATTATTTACACCCACCTCTGGGATCTCTATCCCGCATATCAGACTTTTTCACACTATACTGTAAGTCAGTGGCGGCTGGTGCTCAAAATTTTTGGGGGGGCGCAAAAAGAAAAATGTAATAAGCATTGCTTCGCGTCAAAAAACGCAGTAAAAAATTGTGTGACTTTGAAGTCATGGTACAGGCATGGCACAGGTGATGGTATAGGCATGGCATAGGTGATGGTACAGGCATGGCACAGGTGATGGTATAGGCATGACATAGGTGATGGTACAGGCATGGCACAGGTGATGGTATAGGCATGGCACAGATATGGTATAGGCAAGTCACAGGTCATGGTACAGGAGATGGTATATGCCCCCTTTCAATGCAGTGACCAGCGTACATGCCCCCTTTCAATGCAGAGACCAGTGTACATGCCCCCTTCAATGCAGAGTTCAGCGTGCGTGCCCCCTTCAATGCAATGAACATTGTGCTGTGCCACCTTCAATGCAATAAACACTGTGCTATGCCCCCTTCAATGCAATAAACACTGTGCTGTGCCCCCACAATGCAGAGTTCAGCGTGCATGCCCCCTTCAATGCAACTGTGCTGTGCCCCCTTCAATGCAATGAACAATGTGCTGTGCCCCCTTCAATCCAATAAACACTGTGCTGTGCCCCCTTCAATGCAATAAACACTGTGCTATGCCCCCTTCAATGCAATAAACACTGTGCTGTGCCCCCTTCAATGCAATGAACACTGTGCTATGCCCCCTTCAATGCAATAAACACTGTGCTGTGCCCCCTTCAATGCAATAAACACTGTGCTGTGCCCCCTTCAATGCAATGAACACTGTGCTGTGCCCCCACAATGCAATGAACACTGTGCTGTGCCCCCTTCAATGCAATAAACACTGTGCTGTGCCCCCTTCAATGCAATAAACACTGTGCCCCCTTCAATGCAATGAACTCTGTGCTGTGCCCCAACAATGCAGAGTTCAGCGTGCATGCCCCCTTCAATGCAACTGTGCTGTGCCCCCTTCAATGCAATGAACACTGTGCTGTGCCCCCACAATGCAGAGTTCAGCGTGCATGCCCCCTTCAATGCAACTGTGCTGTGCCCCCTTCAATGCAATAAACACTGTGCAGAGTTCAGCGTGCGTGCCCCCTTCAATGCAACTGTTCCGTGCCCCCATCAATGCAGAGTTCAGCGTGCGAGCCCCTTTCAATGCAGAGCGCCACAGCATTGTCCCCAATCACTGCAGAGCGCCACAGCATTGTCCCCAATCACTGCAGAGTGCCACAGCATTGTCCCCAATGATTGCCGAGTGCCACAGCATTGTACCCCAATGATTGCAGAGTGCCACAGCATTGTACCCCAATGTTTGCAGAGTGGCCACAGCATTGTCCCCCAATGATTGCAGAGCGCCACAGCATTGTCCCCCAATGATTGCAGAGCGCCACAGCATTGTCCCCCAATGATTGCAGAGCGCCACAGCATTGTCCCCCAATGATTGCAGAGTGCCAGCATTGTCCTCCAATGATTGCAGAGCGCCACAGCTTTGTCCCCCAATGATTGCAGAGTGCCAGCATTGCCCCCCAATGATTGCAGAGCGCCACAGCTTTGTCCCCCAATGATTGCAGAGCGCCAGCATTGCCCCCCAATGATTGCAGAGCGCCACAGCTTTGTCCCCCAATGATTGCAGAGCGCCACAGCTTTGTCCCCCTATGATTGCAGAGTGCCAGCATTGTCCCCCAATGATTGCAGAGCACCAGCATTATCCCCCAATGATTGCAGAGTGCCAGCATTGTCCCCCAATGATTGCAGAGCGCCAGCTTTGTCCCCCAATGATTGCAGAGTGCCAGCATTGTCCCCCAATGTTTGCAGAGCGCCAGCATTGTCCCCCAATGATTGCAGAGCGCCAGCTTTGTCCCCCAATGATTGCAGAGTGCCAGCATTGTCCCCCAATGTTTGCAGAGTGCCAGCATTGTCCCCCAATGATTGCAGAGCGCCAGCTTTGTCCCCCAATGATGGCAGAGTGCCAGCATTGTCCCCCAATGTTTGCAGAGTGCCAGCATTGTCCCCCAATGATTGCAGAGCACCAGCTTTGTCCCCCAATGATTGCAGAGTGCCAGCATTGTCCCCCAATGTTTGCAGAGTGCCAGCATTGTCCCCCAATGATTGCAGAGCGCCAGCATTGTCCCCCAATGATTGCAGAGCGCCACAGCATTGTCCCTCAATGATTGCAGAGTGCCAGCATTGTCCCCCAATGATTGCAGAGTGCCAGCATTGTCCCCCAATGATTGCAGAGTGCCAGCATTGTACCCCAATCGATGCAGAGACCAGCGTGCATGCTCCCTTCAAACTTACCTGGTGGCGGGGCGGCTCAGCTTCTTCCTCTTCTGCGGCGGGTCCTTCTCCCTCGTCTCGGCGGCGGGAACCGGCGGGCGGCCTGCTCCCTTCAAACTTACCTGGTGGCGGCGCGGCTCAGCTTCTTCCTCCTCTTCTGCGGCGGGTCCTTCTCCCTCGTCTCGGCGGCGGGAACCGGCGGGCGGCCTCTCCTTTTCTCTGAGCGGCGGTGACGGTGAGTGACTGACGCACGCACCGGCACCGCCCCCATTGCGACGTCAGCGATATCCTGGATGATGATTGGTCCAGGCTGTAGACTGGACCAATCACAGCCAGGATATCAGAAAGTGGGGGTGTCCAACCGCAAAGACTTGCGCCCAGGATACCCCCTACCCCCCCAGAAGGCAGCCAATCGGCGCCTCTTCTGTGACGTAACCCCACCCCCCCCCAGCCACCAGTTCCTTCAGGCGAGGCCGGCGAGCCCAATTTTTTTTTTTTGTACAACTTTATTTGTTCGTTTTGTTTTTTTTTTTTTTTTTTCGTTTTTTTTAGGGGTAGGGGGGCGGCGCCCTGGCGCCCCCTATGCACGGGCCGCCACTGCTGTAAGTGTCGCTATACACTGGCTAACAGTAGCAGCCGGTCCATAAAGGGCGTCGCCCCCCTAGTTTGCATTTGGTTTGCATGCAGGGCTCATAGCTTTCTATGAATTTTTTTTTTCAAGCACAATTAGAGTTGGCCTGAAAAAGGTTGGGCTCTGGGCGCAGATAACTGCGCCCTGAACCCACCCACACGTGACACTAGCGAATCAATATTCGCTATTGATTTTCGGCTTCTCCTTTATGGCCAATCAGGGCAAGAGGCAGATCTGAAAAAGAGGGAGGAAAAGCCAAGGAAGCCGCAGCGGTGGAGAAGTGAGCGCTGACCTGGGGGGGATTGTGCATGACAGAGAAGGAGGAGCTATTGTTGCATTGTTGGGTGTTGATGTACCCATTATTGCACATAGGGTTGAAGGGCATGAGAGAAAATGGAAACATGGAGGGTGCAGAGAAGTGCTGAAAATAGTTGCCGTACTTGACAGCTATGCCACTCCCGCAGCTGCCAATACACACGCAAGAACTGTACACGGTGCACCCCATCTGGAACTGTTGCTGGTGTAGGTGGAGGTGGCCTGATGTTTGGCTGGCAACTTACAAGTTTATGGTTAGGCAGTTTCCTCTGCCGCTGTAGTAGCTGTTGTCAGATACAGATGTCGGGCTTGAGCTGGGCACTGGGCAGCTGGCAGGTTGGCTATGCTGCTGTATGATGTAGATGTGAGGCTGTTCGAAGATGAAGTGCTGTTTGCGCAGAAGTTGCCGCCCCACCAAAAATGTTTAGCACTTGCCACCACTGCTGGCTAATTGTATTCCAATGGAAGTCTCCTTCAACCCCTATTACCCAACTCAAGGCGAGAGTGCATATAATTAGTTTTATGGAAAAAATATTCCATAATCTATATAATTCTACACATTTCTATGACAAAAAATGGGATTCTTGGTTTAAATACTCTGAGATTCTCTTTCAACTCTTAGATAACTAAGCTCATTCATGTTGAAGACTTGGTAAATAATGGAAGATTTTTGTCCAGTTCATCTATCATATTACTTATGTTAAAAAATATATATGAACTATATCACAATAGCTATATATACTGTATATGTACCAAAATGTTTTTATAAACCTGCTTTGTAATTTTAATAATTGAATGCAACTCAATAACCTTTTCTACATTTTTGCAATGCATTTTTTTTATGCAAATCTTTACTTTTACCACCATTTTATACTGAATAAAAAAGTTTGTAAACAAAAAAACAAAAAAAATAAATGCTGCAGGAAACCCAGACTACCGTGTTTCCCCGAAAATAAGACCTACCCTGAAAATAAGACCTACTGTTATTTTCAGGGAGGGCTGCAATAAAAGCCCTACCCCAAAAATAAGCCCTAATTTGAAGGGTTTGTAAAATCCTAGAATCCACTCTATTACTGTTTTATATAATGTCCAATGTGTGTGTTTCTGTATTGTAATGGTGTGAAATACCTTCAGTACAGCGCCGCTCGGCGCTCAGCTGATCTCCTTCTCTTCTCCCAGCTGTCAGCGGGGAATCTCAGCCCCTTCCCTCTGCAGTGCTCACATTGGGTCACGGAAGCGCCGAGTATTATATTATGACTGTGTGAAATACCTTCGTTACAGCGCCGCTCAGCGCTTCCGTGACCCGCTCTGAGCACTGCAGAGGGGAGGGGCTGTGATCCCCCGCAGACAGCTATGAGAAGAGAAGGAGAGCAGTTTGAGATCAGCTGAGCGCCGAGTGGTGTGTTCCGAAGGTATTTCACACAATTATAATACAGAAACACACGCGTTGGACATTATACGATATAATACTAGGAGAGCTCCAGGTGGTCACGGAAGCGCCGAGTGGCTCTCTAACAAAGGTATTTCACACAATTACAATACAGGAACACACACATTGGACATTATATAATACTAATAATAGAGTGGATTCTAGGATTTTACAAACACTCTTACCCGGTTCACACAGGGGATTCCTGACAGGGGAGGCAGGGAGGGAGAGGGGGAGAGAAGACAGCACATTACACAATAAGACCTACCCCGAAAATAAGCCCTTCTGTGTCTTTTGGTGCCAAAATTTTTTTTCGGAGAAACATGGTAGCTGTATGGAGTAACACCTGCAACTGAAATCTGAAAAAAGTATCCAGGCCATAGCTCCACTCCTATTGCACCGTACAGAGAATGGTACATGTGGGAGAGAAGTCACAGTGAGGAAGGCTGCACAGAATAAATGGCAAGAGGCTTCAGTCCCAATCAAATGCTTTGTAAAATTCCCTGCTCAGTCCAATATTTAATTCTGAACATTTATCATTCATGTAATAGACAGGACATTGTGGCTGCAGCCCAATGTTAATTATTCTTTGACTTCATTAACAAGTAAATTGTGTTTATTGTCAAAACTTAAAGTAGAACTATAGGCAAAACGTTTTTTTTTTTTTTAAATTTTGGATAGTGCAAGGGAGGGTTATAACCCATGTCAGTTTTTTTTTTTTCCACCATCTGTGTCTCATTGTGGAGATTTCCCTACACTTCCTGTCCCATAGCCAGACAGGAAGTGGAAGCAAATCCCTGCAAATTAAGTGAATTTCTTGGGGACCCCCAGGTCACCAGAACTAGTGTCCACATTGGAAGATTTCCCCTCTATTACTTTTCTGGGGACAACCCAAAATTTGGGGATTTTCTTTTACTGGCGCTTTCAATGAAAATGGTAAACAGGACAAATAGAGGGAGTGAATCTCCCTAACAGGGGCACAGGCAGAAATAAAAACCTGACAGGGGTTTAATCCCTCTCCACTCCATCCAAACCTAAAAAAAAAGTTTAGCCTTTAGTTATACTTTAAAATAATATATCAATTTCCACTCTGTATTTGAATATTTTCTAACCTACTTCAAACAGTCTGAATAATCTTGTAAACTTACTTTGTTAAGACCCCCACACATTTATTTCCTTGAATTCTGTGACACATATTCACTATGCCCTGTGAGTAGGCACTGCTGTGTCACACATTTTACAGAGCCTGCCTTCTGAAGTGCAAAGGTGCTGAGGAGGAGTTTCAGGAGGCGGAGTCAGTACAGGAATCACTGATTGCAGGCAGCAAGGTACCATGGAATATGTAGTCCTTAGAAATTGAAAGTAAACAAGAGGAGAAGCTGCAAAGCATGTAGGGAACCCAGGAGATGGCCAGCAGACAGGCAGAAATCACAACATTAAAGGAGATTTCAAGTAAACCTATTTTGGATTATCATAAGAACAATTTTTTGTAATGCTTTTACAATGCCGATGTTATAAAATGAAAGTGTATGCTGTGATTATTGAACACCTTTAACAGAAGATAAGTATTTACCTGAAATGCACACAGTATATGTGAATTGTTCAACTTCCCTCAAGATTTATTGTGATTAAGCAGATATTTACCTGAGAATGACATTCAGCTTTTAGCGCTATTGAACTTTGAATGACAATTGCATGATCACGCAACACTGTACACAAACAACATTTTAATCATTTGTTACACACAAATAGAGCTTTCTTTTGGTGGTACTTAATTAGCGCTGTTTAGTTTATTTTTTTAAATAAACAAAAAAAGTATCTTCCTTTTCTTGGGCCTTTTTCCTAATTCCCCTCTCCACCTTGTAGCCTAAACTTTCATTTCCGGGTTTCACCTTATTTGCTACTTCTCAGCATTGTTTCTAATTCCACACTCCTTGAACGCTCTTTGGGACTGTGCTTTCATCTAGATATTATGCCACGTAATAATAGCACCATGCACTGCAACATGTGTAAACACTTTTGTACTTCCTCAATAGACCACCTGGTGGCTGCAAGTCCTTCACCACCTATTTTTATTTTAATTCATCTTCACCCTTCTTTTCCAAGTTTTTTGTCATTTCGTGCCTTGTCCGAATATGTTGTGCCCCCTCAGCTCCTGGGAGAGTCGCACTTCCAGCCATGCCCAGCAATCCACATCAGCATGTAATAGTAGATCTGAGCTGCATTGTAAGTTGATGAGGTTTGGGTTTTCTCCTCCTTCTCAATACTATATTATTTTTGTATCCCTTGATATACATTCATATATCTTTTGCAGATACATAGTATATACCTGCCCCTGATGAAGTGGAACCCAGTCCAGAGAAACGCATCGGGCCTACTCTGATGCCATTCAGCATTATGTATTGACAGCCATACTATACAATTGTTTGCGCAATTGTGTGATTTTATTATATGCATTCAGCTCATATCTACAATGTCTGTTATTTAACCTATTATTTTCATTTCTGTCATATGCGCTGTTATTGTCATTGCAATAAACATGATTTTATTTCAATTGGCCGTGTCACACGCCTCATTTAAAGTCTCAAACTCCCCCTCTCTCATATTATTATTTTTGCTTTACTTTATTGTGAGTTACCTTTTATTTATTTTTTTTTTTAGAAAATTGTTATTTGCCATAGAAAGAGATACAGAAAATTGTGTCACATCATGTCAATACAAATTCTACACAGATCAATAACAAAACATTACAAAGACAATATACAAGCTTTATTCAGCAGTGCACCCAGTGTAACCCATATATCATGTTATATGGAAATCTGTATAAACTTTGGTTACGTATGTACAGCATTGTTTGAATTAACAACCAATAAACAAAACCTTATTCTAACATGGAGTGCATCATTCCTAATGTTTGATCTTATCTAAAAATGCCAGGTTTCTAAAATCTATGGTATACATCTGTCAACAGCCTCGCCACCAGATTCAGGGTGAGGGAATTCCCTTTCAGTATCCACCACCAAGAATATACAACCCATCCTGATAGGTAACAGCAAAGTCTGAATAATTATGTACCCTCTAAGGCAGGGGTGTCCAACCTTTTAACCTTCCTGGGCCACATTGGAAGAAGAGGAATTGTCTTGGGATGCACATAAAATACATTAACAATAAGGATCCCCGATGAGCAGAAAAGTCGGGCAAATCAAAAGTTAGCAAGCACTGTTATGTAACCTCTGAGTAATCATGCTTACTAAATCCTGGACCCTGGATCTTGTCTCCCAGAGTACACAGAACATGGAAATGCAATTATTTTAGTAAATATAAACTTCTTATTTCATCAGCAGTATATAGCAGTCTTATGACTTCTATCAGTGTCTGGTAAAGCATGTAGGAGGAGTTTTCATACTTCACTGGCTGTCCTACGAGGCTGCATGACCTCTGACCCTCTGTCTGAACAATGCTGATTGGCCCTGTGCTGATCGGCCCTGTGCTGATCACATACACCCTCCGAAATATAAAAAAAAATCTCTAGCAATACGCACAAAACTGAGCATGTGCAGAGTGCCCCCAAGGCTCTGTACTATCAGCAGATGGATTAGGGACAGTAAAAGAAGAGGAGGATCAGAGAAGACAGGATCAAAAAGATTTTTACACAATGCAGAGGATAAACCCCTTAGGTTCCACAGTGAGTATAACAAGCATGCTTTACTGCATATTTGGGCTGATTTTACTGTTGTGGGTTTAGTAACACTTTCATTTTTTTGTAATATTTTTTATTATGAATGTAAAAGAGGGCAACATTAACCTAGTGCAATATTTCACACTGTTTTTGATAAACAATATCTTGTTTGATGGATGTATTAGTGATTCTCAGTGAATTCTCAAGGTGCTCATTAGATATTTTGGTTCTAACTTTGCCCTTCATGGGCTTCATCCTTGAACCTAGTGGCTCACAAATATAGGTGCTGCTAAAAAAAATGATGACATGAATAAGGCGTGATTGTGAAGAGTGGAATATTTTTCATTGGGAAGATAAAACTTAGAAAAGTCCAGTAAAGAGACACTGTCAAAGTTTTCTTTGGCTACATGTGTTTGCTAAATGTAAACGCATTTTTACAACAAATTCCCTGGAAAAAAAATCAACATTTTATAGTAAGCTTGTGTTTGTGTTGTAGCCATCTTTGGCCATAGGTTGGACACCCCTGCTCAAAGGTTTTCTGTGAGTTTACCCACCTATACCATATTTTTTTTCAGTTTTACCCCATTTTAGACAAAACATAAATTTCACTCCTAACAGTTCAGTTCTGGGTCCAATTTTGTTCAATTTATTCATAAATAGTATTGAGGACGGGGTCAGTAGCTCGATCTCAGTTTTTGCAGATGACACAAAATTGAGCAGGGCAATAACTTCACATCGGGAGGCAGAAATTTTGCAGAATGACCTGAACAAAATAACAGAGTGGGCAACTACGTGGCAAATGAGGTTTGATGTGGATAAGTGCAAGGTATTGCACTTAGGGACTAATAACGTAAAAGCAAAATACACGCTAGGGGGGGAACCTCTGAGGGTATCAAAAATGGAGACAGATCTGGGAGTCTTAGTAGAAGATAGATTTAGCAAGAGTATGCAATGTCAAGCTGCGGCTGCCAAAGCCGGCAGAATATTAGCATGCATAAGGAAGGGGATGTATTCCAGAGACAAAACTATAATCCTTCCACTTTATAAATCACTGGTTCGACCACATCTGGAGTATTCTGTCCATTTCTGGTCACCAGTCCTCAGAAGGGATGTGTTGGAGCTGGAGAGAGTACAAAGAAGGGCAACAAAACTTATTAGGGGATTAGAGGACCTTAATTACAAAGAGCGTTTAGAGGTGCTTGATTTATTCCCCCTGGAGAAGAGACGCCTGAGAGGGGACATGATGGCAATTTACAAATACCTCAACGGTGATCAGAGCATAGAAAAAAAACTATTTTGTAGCAAGGAATGCATGAGGACACGAGGCCATACAATGCAATTAGAAGAGAAGCGTTTAAACCTCAGGCTACGCAGGGGGTTCTTTACAGTAGGGGCTACAAGACTGTGGAATTCTCTGCCACAAATGGTAGAAACTGCGGGGAGTATGACTACTTTTAAAAGACTCTTGGACACACATCTCAAGGATATTAACATTCAGGGGTATGGGAAATGATTCACACCGACTAAGGTTGAACTGGATGGACTATTGTCTTTATTGAACCTCAACTACTATGTAACTATGTAACATGTCATATTTTTTTGTTATTGTAAAAGCAGCGATGATAAAAATCCATACAACTATTAATCAAAAAATGTTGGATGTACAGTATATTGCCATTAAAGTACCATTGCACATTATTGAATATTTTCCAGCAGCTCTACCGATTCGGCATCACAAAACTTTATTATTTCCTTTGTACTTTGTGTATTGTTTACATTACAGGCAAGTCACATTAAAACTTCTATCACCTAATACACTTATAGAAAGGATACAGAACGGCAATCTTTAATTAGGAAGTTTATATCAAAACCTGTGAATAAGTCTGTGCTTTATTTGGCCTCTAATTAAAGCCACATATTTCATTATATAAAACACCTACTTTGATTACCATGCCATATAAGTCAGATTAAATGTTTGTATATTAAAATAGAGGTCAAAGGTGATTTCTCTCAATGTTCTATTAAAGACAGACTTTTCTATAAGGTTTAGCCCCTTTATGGCTCCTACATTGATAAATATTTACCAAAGTGATACCATAGCTGGTTTTATTTAGTGATTTGAATGTTTTTCCTTGCAATATTGTTTATATGATAAACACCAGAGCCCGCAAAGAACTAAAGATAATGTAAGCCATATGTTAGAGTAAGGGAGTTTTTCCAATGTGATATGATTTGCTCTGAGCTAAATTGTAAAATCTAGTCTCAAAGGTCAGAAAAGGGATGCTACAGGAGAGAAATATGTACAGTATAAGAAGTATTGATTTATTAGGTTGTGTAAACAACATATAGAATATAAGAAGAAATCTTCTTAGAGTGATATGGGCTAACATTATGGACACATACACTATATTACCAAAAGTATTAGGGCGCCTGCCTTTAAACGCACATGAACTTTAATGGCATCCTTGTCTTAGTCCATAGGGTTCAATATTGGGTTGGCCCACCCTTTGCAGCTATAACAGCTTCAACTCTTCTGGGAAGGCTGTCCACAAGGTTTAGGAGTGTGTCTATGGGAATGTTTGATCATTCTTCCAGAAACGCATTTGTGAGGTCAGGCACTAATGTTGGATGAGAAGACTTGGCTTGCAGTCTGCACTCTAATTCATCCCAAAAGTGTTCTATCGGATGCAGGCCAGTCAAGTTCCTCCACCCCAAACTCACTCATCCATGTCTTTATGGACCTTGCTTTGTGCACTGGTGCGCAGTCATGTTGGAACAGAAAGGGGCCATCCCCAAACTGTTCCCACAAAGTTGGGATTATGAAATTGTTCAAAATGTCTTGGTATGCTGACGCCTTAAGAGTTCCCTTTACTGGAATTAAAGGGCCAAGCCCAACTCCTGAAAAACTGCCCCACATCATAATCCTCCTTCCACCAAATGATTTGGACCAGTGGGTGTATACCGGCTGTATGTATGTGAAGTGTAATATTTCTCATCCAGCCATACCAATACACATATCTTGGGATCAGGCAGCAAAGCTATAGAAAATATTGCAACAATAGATCCCAGGATAATTCTCCAATATCTAAAAAGTTTGGGGCAGGTACACTGGGGTGCCTTCAGGTTTATTTAGGGGTGCCTTGGCAAAATGCTTAAAAATTGCCCAAAAATTGCATACAAGCGAGAGAGTGCATCAAACCTGCCTTTTAGTTAAACAAAGCTACAGGTTTTCTACCCAGAACTGGACTTAGCTTTGCTTGTATAGCGTGATTTGCTTCAGATATTGAAAGAAACATCTATTAGATAACCTATATTCCTTTGAGGACCTGGCCTAAATCTTTGAGGACCTGGCCATTATAAAATTGTGGGATATAAACAAGGCCCCGTGCAAACCCGTTTCCTTCTAATTTCAAGAGCCCACAGTGGTTTAAAGTTGAACTATGGGCAGAAACCTTTTTCCCTGTTGTTTGTGGTCCTACCTTAAGCAGAAATGTAGTCCATTTCTCTCCCCAGTCGGTATTGAAAGAGAATATGAAGATGCATTATTTAACAGGCTTCATTCCCCCTAATTTCTGTTTTAATGTTGTTAATGTGATCGACCACTTGGCACCCAGCTTGGGTGCCTCCATCAAGATATAGTATCCTCCACTCTGGAACCAGGAAGCAGGTATTGTAGCTGAGCATTGCACCCAAGAACTAGGCGACACTAGCATAGGTTCAAACTGGAACTCTTTTTATTGTAAATTCACAAAAATATATATCACACAAGATTAGGTATGGTAAGAGGCTGATCACATTACTCTAACAATTCAAACTGTAAACGGTAGTCTCATCAGCACATCTAAAGAAAATCCAAAGCTAACAGTGATCTAATTAACAGCTAGTCACCAAAACTAGCCTAAGTGGCTCAGGTAACTGCCCACCGAGACAATGCTTTGATAAATCAGGGATCCCACCCCACCTCATACTGGTCACCACCAGTCTACAACAGTCTATTAGACAAAGCTCATACAATGTTCCAGCACTGTTCCACTGTTTTTGAAAAAAAGTGGAATTAATTTAGCTTCATAGATTTCTTGAGGGAGATTATTGATAAATATTTCTGTCCCAAGTGGAGGGGCTTCTCCAGCTTAGCCTGCAGGAGGGCCACCTTATTTCCTTTGACCACTAACCTGTACAAGATTAATATTACACCTTTCCAAACACTCCAGAAGAGAAGCCTTATTGTCCAAATTCAGAGAATTAATCCAAACCTCACTCTCAGCGTTTATTGCATTGTTGTCCATCATTAGAGAATGATCTGCTCTCTCCATGGGATTAGAAACTGAACTGAGCTATTTTTCATGCTCTGACCGAAAGAAGCAGACAAAATCCCCAGTCTCCTCAGTGGGCTATAATTAGTGGGTAGGAAGCTTGCCCCTAGTCCCCTCCAAAAGCCACTGTCCCAGTTTAGTCTGTCACAGAGGGGCAAAAAAATCTAGAATTATAATAAAAAATAAAAACCCAGTGGTGATCAATTACCACCAAAATAAAGCTCTATTTGTATGAAAAAAACAATTACTGTATTTAAATTTCATTTGCCTACAGTGTTGCATGACTGAGCAATTGGCAATTAAAATAGCACAGTGCTGAATAGCAAAAAAAAAAAGGCCCTGGTCATGAAAGGGGTAAAACCTTCAGAGGTCAAGTAGTTAAAGATAAAATCTTTGGATTGGCACATGTCTTTCATGGCAGAGCTCAGCTGCCCTATGCCCTATGCCCAATATCTTGCCTGTTAACCAGAATTTTGTATCAAGATTCCCCTCTCATAGACTTCAATAGGGTTTGATGCTAACTTTGGGTTTTGCAGAGTTCACAATGGATTGGATAAACACCCAGTGAACAGAACCCTGCAGATTTGCTCATCCCTAGTTCTGTCAGTCAGCTTCCCAAACTGTGTCCAGAAGGTGTAAACCCCCTAGATGTCTGATTCAAACTCCAAGTCCCAGGAAGAGTAAGTTTGAGACTGCATTTTGCAAAAGTCGTCTGGAAGGAGGCTTTAAACTAGCATTACATCAGAGAATAAAGCCCATAGCAATGACTAGACTTTGTATACTCCATCTCCTCCACTTCACTGACTCCAGCTTTATTGATCACAATTATGTAGCCTTTAAAATATATTTTTCTATGACAAAAGTGTTCCTTTGTGCCTCCAGGGGTTTATGATATCAAGAACAAAAAGACCAAATTAGCTGTCTTCTGTATAAATACCTTCTCCGAAAGCCTTTTTCCTGGATTCCCAGAGGGGCCAGGCAATATATTCATAAATCATTTCACTGAATCTTAGGTAGCAAAAAGTTTAACAACACTGCACAAGTGGGCATAGAACTCCCAGTTCTTAGCTGAATGAAGGAGCAGTACAAGAAATTTGCATCAATCAAGACCAGAGGATACTGGGAAGATTTATCTTTAAAGTGCTTAAATAGCTCCTGGCTTATAACCGGTTCCTTGTTATCCTTGTGATTGCATTCCGTAAGCTCTCTGTAATTTTAATTTTCTTTCATAAGTTTTTACCTGTGATCATCGGTGAGCGGAGATACAGAGCACTCATTTAAGCTACCAAAAGAGGCATATCATTAAGTAGCTCAAATTATTCTATTGTGCATTTGAAATGTTTTCCCCGTCTACATACACATTTCATGTTGTTTTTTGGTTTCTCATAGTAGGTAAGGTGGATGAGCTAATATTGTTTCTTATATGCACTTTGTTGGTTGATGCAATATAATACAATGATATGCATGATCTATGCATGATGCAAATTATGTTAGCATACTACCTTGGAAATCTGTAGTGACATTCTATTCTTTTTTTGTAGCAGACTAAATGATCATTACATTAAATAGTACTGTTGGTTACAATTTTCTGACAAATGGTAAATTCCAAATGTCTCCAGAAACAATTTATACAGATTACCTGCCTTGTGACCTTATTGCCTTGCTGACTTGGAATAGGCATGTGGCAGGTGAAGTAAAAAGAAAACTTCTGATCTGCATCCCTTTTCTAGGTCAGTGACTCAGAAAGCATTGAACCAACTAGATCAGCTTGATAGATAGGAAGCTAGTATTATCGGAATAAAGGTAAGAAATGGTAGACTACATACATTATATTCCTCAATATAGGTCTCACTAGGAACTAATGAACCCCTGATATAGCACTGAGCTGTCATTATATGCACTTTAGTATCTTCATTATTAATGACATACAATGTGCAATAATAGTATATATGAACAATGTAAACCCAAACTAAACATTCCCTCAGCTACAGACCATGGCCTACTCTACATGCTGGCCATGACTGTGGTAGTTGTAGAAATCTTGTTGGGTGTAGCTTCCCCCTACTTGATGACTTGGTCAGCACCCCTTTAAAGCCACATGATTCTTCTCTGCTAGGAGCTTTGAAGCTTCTTTACATAAATTCTTATCTGTGTAATAAAGTGATTCTAAAGGTTTTTTTTTTTGTTTTAAATATTAAACATGTCATACTTACCTTTTCTGTGCAATAGTTTTGCACACAGCAGCCCCCCAACCCCCTCTTCTGGGGTCTTAAGTCGGTGCTCCTGGCTCCTCCTCCCTTCCAAGTGCCCCCAAGTCACTTGCTATGTATGTTCATTGATACGGCGTTGCCCTGCCCCTAACTTCCTCTTCTCAGGCTCAGGTAAGTATTTAGGGGGAGCTGAGGAGGGAGGGGGGCTTGCTATTATTAAGCTTATAATCTACTAGAACACCCAGATCCTTCTCCACTATTGACTCCCCCAGTTGTACTCCCCCTAGTATGTATGATGCATGCATATTCTTAGCCCCCAAGTGCATAACTTTACATTTATCAACATTAAACCTCATTTGGCACATAGCTGCCCAATTAAACAGTGCATTGAGATTGGCTTGCAAGTTGGAGACATCCTGTAAGTACTTTATTCCACTGCATAGCTTGGTGTCATCTGCAAAAACTGAAATGGTACTTTTAATCCCAGATCCTATATCAATAATAAATACACTGCACAATAAAATTAAAGGAACACTTTGAAAACACATGAAATTTCAATGGGAAAAAATGTAATGCTGGATATCTATACTGATATGGACTGGGTAATGTGTTAGGAATGAAAGGATGCCACATCGTTTGATGGAAATTAAAATGATCAACCTACAGAGGGTTAAATTCAAAGACGCACCACAAATCAAAGTGAAAAAATTATGCAGCAGACTAGTCCATTTTGCTGAAATTTAATTGAGCGACTCAAAATGGTACTTAGTAGTTTGTATGGCCCCCACGTGCTTGTATGCATGCCTGACAATGTCGGGGCTTGCTCCTTAGAGACAACGAATAGTGTCCTGGAGTATTTCCTCCAAGATCTGGATCAGGGCATCACTGAGCTCCTGAACAGACTGAGGTGCCACCTGGGGGCATCGGATGGACTGATACATAATGCCCCAGAGGTGTTTTATTGGCGAGCGTGGGGGGCCATTCAAAGGTATCAATTCCTTCATCCTCCAGGAACTGGCTGCATACTCTCGCCACATGAGGCTGGGCATTGTTATGCACCAGGAGGAACCCAGGACCCACTTCACCAGCGTAGGGTCTAACAATGGATCCAAAAACACATAAAGACTGAATATTTTGAAAAAAAAAAAACCTTTTTCATAGTTTGTTATAAAATTTTGCAAACAGGTAATTTTTCTCCTTCACTGATGTGCGCTGATGAGGCTGCACTGACGGGCACTGATAGAGTGCAGTGATGGGCACTGATAGACTGCACTGATGAAGCAGCACTGATGAAGCCGCGTTGATGGGCACTGATAGGCTGCACTGAGGGGCACTAGCACTAATGAGGCTGTACTGATAGGTGCCACTTATGGGCACTGATAGGTGGCATTGATAGGCAGCACTGATAGGCGGCACTGAGAGGCAGCACTGATGGGCAATGATAGACAGCACTGATGTGCACTGATAGGTGGCACTGATGGGCACTGATACAGTGAGGGGAAAAGTATTCAATCCCCTGCTGATTTTGTAGGTTTTCCCACTGACAAAGAAATGATCAATCTATAATTTTAATGGTAGGTTTATTTTAACAGTGAGAGACAGCACTGATTGGCAGCACTGATGGGCACTGTTGAGATTGCACTGATAATCAGGACACTAATAATCAGTGCCCCAATTATTAGTGTACATGTCCCTTTTGCAGAAGCCAGTCATCAGCTCTCTTCTTAAGAGAGCTGATGACTGGCATCTGTTTACATCCATGATCAGCTGTGATTGGCAACAGCTGATCATGTGGGTAAAGAGCTGCTGATTGGCTCTTTACCTCAATTTGTGATCAGCAGTGTCCTCTTGACACTGCTATTGCAGAGCACAGCACCCACGCCCCGCCGCAGGAGCACGGTGTGCACGATCACAGCACAATGTCATATGACAGCGTCCCAGAACTAGCTGGCCGCTCCTTAGCCATCATTTGACCATAGCACAATTGGCAAGTAATTTAAAAATGCACCTAAAACCATGTTTTGCAGATGTCATTAGAAACATTTTGGCGCATTAGGCATTTGGGCATTTGTTGATTCCACTGGCCAGAATAGGCATAATCCCATAGGCTAACATAGAGGTGCATTTATAGGCTGAAAAAAGAAAACATTAAACGCCTTTAAAAGTGGTGTTTTAGAAGCTCAGTGTGCATGAGGCCTTGAGCTAAATATGAAGGTGACCACGGATTATGCCTTATATTACTCATGTTTGTGAGTACCATGACTTGTGTTTTTATTTAATAAACCCTTCATGCTGCATTTAGTTTGGGGCCTGTGCTTTTTCTCCACTTCATCACTCTACAGTATTTTTTTATTTTTGCATTAATAAATCTCTTACATGGCAGTGCCCAGCTTCCTATGCCCTTTGTATAATAATAAATTATAAACCCTTCAAGCTGCATTTAGTTTGGCGCCTATGCTTTTTCTCCAGTTGTTCTCAAGCCTCTTCTTGCTTGCCACAAGAGCAGCCTCCTGAGTGAACTGTGCATGAACTGTTTATTATTGATATTTTCCCATAGCCATACTTATGGCCTTTCGTTGTCATTTATAGAGAATTCCTGTTTTATTGTTAATTATTTTCTATAGGACCTGTGGGTCCCTAATTTGCCTTTTTGCGCCAGTAATATGCTTTTCTTTGGTGTGGAGTGATGAAGGGTCCTCCTTTTGTTGTGGCACCACAATTAATTTTTTTTGAGCTTATAATAGATTTTTGTTTTTACTTTTGCATTATTGCTTGGGTTCAATACAGCATCAGAATCCTAATCTGATTCATACCACCTTGGGAAAAAAAGTTATTTTGGTAATTCTGGCTAAAACATCTGATTTTTGTATCCAGTGGCAATAGCCCTGAATTGAATGTTGGAACTAGCAGCCAAAACACATCTGAAAGAGGAAAGTACACTCTTAAATTAAAGCTAAAGCCCTTAATTGCATAGCTTCATGTTTGCAGCGCCACACTGTGTTGTCCTAAATGTAAAACGTTTTAGCTGAGGCAGTTTTTAACCTAAAATTTTATATTAGAATATATTATTTTAGAGACATGAGCCACACAAATAGGACACCAGACAGTATGTAAGCAGCTTGATTAGGGTGCAATGTAAGATGGACAGATAAGGTAGTTTTTATTGTAAAAAAAAAAAATTATTATTATACTATTATTTCGGAGACAATAGCCAGAGAGCTTTTACAGTATAGAAGTAAGTTGGTTAGACTGCAACTTAATAGAGAGAGAAAAGGCAGTTTTTATCATGTACAGTATTATAAATGTGAGTGTATTATTTCAGAGGCAATAACTGCACATACAGTCGCTGCACAGTATGTAAGCAGCTTGATTAGACTGCAATGTAAGAGGGAGAGACAAGGCAGTATTTATTTAAAAATAGCAGCAGAGGTGGCAGGAGCTGATAAGCTGGTAATTGTTGCAGCAGCAGTCCAGTAAAGGTGGCAGTAGCTGGTAAATGAATAGAGGCAGAAGCTAATAATGGTGGCAGACTAGCAGAAGTGAAAACAGTGGTGGCAGGCCCGCAGCAGTGGCAAGTTAAAAGCTTGTTATGCCTGGGGAATAGAGGAACAGGCATTATTCTTACCCTATTTCTCTGTTCTGTATTTCTTTGGCGCTGTCCTTTTTCTCGCTGAAGTGCCAGTTTGTGGACACTACCTTGACATTATTGTGTATTATGCAGGGCTATTAACCCTGCATTATGAGTGATGGGGTGAGCATGTGACTGTGGCTGTGAGTAGCTTAGAGAGAAGGCTGGGGGCACTAGTTGCAGTGCTAAAATGAGCTTGTATTTCACCTTTAAGCATCCCTAGACATAACAAGTTTTTAACCTTTGCTGTGCAGGTGGGCCCAACTGCAACGGTATTTGTTGTTCCTTGAGTTTGGCTTTAAGGCAGGGATGGAGGGATGGGGGGAGGGCATGAATAGAAGGGGCAGGGATGACCTTTTGGGCAAAATAAATGGTGGTTGGATACCTATCACTTTGATACAGCATAGGCTGAAGGAAAACAGATTAGGGCAGAGTCTACGAGCTAGAATGGGAGCAGCTGTAAAGAGAGCAGTTTTGCCAAGCTGGCATTGAGACACTCAGCATGGGGGTGATTAGGGGACATTTATTTTCTTCCACTCCAGCAGCTGCTTAAGGGGCGTATGCTTGATAAAGGATGCTACTGGAAACGGCAGACTTAGAGCAAGGTTCAAGCCTACACTTGGCCCTTCTCAGCATGGCCCCATGCTGACCCTTTTCCCTGGTGATGTACTGTAAGGAAAGCCTCTGCAACTCCTTGTCAGACTTCCCTTTCTGTTGCTATGCTGTAGCAGATGCAGAATGATGGGGAGAGATGTGAAAAGTGAAAAAACAAGGAGGCGGTGTGTGGACATTTTGCTGCCGACTGGTATAATTGAGGTGATGCTCCCCAAGCTTTGTGGTGCAAACGCATGTGTCTCCTCATGCATATGGTACCCAAATGACTTTTTCTTTTGCCACTATTAATATGCTGCAGGCAGAGGCTGCAAACCACAATGCTGCTGTCAATTGTCTTGTGACACTTTATTCATGAGTAGCACTACCCCCGTAAGGGTTGTAAATGACATGGTTCCCCACTGCTTCACAGCCCGGCACACAACAGCTTCAGATTTCATCCAAACACAGTGAACAGTCCTAAAGTATAACTAAAGACAAAACTTTTTTTTAGTTTTGGATAGAGTGGAGATGAATTAGTATACTTGTCAGTTTTTTTGCTGTCTGTGCCCCTATTCGGGATATTCACCCTCTTTATTTGTCCAGTTTACCATTATTATTATTATTATTATTATACAGGATTTATATAGCGCCAACAGTTTGCACAGCGCTTTACAATGTGAGGGAAGACATTACAGTTAAAATTCAGTTCAAAACAGGAGGAACTAGAGGGCCCTGCTCGTTAGAGCTTACAATCTAGAAGGGAGGGTCAAGTTAAACAAAAGGCAATAACCGTTGGGGATGGGTTGATGGAGAAAATGGAGGTACATTTGTTAGGTGTTGGTAGGATAGGCTTCTCTGAAAAGGAGGGTTTTCAGAGATCGCCTAAAAGCTAATAGAGTAGGAGATAATCAGACAGGTAAGGGTAAGGAGTTCCATAGGATTGGCGAGGCTCTGGAAAAGTCCTGGAGGAGGCGAGCATGGGAGGAGGTGATGAGGGGGCTAGAGAGCAGGAGGTTTTGAGAGGAACAAAGAGAGCGATTAGGTTGGTATTTTGAGACGAGGCTGGTGATATAGCTAGGGGCTAAGCTGTAGATTGCTTTGTAAGATGTTTTAAGTATTTTGAATTTAATTTGTTGGGTGAGCGGAAGCCAGTGGAGGGCTTGACAGAGAGGAGCAGTGGACACTGAGCGATTGGTAAGGTGGATGATACCAGAAAAACTATCAGCGCAAACCAAAGTACAAAATTAATGTGTGTGAATATAGTGTGAAAAATATATATCCTCAGGTGTGTAAATACTAATCCGGCAGCAAACACCAATCGTGTTCACAAATCACAAACCATACAAATAATACAAAAATGTGCTGCGCCAGAAATCACACAAAATAAAACAGTGATAATATGTGATAATAATAGATGAAAAACAGTTCATAAGGCACATAATCGTGCTAGTGCTCCAATCAAAAAAATCTCCAAAAGTCCCAGTGTTCAACTGAAATGTGATCCAATCGTGATAAACAACGAATATTGTGAGCACCGTTTAGTGAATCCCTCCACCAGACAGATAAGCCTCTCACCTTCCCATCAGACCCAAATGGGCCAGCAATCACATAACATGGATAATGGATTTCCAGGAAAGGGCCTCTCTACTGTGTAGCTCCAGGGATTCCAAGATATATGTGGGGATAAGAATGGGACAAAATCTAGTGCTCTCCGTATATATATATATAAATCAGCTTTATTGAAGAGAATAAACAAACTCACTGAGTTTGTTTATTCTCTTCAATAAAGCTGATTTATATATATATATACGGAGAGCACTAGATTTTGTCCCATTCTTATCCCCACATATATCTTGGAATCCCTGGAGCTACACAGTAGAGAGGCCCTTTCCTGGAAATCCATTATCCATGTTATGTGATTGCTGGCCCATTTGGGTCTGATGGGAAGGTGAGAGGCTTATCTGTCTGGTGGAGGGATTCACTAAACGGTGCTCACAATATTCGTTGTTTATCACGATTGGATCACATTTCAGTTGAACACTGGGACTTTTGGAGATTTTTTTGATTGGAGCACTAGCACGATTATGTGCCTTATGAACTGTTTTTCATCTATTATTATCACATATTATCACTGTTTTATTTTGTGTGATTTCTGGCGCAGCACATTTTTGTATCATTTGTATGGTTTGTGATTTGTGAACACGATTGGTGTTTGCTGCCGGATTAGTATTTACACACCTGAGGATATATATTTTTCACACTATATTCACACACATTAATTTTGTACTTTGGTTTGCGCTGATAGTTTTTCTGGTATCATATTTTCTGTTATTCACTCGCCTATTAGCAGCAACCATGGATATATTTGATTTCTTTGATAACAGGAATATTATTATAGATGATATATTTTCAGGAGATAAGAATAGAGGAAAATATGAGGACATTACATTATCTTTTAAAAAACTAGGTATACTTATGGAAAAGAAAACCAGGGCTTGGTGGGATATTGTATCACATGAGCAGTACATTGCCCACCAACTCACCCCTAGACGTCTTAGGTGGGATATTCCCCCTAATGACGGACTTGAGGATGAGGAGTCATTAAATGAGTGAGTTTGTTTATTCTCTTCAATAAAGCTGATTTATATATACGGAGAGCACTAGATTTTGTCCCATTCTTATCCCCACATATATCTTGGAATCCCTGGAGCTACACAGTAGAGAGGCCCTTTCCTGGAAATCCATTATCCATGTTATGTGATTGCTGGCCCATTTGGGTCTGATGGGAAGGTGAGAGGCTTATCTGTCTGGTGGAGGGATTCACTAAACGGTGCTCACAATATTCGTTGTTTATCACGATTGGATCACATTTCAGTTGAACACTGGGACTTTTGGAGATTTTTTTGATTGGAGCACTAGCACGATTATGTGCCTTATGAACTGTTTTTCATCTATTATTATCACATATTATCACTGTTTTATTTTGTGTGATTTCTGGCGCAGCACATTTTTGTATTATTGGTAAGGTGGATGAGTCTGGCAGCAGCATTCATGATGGATTGAAGGGGGGATAACCTGTGTAGAGGTATGCCAACGAGAAGGGAATTGCAGTAGTCGAGGCGCCAGATGACCAGGGAGTGAACTAGGAGTTTTGTTGTGTCTTTGGTTAGAAAGGGGCGTATTATGGAGATGTTGCGGAGGCTGAGGCGGCAAGATTTGGACAGCGATTGGATGTGGGGTTCGAAAGAGAGTTCAGAGTCCAGGACAACACCTAAAACTTTGTAATGCGGGGATGGGCTGATAGTAATGCCATCGATATTGACGGAGAAATCAGGGGAAGGGGCACGTGGTGGAGGAAAACTTATAAGCTCAGTTTTGGATGGATTGAGTTTGAGGAAGTGGTGAGACATCCAGACCGATATATCTGATAGTAAATTAGTGATACATGAGGAGACTGAGGGAGAGAGCTGAGGGGTGGATAGATAGATTTGGGTATCGTCAGCGTAGAGATGGTATTGGAAGCCGTGGGAGGCTATGAACTGACCCAGAGAGGAGGTGTAGATTGAAAATAGGAGGGGTCCAAGAACAGAGCCTTGGGGGACCCCAACAAAGAAAGGAAGAGGAGAGGACGAAGAAGAATTGTACATAACGCTAAAGGTGCGGTTGGATAAGTAGGAAGATAACCAGTGAAGAGTACAGTCACGGAGACCAAAGGCATGGAGTTTTTTGAGGAAGAGGGGATGGTCAACCGTATCAAAGGCAGCAGAAAGGTCCAGAAGTAGGAGTACAGAATAGTGTCCATTGGTTTTGGCTGTTAGTAGATCGTTTGTCAGTTTTAGGAGAGCAGTTTCAGTGGAGTGTTGAGGCCGAAATCCAGACTGAAGGGGATCAAGGAGGCTATTCTCGGCAAGGTGGTCGCACAGTCGGTTGTAGACTAGACGTTCGAGGAGTTTGGATGAAAAGGGGAGCAAGGAAATAGGGCGTAGGTTGTTCAGATCGGTTGGGTCCAGTGAGGGCTTTTTAAGTATGAGGCTGACTAGTGCATGTTTTAGAGAGTTGGGGAAGATGCCAGAAGAGAGGGAGAGATTGAAGATGTGGGTTAGAGAGCGTAGAATAGGGCCAGAAGGTGAACGTAGCATTTGCGAGGGAACAGGATCCAGAGGGCAGGTGGTTAAGTGGACGTTAGCAAGTAGTTTAGCAACCTCATCTGTAGTGGTGGGGTTGAATGAGGGAAGTAATGATCGCACCTGTGGGCATGAAGCATAAGGCATGGAAGGTATCTGAACAGCAACGATCTCCTTACGAATTGTATCAATCTTCTGTTTGAAGTGGTAGGCAATCTCCTGGGCAGTGAGTGAGTCGGTGGGAGGGGGTTGTGGAGAACGGAGTAGAGAGTTAAAGGTAACGAAGAGTTGCCGGGGGCCTGATGACAGGCTGTTAATGAGAGTGATAAAGTAGGTCTGTTTGGCAGTGTGGAGACTGGAATTGTATTTTTGGAGGGCAGATTTATATTGGTTGAAATCCTTCTGAGACTTAGTCTTATGCCATAGGCGCTCAAGAGCACGGCTATGCTTTTTCAGACTTCTAGTGTTATCGGTTTGCCAAGGTTGAAGTGGTCGGGGCCTGATTCGGTGTATGGTGAGGGGGGCCAGTGTGTCCAGGGAGGCTAAGAGTGAAGCGTTTTAGACAGAAGTGGCTAGGTTGGCGCAGGACAGGGGTGCGATTTTGTCATAGAGGTGGTCGGTAGCAGAGTAGAGAAGAGAAGGGTTGAGATGGTGTAGGTTTCTGCGGGTAACTGTACGGTAGCTGGTGGAAGAGGAGGTGGAGGAGAGGGAGAGAGTGAAACTAATAAGGTAGTGATCAGAGAGAGGGAAAGGATTGTTTGAAAGGTTGTGCGGAGTGCATAGGTGGGAGAAAACGAGGTCAAGGATATTGCCTTCAGAGTGAGTAGAAGCATGTATACATTGCTTCAGGTCAAAGGAGGAGGTTAGACTGAGAAGTTTGGAAGTGGTAGGAGTGTTTGTATTAATAGGGATGTTGAAGTCGCCGAGAATGATTGTGGGGATTTTGTAAGAGAGAAAGAAGGGTAGCAAGGCAGAGAAGTCGTCAAGAAAGGTCGATACTGGTCCAGGGGGGCGGTAGATCACATCTATCCTTAGAGAAACGGGAGAAAAGACGAATGCAGTGTACCTCAAATGAGGAGTGACAGAGAGGGAGGCTGGTGAAGTACCTGAAAGGTGCTATGTGGGGCTAGAAGGATCCCGACACCCCCTCCCTTGCGTCCATTGGGTCTAGGGGAGTGAGTCCATAGAAGACCACCTTGGGATAAGGCAGCAGAAGACGCAGTGTCGGATTCGTGAAGCCAGGTTTCGGTGACGGCGAGTAGATTAAATGAGTTAGCGATGAAAAGGTGAGTTTATTACAGACAGAGCGGGCATTCCAAAGGGCGCAATAGAAAGGGAGTCTGGTCTTGGGAAGAAGAGAGATGGGAACTAGATTGAGCTGACTGCGACTGCAGCCAGAGGGTGTAGGGTAAGTGGTGTGTTGAGCACGGGTAAATGATGGAGGCCCAGGGTTTGGGGATATGTCTCCAGAGACTAGGAGAAGCAGAAAGGTGAGGGTGGTAATATGAGAGTGTGATTTATATGAAGGGACATGCCTCAGTGTCCTAGAGGATTTGTGTGCATGTGAATTTAGAAATAGCAGGAGATGGTGAGTGCAGTAATAAGGTGAGGACAGAAGTGAGGGTGATATGTATAAGCTGTGGGGTGGAGAAGAGGGGTGAAGCAGAGAGAGTTTAAGGATAGAGGACACTGCTGTCAGAAGGAGTGGTAGAGAGTGCATTTTACAAGGAGAGAGCTGAAGGGGTAAAAAAGATCACCTGCAGTCTATGTGGTGTATATCTCAGCCTTTCCTGTGTTCATTCACTTTGTGCATTCTCTGAAGTTCAGATTCAGAAGTGCTTCCCACTTATAGAAAAGAGCCCCCAAAGCAAACGTGCCCCGTAGCACACATGCCTTCCCCAGGAAATGGTTTCTTATATACTGTTAGAGATGGGGGAGGGTTCTTTACAATTAATTAATCAAGATTTGATAAGGGAAGGCTGGCTACACTGACCAGGAATTTCACTTCACAAACTGATTTATATGGGACACCTAATAGAGATGACTCCAAAGGCTAGAGGCCATAAACGAGGTTATAAATTAAAGGTAAGAGAAAACATAGCAAAGAACAGTCTACAGATGCTTAAACAAAATAAATACAACATATTTAACAGAACATGGAAAAGCAGGTTTCAGAGATTCAGCAATGGGTGGAGTGGGCAGCTTTACACATACCATAGTTAAAGACAAAAGCATTAAGGGGAGCAGTTTCAGAAAGTAAGAGAAAATGCAAAAATTTGGATTGTCCCCAAAAAAGTAGTAGAGGGAAAATCCTTCAATCAGGACACTAGTTCTGGTGATCTGGGAGTCTCCAAGGAATTCCCTTAATTTGCAGGGGTTTCCTCACGCTTCCTGTTTGGCTATGGGACAGGAAGTTAAGGGAAATCTCTGCAATGGGACACAGATGCCGAAAAAAAAAATTAACAGGGGTTATAACCCTTCCTTATCTTTCAAAATGAAAAAAAAAGTTTTGCCTATAGTTCTACTTTACGTTTTGTTTTTGTGTTTTTATTAGGGGGGTTATAACTTGGGTTGGGATAGGAATATTAGGATGCTCAATTTAACAGTAACAAAACCAGGGACAACTTCCTCCCTATGTACACAGCTCTATTTGAGCTCTACTTTTCTTCTCCTTTATTTTTTACAACTCCAGTTTATTCCTCTTCCTTGGATTGTACAGCTCTGATTGATTAGCTAATGATAATTGATTGTTAGACCAGCAACAGCCCCTTACAGGCTAGGAACTCTTAAGCCCCGCACACACGTACCGATTGTCGGCCGTAAATATTCGGCCGACGACCGATCGGCCGAGTGTAGGCTTGTTAGTATGATGCTTCCGACAGCTGACAGCGCATTTTCGGCCGAACAGAATCGGGTGTGCAGGCATTAAAATTTTTGTTGGCCAACACCAGAACGGCCGATTGTTCGCCTGTCAGTACAGATTTCGGCCGACAGACAGCAGATTAGCAAGACTGGGCATGCTCAGAAAAGAAAAAAGACAAGGAAAGTTAACCATCACATGACATCACTTCTGCAGTCGGCTGTTGTTGGCCGACAAAATTCGTGTGCAGTCTTTTGCAGTTTTCAACAGACACGACAGCCCTGGACAAAAGACAGCCGATCGTTCGGCCGACGATCGGTACGTGTGCACGGGGCTTAAGTCCTGTGAAGAGAGACAGAACAATGCTGCTGCCCTCAGTGTGCTTTGGGTCACTATCATGTTGGAAGGTAAATCTTCTTCCCACTGACAACTTTCTGGCAGAGGGCAGCAGATTACATAGATCTATGGACTCTTGTTTGACTGCAATGAGTGGTCAGGTATGGTCACAAAGCAATCATTAGTGCATACTTATGGAGGTGGGGGAGCAGACAGGTTACTTTGCGGTGAATGGGCATAGCACAGTTTTTCTTCAAAATAGTATTCCAGAAATGTATTTATTTATCTATTTATTCATTTTAATTTTCGATAGAGTGGGTAAGAACCCCTCCAATTTTTTGAATACTGTTTGCTTGCCACAGGAGGGAATCTCCATACTTCTTATCATAACAATGTAATAGGAAGTAAAGATAAATCTCTCCAATGGGGATACAGATGTCAATAAAAACCTGACAGAGGTTCTAATACGCCTATCCAAAACAAACAGAAAAGCTTTCGCAGAAGTTATCTTATTTCACTAAGGGCCCATTCACACCACTGGGAGCGCATAATGCATGTATTGGTGTGCGTTGTGCACACACTCTGCGATGTGTTGTAAAAACACACTGTATTGTTTACTTTTTTTAACTTTATTTAAATTCTAATAACTTTTATGAACTTCATTTAATTCTATACACAACAGCGCATTGTGATGTGCTAAGGCATGCCGTAATGTGTTTTCTGCATTGCGTTGCATAAAAATGCAGACATGCTGTATTTTTATGTAACACACACCAACGCAGTTGTATGGTTTAAATAGGGCACATAGAGATCAATTGTTTTATTAAAGTTGGGGGCCTTGCATTGGCCCTGCAGTGATCAGTGCAGATCAACGCAGCTCATCGCACCTGGTTTGAACGAACCCTAAATGGATAGATGTGAAACTCTTCTTTATGTCAGTTCTCTTTCAGGACTGGGTTTCCTGTCCTCTAAACCATTATGCTTACAGACCAGTAGTTATGTGAGCCCGGCACCTGACCAGATGTGGACTACGAAACCATAAACCCACCTAAGGAGACTGTGCTCTGCTTTTTCTTTTTTTCCTCTCAGTCTTAAAAGGCTCTGGAAAGTTGAGCTTAGATCCTATAAGTTTTTCCTTTAGAAGCAAAGTCAGGGGAATTAGCTGTGAGTAAATTGCAGCCTCCTCTGTAATTATCCACATACTGAACTATTTACAGTTGACTTGAGTTACCTTAAGTGTGGATCAGAATGGATGGCGGTATTGATTAAACGCAGCATCTATTTACCTTCACAATAAAGTGTTGTGATTAGTAAAATTCACTTGAAAAGGGGGAGCAAGGGCCAAAATTATGTGTGCCAGTTAATTTGCCTGGCAGTACAGCTGTATACAAATACAAGACCTCTTTGGAACTTAGCATGTACTTAACATGAAGACTCATGTGAGCCATTTCAGTGACTGATAGTGGCACATACTGGTAAATTGTTATTGCTACCTCTCATTTATAGACTTACACCACATGAATTCCTTAGAATATCTCCCAAGTTTCTGCTATGGGAATGAGGAAATCCTTTTGGGAATATTTTTTTTTTTTTACTTTTGCCATCAAACTGCTGAAAACCTCACTATAGCCTTAATTTACTAAATAGACTGTGCGCTTTGCAAATGCAGGTACATTCTGCAAGGGCATTTGCTCCAGAGCTTAGTAATTAGAGATGAAGCTTTACTGTGCAAACAACCAAAAATATCCTGGCGCTGGTCCTCTGGACGGCCACTTATGGGGGTACTGGAGCCATAACACACAAAAGTATGGTGATGGAGGCAATAACAGAAAAATACTTAGATAAATGCCAAACGCAGTGCTGCCAAATCCCTAGCACAGGAGGAGTTGCGTGAAGTGGAAGGACAGGAAGGAGGGATAGCGCATAGCGATGATATATGGGACTAATACCTCTGGATAAGGAACAGTCAGTAAATAATGATTGAAAGGTTTATTGAAGTTGTCAATAAAATGCACAAACCAACCACCGGTCTACTGGTCCTCGTCATCACATGAGGGCGCTGTGGGGGTCCCGCGGTCTAATGAAACACCACTTGGCCAAATCCTGGAAGGGACAGGGAGTGGATCGAGATGGAATACATAGACAGAGAAGGAAGACAGCTCGGGGTGTGTGTTGGCCGTTGCACACAAACGCCAGACCTCGCGTCACTTCCGGAAACCTCGTAGCACTCAACGTCACAGGAATCAGTGAGCCATAGACAGGACGAAGCACAGACCGGCGTGCAACTCAAGCTTCTGGTTGCTGTGACTACATGTTTCGCGCGCAAAACATGTAGGAGCAGGACCACCCCCCGGCACTGTAATTTTGACATCAAATTTATATTTAGTTGTACTGTCTTTTTACTAAAATGCCATTTTAGTCTTTTTTTAGTCATCTGAATTGTTTTAGTTTTAGTTGTATAGTTGACTAAAAACTCAAGTACATTTTAGTTGACTAAAATCTCCAGTACCCACCTGAACTTCCGCTTTCCTCAGAGCTCCGCCTGTCTTTAAAAGCCCCTGCCCCCTGACTCTGTCGGCAAGCTGTATTGGCTGAGAGACGCATGCTCCCTTTGTCTGCCTGCTGCCAGGGTGTTCTGAATCAATGCTCTGCAAGCCACAGGAGAGGAATTCCTCTGTAAGTGTTTCCCCTTTCAGAAAGGTAGCAGTGCTAAGCACTGTGTAAAAAACAGCCTCCTTAAACCGTTCAGTTCTCTGCCCTGTGCACTCCCTCACTCCCATTTACTTCCTCATTCCCACTTGCAGGTCACCTTCCCATCCCCAAAGTACCCTGCCCAGTGCACTCCCTCACTCCCACTTACTTCCCCATCCCCACTTGCAGGTCACCTTCCCATCCCCAAAGTATAATTCACCCTGCCCTGTGCACTCCCTGACTCCCACTTACTTCCCCATCCCCACTTGCAGGCCACCTTCCTATCCTCAAAGTATAATGCACCCTGCCCAGTGCACTCCCTCTCCCCCTTTTACTTCCCCATCCCCACTTGTAGTCTGGCATTATAGCTAATAGAGTTTACAGAGTTTTTTTTTTTTTTTTTGGGGGGGGGGGGTTATATTTTAATGTTGTACTTCTGTTTGTCAAAACTGTTTACTCCTGAAGTATATATTGTATTTTGGAAATTCTAGAGAAATTACTAAATATTGCATTACAATTTAACTAAACATTAGATTTTAGTCGACTAAACTGTACTGGAGATTTTAGTCGACTAAACGAAAATTGGAAATGATTCTCATCATAGTCTTTTCAAATTTTATTTTTGTTTAGTTTTCATCACTGAAAACATGCAGCTGGTGAAAACTATGGCGAAATTATTTTCGTCAATGAAATTATCACTTGTAAAATGTAAGTAGCTAAAAAAAATGTAGCCAAGTTATGCTATATAAATGAGCGCATCGAACAAATATAAATGAGGTGTTATGCCAGTTATGGCTGCAAAATACACTTTAAATATGTAAGGTAAGGATACACCTCGCCATGCCCCGGTTACGCGAATCATAAAGAATGTGCAAAAAAAAAGATTGGTTGCATCTGCTGATGCTTTGCTTTTACAACTACTCTTCTTTTGTACTAAGATTTTAAAATAACTAATGTAATCATGTAGCTGAAGTTGAGGAGTTTAGTGCAATAAACACTTTTAATAGCTAAATAGTTTCTGTATTTATAGAGGTCTATACATTTTTTTAACAAAACAGAATTGCTCTTTATTAAAAACATAGATGGCACTAAAACAGTAGGCATTCAAGGTTACAGATACAAACATGAAGAGGTCAATACATTAGACAAGAAAGGGAAAGCTAAGGGTGGCAGATAAATCAGTTAAAAAAGAAGAATAAAGGGAAATTTTGTAGCAATGATGCAGCTGTTTGAAACACTTAGGCGCAGAGGAGGGGAGCCTAGTCATGTGACCTGTTAAAGGCCGCTGACCGGCTCTCCTCCTCAATGCAGCACTGAGGATCCATGCCATGACCCCGCATTTTATAAATTGTCTGTAAAATATTGGCCCCCTGGTATATATGTGCTGTACCTAGCTCTACTGTAAATGAGAACAGATGCAGATATTCCCTTTACAATAGCGTTGAGTATTTAGACCCCCCAAGATAAAGCATACCATGTCCCAATTGGAAACATTTAACAAATTTTGGAATGGGACTTTTAAGGCACAGATATCAATACAAAATTATAAAAATCATACAAATTTTATTTTCATTTCACATAAAAATCACAAAGACAAAAATAAATACAATTTTGGGTCTTTTTCAGGAAAACTGAGAAAAATGCATTCCCTGAAAGTAAACAGAAGCCTAGCATTACCACCCTGAAGAAGAGAATATTTGAAAACATGTTGGAACATGAGAAACTTGCACCCAAATTGCATCATGATCACTATTATATCCATCCTCTTATTTTTATTTTAATAAGATTTGTTGCATACAATTTCTATTATTTTTTTTATAATCTGTGTACTGATATCTGTTCCCATTCCAAATTTATTTTGTTAAATACAGATATCCACTGTCCAATTAAACTGGCCCCTCCCCATAGTTTTAGATTCCTTTAAGGAAGGGGCAGGACTTTGTTTTACTATGGCGTAAGCTCTGTGCTTTGGAATGTTGCGGGTGTGTATGTTGTACACATGTTGTACGACTGTAGGTGCATTTTGCACATGTTTTACATACTACTGATCCCCTTGTAATGTACTTTTTACTGGGAATTGTCCCAAAAATGTAATAATAGGTATTTTATTTTATTTAGTGATTAAGCACAGTGCTGCCCTCCTAAAAGCTTGCTACATGTGGCATTCTCTCCCCTTGTGAATCCCTGGGTGTGCTGATGTACTCACACTATCCTCCTTGCTCCCTGCTGCTCCTCAGGCAAGGTTTCTGGGCCCGAGCCCAGCCTGGAGGCAGAACTCCCCCCAGATTCAGTGGTCCCTCCTATTCAGCCAACACTCCTCTCCCCAGCACTCCATCTTCCACCCGACTCCCCTGCTGGCATGGCTACCCTGCCAGAGCATTCTGCCTGGGGATTAGCCAAGTTCCATCAAGTATGCAGGTAAGTCATCCTGGCCTCCACCCACAAACTTCTAGAAGTTTCTCCAACTTCCAGATCCGGGGAGGTACCAAAGACCTAACTCTGTGAGTCATTCAGCCTGACGTGCAGTAAACCATGACCCAATTTCAGACTCACAAACTTACCATGAGTCATGACAAGAATTTGCCTGCACTAATACTGGTAGCACACTAGAGGATGTTACATACTCTACCCACAATGCACATAAAATGCACAGTCTGAATCCAGACTCCATCACAGTGTAGCTGCGCAGTAGGGTCCAGGTGAATTTATTTTTATATTCTTTTATCTTTAAGAGTCCACTGTGTTCCCATGACCTTCATACATAAGGGCTACAGTATAGTAATACTCTTTTGTAATTATAATGCCAAGGAGCAAAAGACAGAGCATACAGGGACGCCTGAAGGCATTTATTTTGGAATCGCCCAAAAGCTGAAAAGGAATTATGTAAACATTAAAAAATATTAAAATTGCCAGATAATCTAAGTATGAGCCCATGGAAAACATCAAATTGTTTTCTTTCTGGGATGCAATTCCACTATAAAGCAGGCGGTGGAAGCAAGACCCTGGTCACCTAACATTTAAAGTTTACCTGTCCTGAGAGTGATAATGGGGTTGTCATTACTGACCTGCTTCTGAAAATGCTAGCTGCCTGGCTATGTCTGATTTATCTTATTTAAATGATAGGACCAGAACAAACACATAGCAAATGATAGTCAGAAGACAGTCAGGAATCCCTTATGTCTTTATGAGTTCCAGACCAGTGATTAATGCTAATAGTGACGAGAGTATTGAAGCTAACTCGTCAGTGTAACAGCAAAGTAAGATAAGAGCTATAACATTCCTTGGGGACTACATTACAAGGCATGGCTATTATCCAATAGATAAACAAAATGTGTAACGTGAATGCAGACCAATAAAAAAAAAAACACAAAAAAAAATGTATGTACCAATAAAGATTAGATGTGAGAGGCCCAATATCTGACACCGGGGTGAACCAGTCGAATTGAAAAGCTTACCTCAGGAACCAAAAGAGCATCCTGTGATATAAATCATGGGGCTTATGCCACACAAGTTATAGTCACCAAGCAACCAAAATACAATACCATACATGCTGGTTTGGAAGATGGATGTGGTTAGCAGAAACCTATAACCTAAACAGCCAGTATATTGTGACCATTATACAATCAGCCCAAAGTGGAGAGATTTACTAAGAGCTCAGTATTAGGTAAGCTGGCCTATTTAGTATTGTAAGAAGGAATGCACCGATTTCACTATCCATAGCCACTCATTGGAAATCATCTTTTATCGTAAATACTGTAAACTGCTGAAATATGATTGTTTCTGCATATGGCAGTGAAATCAAAGTACCAACAAAAACCATACAGTATGTACATTTTTATTCAAAGCTACACTAAGTACTATTATTATTCAAACTTCATCAACTATTTCAAGACAATGCCATTCTAGTTTACAACTAAAACTTTTTTTTTTGGTTTTGCACCAACTTTTTATTTTTTATTTTTATCTTCTTAGTGTGTCCTAACATTTTATGCAAATTTCGAAGAAACACTTTTTTAATTAGAAACTTTTTTATTTTTATTTTAAAGAAGAAGGTCTGGATATATATTTGTATTTGGGAGTGTAAGGTTTAATTTGGAATAAAGTGGGAAAACATTTAGGAAAAAAAAGATACTGTAATTTTTACATATGTACCTAACACAATTCCAGATATTTACCAAAAATACAAATTTAAAAGTGACCCATTTATAACAGAACTCATATTGCTATGTGCTTTCCATTACATTCTGCTGGGCTACACATACTGTAGCCCGCATTTTATGTTTACAACCCATTCATAACATGCAGGTCGCAGCATGGTGAATGTGGTACCCCGCAAAGTTCTTTCTTCTTAATGCAGCAGACAGTAATTAGAGGTGAGTCGGTCATGTAACTTTGACAGGTCATATAAATGGGCTCTGCTCCCAGCTTTTTTTCCCTTCCCTGATTCATTATTATTGTGCTTGGAATAATGCTTTATTTTTTTTTTTTTTCAACAATAATAAAGTTCAAAATTCATTATGCAGATTGGGCAAGTTTTTTTTACCCTTTAATGGCACAACTGTTTGTATAAATAATTAGGAATTTAATAAATTAAGAATGAGCTAGGTTTGTTCATGAACTGGTACAACTGTGCTGTTGTTGCAGGTCTGTAATTGTGTAAATACCAACTGGTACTTAACCCTCATACAATAAAAAGAAAATGAATCCAGGATACACACTAAAAATTCAGTGATAATGTTTTTTTTAATTTTCCAGCACTGATCCTGCTCAGTCCACCACTACTGCCCTTTTAAATCAGTCCTCGGCCTGACAGCAGCTTCTATGACACCAACATGGAAGAATAGCTAAAGTGGTTAGGATAGCAACATTTACACTGAACCTAGCTGCAATATAAAGAAATATACATACCACCATTACAATCTTCATGACTTTATTCACCGGAAACTACTGTATAGTGCTTTTGTGTTATGTATTTTTGTATTAGTTCATACATCTTTTAACTGAAGTTTAAAAAAAAAAATATATATATATATATATATATATATACACAAACACATACCGATCAGCCAAGGGTGCTCTATTGGATTGAGATCTGGTGACTGTGGAGGCCATTGGAGTACAGTGACCTCATTGTCATGTTCAAAAAACCAGTGGTGAGATGATTTGAGCTTTGTGACATGGTGAATTATCCTGCTGGAAGTAGCCATCAGAAGAAGGGTACACTGTAGTCCTAAAGGGATGGACATGGTCAGCAGCAATACTCAGGTTGGCCGTGGCATTTAAACGATGCTCAATTGGTACTAAGGGGCCCAAAGTGTGCCAGTAAAATATTTCTCACACCAGTACACCACCACCAGCCTAAACTGTTGATACAAGGCAGGATGGATCCATGCTTTAATGTTGTTTATGCCAAATATTTTCCAATCTTCTCTTTTCCAATTTTGGTGAGCCTGTGCGAATTGTAGCCTCAGTTTCTTTTTCTTAGCTGACAGGGGTGGCATTTGGTGTGGTCTTCTGCTGCAATAGCCCATCTGCTTCAAGGTTCAATGTGTTGTGCTTTCAGCGATAGTATTCTGCATACCTTGGTTGTAACTAGTGGTTGTTTAAGTTACTGTTGCCTTTCCATCATCTCAAACCAGTCTTCCTATTCTCCTCTGACACCAGCAAGGCATTGTCCTCCACACAACTGCCGCTCACTGGATAGTTTCTCTTTTTCGGACCATGCTCTGTAAACCTTAGAGAGGGTTGTGCATGAAAAAACAAGTAGATCAGCAGTTTTTAAAAAAACTCAGACCAGCCTGTCTAGCACCAACAACCTTGCCACGTTCAAAGACACTTAAATCTGCTTTCTTCCCCGTTCTGATGCTCGGTTTGAATGTCACCAAGTACTCTTCACCACATCTAGATGCTTAAATGCATTGACTTGCTGCCATGTGATTGGATGATTAGTAATTTGTTTTACCAAGCAATTGAACATCTATATTAACAAAAGGGAGGGACAGCGCTCACAAATTAATAACTTTTCAAAATCCCATAAAGTATGAGAATGAAATTCTCAAAAAGGTGCATAGTGCAATTTTCAATGTATACAAAATGAATTCAATGTATCAATTCTTTATATATCACATTTCAATAAAGAAATACCATATAAAAAGTGCAAAATACCATATAAACAAAGTGACAATGCATAAATACTGAAGTAAAATAAGATGGAGCCACTTACATCAGGTTGTACATGGATGCTGCAATTGCTTTTCCATGTACAACCTGATGTAAGTGGCTCCATCTTATTTTATTAAACCGTTATTACATCCTACACCATGGAGTTTTCTCTCTTTATATGAGCGGGTTGATTATGGTCTGAGGAGAGGTATTAAAGGAGATTTACCTATCGGATTGAGTGGAGAGATCCATATACAAGCTGGGGTCGGCATTACATCCTACTGGGATTCTGCACACAGCATACCACTTACCAATGCTAGACCCCAAGGGGCCATCTGGTAAGTGTGTTAAACATCCGGTGGTGGATTTCCCTTTCTTCTCCTTTTCCATCACGATCTAAGGAAGCACTTCTGATAGGACATTTGAGCACTTTAAAGCACTATTTTTTGCACTTGCTTTTTTGCACCTAAGGACTACATTATATCTACTACTTTTTTACTTTTTTACTTCAGTATTTATGCATTGTCACTTTGTTTATATGGTATTTTGCACTATGCACGGCCACTTTATTGAAATGTGATATATAAAGAATTGATACATTGAATTCATTTTGTATACATTGAAAATTGCACTGTGCACCTTTTTGAGAATTTCATTCTCACACTTTATGGGTTTTGAAAAGTTATTAATTTGTGAGCGTTGTCCCTCCCTTTTGTTAATATTCACTAAACACATGATGTGTTAGGACTAGCAGCCCACTAATAATTTTATAATTTATAATTTACTTTTATCACTAGTATAATTTATAATTAACTTTATCACTAACACTATTTTTCCTAGGCGCAGTCACGTGATTTATAGAATCACCCCCCTTTGTTTTAATTGAACATGTCTACCTAATAAAGTGGCTGGTGAGTGTATATATATATATATATATATATATATATATATATATATATACTGTATATATATATATATATATGTACATTTACAGTATATATAAATTACCTTTATTTTGAAAATAAACATTTTATACAGAGTGCACCCATGACACTGGCTATAGAAGGCACAGCAGAAGTTGTTTGCCTTCAGAGTCTTTCTCTCTGATTAAAACATCATCAGGCCTAGAGAGCAATCAGGAAGGAGAATGGAAGGAATGAGTCATTGCACTGACAAATGTACTTGTCTGTAGAATTTAAGTTTGTGCTTTTGAGCTCTGTAAATGACTGTTAAGGGACCAACTATGAATATATATGTAAAAGGTTGGAAATGTAAATATAAAATATCCATAGTAAAAATATGTCAATTCCCAGGGTGGGTTTCCTGATGGTGACAAGCGTGGATCAGGCCTGTGCAATGTACTTTGTCACAGTCACGTGTAATCTCTATTTGGAGGGCTGGAGGACATGTGACTGGGTGACAATACAGATTAGCAATTGATAAACAGGGACAGTGCATTGTCATCCTATATTAGGAACTGTCTGAACATAAACCCTCATGGCAGGGTAACCAGGTATTCTTTTAAAGAAAGCTTTAAATCAGAAAATATTGAAAATGTCTTTTGAAATTAACATGTTAAAGATTGTATACAATGTTAGTTATTGGATTTACATAAAAAGTTGCATGAAAAAATGAAGAAAAGGTATCTAAAAATGTTTAACATTCCATTTCAATAGACAAAGTGTTTAATACAAGAAACACTATAAGAACTGGAGGATATACTTTGGCTTGCAAATTATGTAAGTATTTACAATTCCATGACTAGCTAGAGAGCTTCAACTTTACCCAAACAAGCCTCCTATGGAAATCTTTGCCGTAAACACCAAATATTCCAGCATGTTGGAAAAAGCTTGAGAAATAAAATCTTTCATAAATGTTTTGATTGGCCAAGCCATCGAAACAGTCCTTTCTCTGTGATGGGTAAAGAGCTGAATAAGAATTTCACTGAAAAGGTAAAGCCACCCAAGACACAAAAAAATACTTGAATCAGCACGCCATTTGTAAAATGACATCATGAACCCTAAATGAGTGTCACAGTGGACATAACTGTTACTAATACTTAGAAATGCGCAGTACCCAGAACAGCTTGGATTACAACAACTGATGATTACTTTAGCTCATAATGAAAGTTGAACCCGTGGAAGACGTCTGTCTTTGATTCTTGACTGAGGTAATGAAAACTAATTTAAGCTAAATCATAGTTCTAAGACCAGTTTCATTTATTTCTGACGCATTTGTTCTCTTAGGAATCCATGGGATTCTGGGTAAATGTATTGCGATTCAGAACCAGCATTGTTAACGTCTTCTGCTGTTAAATTGACTGTTGTGACTTGATATTTGTCCTCTAGTAACTGTTTCGCAGGGGTTCAAAGTAAAAGTAAGTAAATGTGTCTAGGAGATTTGGAGGGTTCTGACATATTACAAATATATAATAGGTTATCTGGAACTGTATACAAAATGTTAGTTCATTTGCTTACTGCCCACCTAGTTGAAATCTGTCACCTGGGCATTATTATAAAATAATTCAGCACAGAAAACTTTCTCTTTAATAAAGTCAGACCAGTTAAAAGATTAATTTTGATTAGTTGTCATTAAGTTCTTGCAGTTTGCACCTCATAACTGCTCTTTGTTAAAATTACTATACCCCCAACTGGCATATAAATCTAAACTCCAGGCAAAAATGCTGAATACACAGATGAAATACATACAGGGGGCTGTTTTACCTGCAAAAGTATTTGTGTTTCTAGTATGTGACAAAGAAGACAAATTGGTCTATTGCTTGAAATGAATGTTGTGTATGCATCTATACAGACATGTGACTACTTACTAGAAAAAGAAGGGGGGGGGGGCATTAAAAATAAGAAATTTGTCCACATAAATGGGAGAGGATCATTCAAGTATGACATGTAAAGTATTGGAAAAGAGATTCCCCTTTAAAGAGGTTGTAAACCCCAGAAGAAAAAAGAAAAAACCTGTAAGACAATGGCATAATGAGCTAGTACGCATCACATACTAGCTCATTATGAAATACTTACCTTAAAATGAAGCCCTTTCAGCCTCGCCCGCTCACCGCTGAGACAGCTGACATCTTCCCTGGTGTTTCTTTCTGGTTCGCGGGCTCCGGCACTGTTAGTGGCTGGAGTCGCGATGGCTTCACTACCGTGCATGAGCATGGGAGCCGCTTTTATGGCATAGGCTTAATGTGCTGGACCTTCAGAGTGCATGTGCTGATGATGTCATTGGCTGCATGCACTATAAATATCTCCTAAACTGTCCAAGTTTAGGAGATATTCGCAGTACCTACATGTAAGCCTTATTATAGGCTTACATGTAGGTACAAGTGGTGTAATAGAGTATCACCCTAAACTTTGCCACAGTCTTTGAATATTTGGCCCCCATTAACACCGTTTTGTTTCCAACAACTGGCACATGAATATACAGGCTAATATCCCCCAGGGGTGCATGTTACTGCAATAAGTAGGAATCCTTTTTTTCCTTAAGTGTGTCTTATCTTGGGTGAAGCAATTGCAGTTAGTCTAAGAAATCTGGCCAATACATTGTTCTCAGAAAACGATTGGCTAGAAGTGTCTGCTGCCACCCAGAAACATAAAGATCATCCTCTGATAATGAGCAAGTGACAAGCCAATGCAACATTTTGCCTTTACCCACTTACATGTATCTAACGAGCAGGGTCCTCTGATTCCTCCTGTATTGAATTGTACTGTAACTGTACTGTCTTCCCCCACATTGTAAAGCGCTGCGCAAACTGTTGGCGCTATATAAATCCTGTATAATAATAATGTTGTGCTACATATAGTTACTTCTACAAGTCTAAATCAGGTGTGATGACTACAAGTGTAAGCTATAGGTAAAGGTTTCATGTTAACTGCAAAACTCACTGTGGTTGATTTGCTAAATGAATAGAGGCTGTGCCCTTAACAAAGTCAAAGTTCACTTTGAAAAGTGAATGTTCCTTTAGCTTAGTAAATAAGGTGAAGCATTGCTCACTTTGAATACTTAATCATGTGCAAAGAAGCTACTAAATAAACAGGTTGTTTTCATACACGTATAAATAAATCAAATAGTGTGGCGCTAAATGAATACAACATAATGGAAAATATACCGTACCTAATGTGCATAAAATTCTAATATAAATAATTGTTATTAATAAAAATCTCAATTCATGAAGAGCAAAAATGTGAAACAAATGCAAATGTGCAATTAATAAAAAGTAAACCAACATAATAAAATCAATATTCAAATCCTACAAACAAATAATAAGTCCAGATTCCTTAATTTAAAAAAAAAAAACAAAAAAAGGGTAATTCATGCACAACACCCAAAAAAAATATAAGGGGTATAGTCCCATAACCAAGTGCACGTGAATGCCGCTCTCATCCAATAAATATAAGAAATCCAAGAAATAGATAGTGGTTATATCCAATGCTGATCACCACAGTTATATCACCCCTGGTATAAGATAAGGTTGGCTCCTTGCCATATAAGTGTGGGCCATATTAAATGGTCAACAGTGCATTTAAAATAACCAGGATGTCTTCCTGTCACTCCTCATCCCCTTGCTGTGAACTCTCCCAGCAATGTAATGCAAAGCAAGAAAATGACTTATAGCGCAATATGTTTTAAAAAAACGTATCTCTAATAATAGAAGTGCACTTACATATTTTCCACAGTAAAATCACATTGAAAGATGCGGTTTCCCGAGCAGGCAATCTCCAAACATCAATGTTCTGGCAGTCAGATAGCGTTAATTTAGAGCAAGACTATTTGATTTAGTTGTGCACAAAATTGGTAATACAGATTTTGGTGTACCGTATTTTCCGGCATATAAGACGACTGGGCGTATAAGACGACCCCCCTATTACACGATCTACCGGTAATACTTATACTTAGGTTACCTTGGAGATATTATACTCGGCGTATAAGATGACCTCCCATTTTTGGGGGATTTTTTTGAGGTTCAAAAGTAGTCTTATACGCCAGAAAATATAGTAGGTTGCATTTATGTGTTAAAATCTTCCCCAGCGCAGAATTCTTTTTGTTATTGTTTTTATGTTTTTATACACATGATTGGGTTGTTGAAGTGAACACAGCTTCACCTTATTTACTAAGTTCAAGAAACACTCACTTTAAAAATGTAACAGTTTCTACTCTTCAGTAAATCCACTCCACTAATTTGAATGTAATATCTCAGGAGGCTCTATGGCTTATCGCTAGGGGTGAAAACATGCTTGTTGGCACCACCTGCATGTGATATCTCTTCTTGAGACTACAAACATGCAAGTTCAGCAAAGTCAAATGTGCCTACCAATGGTCAAACCTAGCTCCTAAATCCAAATAATGCAGCTTTAGGACAGTACGGGAAAATGTTATTGTACTAGACAGTAAACAATCTCCGTGGAATCAGCTTGGAGGCAAGAAAAACTCTATTGTGAAACTTAAAAAATATGTGTTTAGGGTATAATATGTAGTATTATAAAGATGCAATTTTAAATAAAAGGCACCACATCCCAAGTTGCAAATGTAAACATCAAAAAGAAAGAAAAAAAGGCATTTTTTATGGTGCCATAATTCTCATGAATGAAATCACAACTCAAAACGACGTACGTTTTATTGTGTACAAAAGATTAAAATGAAAAAACCAAACAAGCAGCTAGGTGCAGTATATGATTGCAGTTTCCCCTAAGATGAGTAACAAACTAAACCCACTATATCTCTCTGCTAGTAGACCAGACCTCCATCTGGCAATACATCACAAAAAAATTATGACAATCTTCAATGACCGGAGGTTCAGCGCCTGTAAAGTATACAGGAAGGTCTCGAAGGTGTCATCGTCTTTTGTGGTCATTTCCTCAGGAAACCTTAGGGTACTTGGGCATACATACGTATTAATATTCCAAACATTGCTTTCCTATTATTCAAAGATATCAGAATATGGATTATATACTCACATATCATATTCCGTACTATTGTATAGAACCTCTGGTCATTGAAGATTGTCATACATATATATGATCCAACAATTACATGATGTTGTTAGGATGTATTGACAGATGGAGGTCTGGTCTACAAGCAGGGAGATTTAGTGGTTTGAGCTTGTTACTCAGCTAAGGGGAAACTGTGAACATATACCTAGCTGGTTGGTTTTTTACATTTTAATCTTTTGTATACTATAAAATGAAATAATTTTTAAGACTTTTGAGTTGTGATTTAATTCCTGAGAATTATGCCACTGTAGAAAATTCCTTAAGGAAGAATATGTGTTTAGGTTTCAGTACAAAAATAATACAAATAATTTTTATTTACTTTAGAGCAACCTTTCTCAACCTTTTTACCCAAGAGGAACCCTTGATATATTTTCAGGTCTCAGGGAACCTCTGTTAGAACCAATTAATCACGTGTTAGTAAGAAATATTCTTCTTACAATAGTAACCAGGGGAAGAATGCCCCCCTACAGTAGTGGCACAATTGTACCCGTACACACACATCAAAAGATCATTGGTTTCAATCAGCTGGCTTTGCCAATTGGCCTTGGCCCCAGGGCTATGCAGGCACCACCAAATAGGTGGACAATCACCAACAGTGCAAGGAACCCCTAGCAACCTCTGGAAAAACCTTTGGGTTCCACTGAACCCTGATTGAGAATGGTTACTTTAGAGTGTAAAATCATAAAAAACATAAAATGGAACACTCATTGACATAAATGCTGTATTCTGCTTATATGATGATCCATGAATACAGTATATGCCTGAAGTAGCTCTTAAAAAAGTTCCTAAACCTTATAAGGCAGTCATTAAGCATATGTTCTCTTAGCTTTGCTGTGTAATGTGCATGCACATCTGTGTGTACACCAGAGATATGTCTTCTGGTCATTACTGACTGAAATTTCTTGTATCCATCTGTGGGACATGCATGAATGGTGGCAAATGGGCCAAAATGAGTATATCCATGCTGTATAAAGCATTTCAAACCCTTTCTCCACTGAGATAAACAGGGAGGAAATTCAGCATTCAAATATTATATATACTGATATAAGTATTTTATAATCTGTAAGTGTGCCATGTTATTCTTTGATTATATCCAGTTATTATAACAATATATTAGTGCTGTAATATCAGTAACCTGCAGCATTTATTTTAATTTTGATCCAATTTTTTAGCACATTTTTACTTTTGATCTCTCTCTGCTTCCACCATGAATTTGGAAAAACCATGTGCTGATATGAATCTAAAATTGTTGTTTACTTCATTTTAAGTCTTTTATTGGTTAATTTAAAGAAGGAATTGTAAAGGGTGCCATTGCTGACCTCTGCTCCTAGGAGCTGAACTCCAACCAAATGGCTAAATACACAAATGGAAAACAATTGTGGGAGCTGCTTTAACTGCCAGAAAATGTCTACTTCAGTTATCCAGTTCTGATATCTACATAGTTACATAGTTAGTGAGGTTGAAAAAAGACACCAGTCCATCCAGTTCAACCTATGATGTTGTGGTCTTTAAGGTGCCCATCTAATTAGTTTTTTGAAACTATCAATGCTCAATGCTGATACCACTGTTTGCGGAAAAGAATTCCACATCCTTACTGCTCTCACAATGAAGAACCCCCTGCGTATTTTAAGGTTAAACCGCCTTTCCTCTAGTTTTAGTGAGTGGCCACGTGTCTTATTGTATTCCCTTTCTCTGAATAGGTTTTTCCATATGCTAGGGTTGCCAGTACAATATTTGTACATTGATATCATATCCCCCCTCTATCATCTCTTCTCCAGAGAGAATAGGTTCAGTGCTTGTAGTCTTTCCTCATAGCTGATGCCCTCCATTCCCCTAATTATTTTTGTTGCCCTTCTCTGGACTTTCTCCAGTTCCAGCAAATCCTTCCTGAGGATCGGTGCCCAGAACTGGACAGCATACTCCAGATGTGGCTGGACCAGAGTCTTGTAGAGTGGGAGAATAATCTCTTTATTTCTGGAGTGAATCCCCTTTTTTATACATCCCAGTATTCTGTTGGCTTTGCTTGCAGCGGCTTGGCATTGCATGTAAACACCCCTAACATACAGAACAGCCAAATGGATGTCTTTCCTCACCCCAAGCCTTCTGACTGGACAGTGAAAGAGCAGCAGCAGCAGACCTGTAAGGTCATCCCTCTGCTCACTCCCCCAATCAGTATACAGTTATCCTGTATACACAACAGAGTGAAAGTAGATCTCTTCATTGTAACTAAGCCCATTATTGCTGGAGATGCCCCCATTAGAAGATATTCCAGTGATGATATGATTACTCCTATTTTCTTGGATTAAACTGTGAAGAGGAATGCAGAAACAAATTGCGCAACAATATATTTCAGAGCAAAAAAATATTTAAATCACAACATAAAACAAACACAAGCTTGCCTTTATCAATAAGCTCACCTCTACCAGCTATGGCTTCCTCAGGTGGAATCTTGCGTTCTAGTTTGTAGGCTGTTTGTTCTATCACTCCCCTTCCCTAAATCCCCAATATGAAATTATACATTTGTATTCTCATCTGCATGTAGCATTAAACATGTAGCAATAAGGGCTGTAGCACTACAATTAACCAGTGCTCAAGAACGTGCAAGAAAGAAAAGGCTGAAACATAAATATTGTCAGCATGCCAGTTATAAGAAATTGCACGCACGTTTAACCATCTTAGAGAAAGACAATTTCTTCGACACAGTTCAGTTACTACACAAGGCAGGCACCAGGAATCAGAGCATGCTTGTACTAATAACTACCCCAAGTATCTGGACTGAATACCAACATCAGATGCATTTCAAAATATATGAAAGGTACACTTCAGTCACAATTGGGATGTAAGCGTATATCTGGGCAAAATAAAGAAGTCAGCGCAGTACATCTCTGCAGTACCTGCACGTCCCTTTGTTCTGTCTCTTGAAACCTGCTCCAAGTGCAGAAAAATACCTGCTGATCCTGCCATATCCAATAAGCCCCTAATTACTCGAGCTGAAACTCTTCCTTTACTGAACCACCTGACATCTCCACCAATATTCAATAATAAACAATCACTAGTCCCCTAGACTTTTGTACCACATCCCCCCTAGTGTAGTATTTAGACAAAACTCTTTAGACTTTTGAGGTGCTAATTCAAATGCATAGAGCAAAACTCTCTAAAATGTCAAACCATTTATTCACAGTTTTTTTAGAACATCATAAAATACGTATACATCCTCTGCCTCCTCAAAGCTAATTTGGTACCTCATGTAACTACAAAGACACTGACATCAGCATTAATTTGCCTATACAGTGCCTAGATTAACCACAACCCTTAGGCTCCTTTCACACAAGCGGACCGTTCAGATCCACCTGTTCGTTTTTCACGCGGATCTGAACGGATGCCCCATGCATCTCTATGGGGCATCGGATGTCAGCGAGACATGTCCGCTGACATCCGATCCGATCCTTTAAATCCGGATGGATGGAAACCCTATTTTCCATCCATCTGGCGGATCGGATCAGATGAGAACGGACAGACGGTCTGTTCTCATCCGATTCCCCCATAGAGAAGAATGGGGACCTGACAGCTCTGTTTCCACCCACAGCGCGGAGACGCAGCTGTCATCTGCCTGCTCAGCGGATCGGCGGATTGATCCCCCACTGAGAAAAACTGAGTCCACCAACGGACTACTGTGTGTGAAAGGGGCCTAAACCATAACCATTCCTTGTCAATACAAATCTTAATTATTTTCCACTGGTGTGATTCTTGTCTCGTATGCTGGGTATGTGTGTGGCCCTGGCGACTATATACAAAGTCTTTCATGAATGCCTAGCAGCACTAGGGTCACCAGTTTGAATCCCAAGCATGCCGCTATCTGCTTGGAGTTTGCATGTTCTCCCTGTGCCTGTGGTTTTCCCCCTGGTACTCTGGTTTCCTCCCACACTCCAAAGATATGCTAGTAGGTTAATTGGCTCCTGTCTAAATTGGCCCTATTTTGTGTATGTATGAATGTGAGTTAAGGACCTTAGATTGTAAGCTCCTTGAAGGCAGTGAATGACGTGAATGTACAATATATATATGTAAAGTGCTGCGTAAATTGATGGTGCTGTATAAGTACCTATAATAAATAAATATCAGGTATCTATGAAGACTATAAGTATAAATAGTATTATGTGATTGATCAAAGATCAAAAACCTCCACCTCACTGAAACAAAGTCCTGGAGGAGAAAGCAATAGAATGGCATTGGTATGGTGAATCAATTATTGAGGATTCAATATTTTCCACTGGTGGCATTCTTGTATTGTATGCTGGGTATGTGTGTGGCCCCAGCGGCTATATATACTAAGTAGTTCATGATTTTCAAGACCCACTTCTTCAGGTATCTGTAAAGACTATAGGTAATAATAGAGTGATGGATCAAGGATCAAAAAGCTCCACCTCACCGAACCAACCACCTGTGGGGAGAGAGCAAAAGAATTTCACTGGTATGGTGACTCTATTATTAAGGATTTGATATTGCACTTATCGATGGCAGAAAAAACTTGAAGGAATCCAATTCATTTTTCTACCCTCCAATGATCAAAAATGGTTGAGCATTGGACCCAGATCCCTGAAGAAAACAGGCTCAGCCTATTTAGGAATCCTAAACTATGTGTTCAGAAACCACCCTAGATCCTGAGGCCGTCAATTTTTGATGACGAAACCTGTTGGGTGGTACTTGGGGCTGATATCACATCTTGGAACCAGAAGTGTGCAGCGGCCATCTTGGATGAGGGCAACTGTTTATTGCAGGCTGGTGATGGTTTCATTTGTAAGTGCAGCACTTGTCTTTTGATTTTTTAATAAACATACTTTCACTATATGGGGGTCCTTTCCTTTGTATTATCTATGTGCGAAGCTGTTATTCTTACAATAGAGCTGAAGGAAGATTCGTGGAGGAACTGACAACCCTTTATTCCTGGACTTATACTGTACACACAAGCCTTTTTGACTCACTTTTTTAAAAACAAGGGGTCAATTCGATCCGGTGAGTGAGGTGTGAATCCATGTAAGATGTCTTTCATTGGAGGAATGTTCCTTTGTGGAAGCACTTTTTTCTTTGAAGTACTATAGTGTGCCACGTTTGTCACTGGAGTTATGGCAATCACATGGACACTTGTTTTGTGGACTTTTATATGTGGTAGTTTTTCACTTAAATTATAAGTGATATGTAGGCAGCACTGTTCATTTTTGTTTTATTTTTACTATCTGATGTTCAATATAACACAATTAAGCGCCGGTTCACACTACCGCGACGCTACTTTAGGTGGCGACCTCCTAGGTTGCGGTGCGAGCAGCGCGCCGCGACCTCGGAGCGGCCGCCACGGACTTCATAACATTGAAGTCTATGGCGGTCGCCTCCTGGTCGCCCCAAAGAAGCTCCGGACCCTTTTTCTAGGTCGGAGCGACTTGTGTTGCTCCTATTAGAACGGGTCCGTAGCTTCCCTATGGGAGGCGACCTGCGGCGACCTGTGAGGCGACCAGGTCGCCTCACAGGTCGCCCTAGTGTGAACCGGCACTTAAGCAGCACAAGGTTGAGTTTTTAAGGTTCGTTTTTTTTTTTTTGTTTTTTTGTCGTTTCACATGAAACGCAGGTATTCATAGTTAATTTATGCTTTAAAATAGCTTTATGTTAATGTTTGAGTATAGGTCAACTTTAAAAATGATGTTGTTCTTGTGTAAGCCACCTTATACTTTATGATGTTGCTTTCTGTTCAATTGAATTGTGCAGACATAAAAGTGCTTGAGAAACGGGTGAGCATTTTATTTATGAGTCATTTTTTATGACCATAAAAAATATATTTGAGCAACAAAACTGGTGGAAATTATTGTGATTATTAGGATGTTTAAATAGAACAAGTGGGCATATGTAATAACCGGAATCTCCACTATTAAATTTAGTTTTTTGTTTATTTACTTGTATTGTCTCCCTGTTTCATCAGAATTATCAGGCTTTATAGTCTCCCATAGCATCTCATGCCTGAGGTCAATGCTAATTACAGAAATTCATAAAAGTGTCATATAGCACAGGTGCTGTCAGGGCTATAGGAAGGTAAACTAAAAGCTTTGTTACTTGACAGTTTTGCCCTATTCTAGCAGGCTGGACAGAGTGTATAACATCAGCCCTGAGCTCAGGCAGGAGACAGGTTAGCCTCCATTGGGGCAGAAGATATATGTCACACTATTACTCACCTGCTTTAACGGCATTGCTCTGTCCCAGTCTGAAATGTTTTGAATCTCACTAACTGTGGATGAATTGCCACCAGTGGCAGGACTACTAGTCTTTCATGGGCCCTAAAAGTCAAATTTATGGCTGGCGGGGAGAGAATTCAACTAAATAACATTACACACTGCTATTCCTAAGAGGTATGCTCCAATGTTATAACAAATTAATTAATAAAGGTTAAAGCGTAACTCCACTTTTGTTGAGAAAAAAATATTCTCCTATGTACATTACAAGGATTATAACAACCTTTGTTGCAGATTCCTACCTTTTGTTATTCTGAAGAAATCCATGTTTTCTTCCTCTGTTCCTCTGTGCTGAGTGGGTCTAATGGGAGTGGTTTCATAATTATCAATCAGCTGTGCAGCTGCAGAGCACTAATAAGGAACTCTGCTTGGTCTGCATTCCTTTAGACGTGTTCCTATTGGGTGGTAATCTGACTTGTATCTTAGGTAGACTTCTGGGAAAATTGGTGAGCCAATCACATAAGCAGAAAATTGTGGTCTGGGGTGTGGTCAGTACATATTCTGTGTACAGAACAGCTCCAGGTAGCCAGATTGCATTGCATTTTCAGAAAATGACAACAGCTGCAGATTGAAAAGGAAAGGTAATGTTTAATGCCATTCAATTACAATATGACTTGTGTCGCGATTTTATACGCTATAGAAATTTTTCTTTATTTGTTTTTTTTTTTCCCCCACGAAAGTGGAATTACCCTTTGAATTGTATACATGGGTAATATTAAAAATGACAGTTCTTGGTTTTTCCAAGTTCTCCGCGTTTTATTACTTGTTGAATCTGTAAGTAGATCTGTTATATTTGCACTTCCTTTAACCGGCCAAGCTGTCCAGCAAAAGTGACAGTTCCAGGGTTGGGAAAACTATATTATATTAAAATGGGTTCTCAAAACAGTCAGCATTTATGCATATGTTTTTTTTTTTTTTCTTTTTTTAATGGAAAAAATAAAGTGTTAGCTTAGGATAGGTATTATTTTGTTTGTCGAAAGCTGGGCATAGACGGTCATTTTTGTTTTGTTCAACCAGTGATGTAAGGTGGATGGAGGAATCCCCTCCCCCTTCAGGACATTGTATTTTGACAGTGGTACCAGCTGCAGGCAGAATACACTAATCAGTGGCTGCAGCTGCTGATCGACAAACGTTTTCCTCTCTGTTCAACATAAGTCAATCTAAGGCTGGCCATACATGTTCAATTCTCTTGTACAATTTTCTGTTAGATTTACCAAAAACTATATAATATGAGGTCAAAACTAAACAACACTTTCAATTGTATCCAACTAGGCAGGCCTTTGTACTACATAGTTGAAGGTAAATTTAAAGAAAATTGTACGGAAAATTTAAAGAAAATTGTATAATGTATGGCCAGCCTAACACTCACCTTAAGAGGGAGAATTACATGACCAGTCCCGAGACAGGTTTGTCTAATGCCCAGGGCAAGGATGCAGACCTGCGACCCCCTCCAACATTGTTAATGCATGTCTTAGAATGGGTTTACTGCTCTGTGTCCATTCTCTGTCCTCTTGCTCTGCTGCGCTAAGGGCAGCTGCCCCTCCTGCCCATCCCTTATGCCGGCCCTGCACAAAACACAGATTGAAATTCAGCCAGTCCCTGCTGAACCAGCCCAATTTTAATCAGTCTTTGTCCAGCTTAACCACCTCCCTACTGGCCAATGTATATATACGTCCTGCTTTTAAACCTAAATACCGGTGTTATGGCAGCAGATAGCTAAGTAGTTTTCTAGCAAAAACAACTGATTTTAGCTTGTAAACACCAAATATCAAAAATAGGCCTAGTAGGCAAGTGGTTAAAGGGTAACTCCACTTTCGTGGGGAAAAAAAACCTGCAAATAAAGAAAAAACAATATAGCGTATACAATTGCGACACAAATCATATTGTAATTGAATGCTATTAAAAATCACCTTTCCTTTTCAATCTGCAGCTGTTGTAATTTTCTGAAAATGCAATGCAATATGGCTACCTGGAGCTGTTCTGTACACAGAATGTATACTGACCACACCCCAGAAACCTAACTTCCTGCTTGTGTGATTGGCTCACCAATTTTCCCAGAAGTCTGCACTAAGATACAAGTCAGATTTCTGGCATCCCCTGCAACAAAAATGTCATTTTTGGTGAGATACTCCAATAGGCACACGTCTGAAGGGATGCAGGCCCAGCAGTTTTCCTCATTAAAGGCCTGCAGCTGCACAGCTGATAGATCATTATGAAACCACTCCCATTAGACCCACTCAGCACAGAGGAACAAACAATGATTTCTTTAGAATAACAAAAGTTGGGAATCTGCAACAAAGTTTGTTAAAATCTTTGTAATGTACAGAGATCACCCAGAGGGGAATATTTTTTTTCTCAACAAAAGTGGAGTTACGCTTTAAGTCTACCCTTTCCCGAAATATTAACAGATCTACTGACAGTATCAACAAGTAATAAAACCGTGTTAAGGGGGAAGGAGGGCAAAATCTGCTGTGTTAATGCTAGGGACAGACTGCATCATATTTCATTTTTTATTTCGCCATAGTTACACTTTACATTTCTGATAGACCCGGTTTGTCATCTACCGGTTGAATCTACTACAACCCTGGATATTTTGCAAGATTATAAAGTTACATCTGAAAAACAAACCAAATAAATAAATAAATAAAGTTACATCTGTATTTTTCAGGTAATTCCTTTTTATTGTAATCATGGTAGTAATGATGCTGAAGTATCAGCCACTGGACTCTGATTGCCCCGCTAGCCACGAGCCTGCCACTATAATTAACCACCAACCATGCCAAGGAGATGCAGAAACAGAGCAAATACTTTCAAGAAACAGACTTGACTGGCAGGAGGATCACAAAATCTGTTCCTCAATATGTTCAAAACACTGGTTTCTGCATTGTACACGTGCCAATAAAATTCAGCCTACAATACAACATATACATAAGAAAGGGGGTTCAGAGCAGCCATGCCTGAAAAGCCAGCCTCCCCATCTGCAGATTACTTTTGAAACTGTATGGCGATATAAATCTGCAGCTCTTATTTCACATAGTAATGGCTCGCCTCTTCAGTATTACAATAGATGTCACTGAGGATTTTCCTAGCCAGTGTCATATAAATCACCTCCATTGTTTAAGGTACATTGATCATTCTAATGACTTGTAATAGGCTCATAATTGCTGCTAAAGACTTACTGCAAGCTTGCAATTGAATGTGAAATGCTTTATGATCAGAAGCAATTAAACTTAATTTTGAGATCTAGTGATCATCTGACAGATAAACACACACAAGGACTTCAATCTTTTGTCTGATTTACTATTAGGAAAATCAGAAAACAGATTTAATCAGTTTGGTTAAGATCATGTGAAAGCTTCTCATAACTGCTAGTTTTTTTAAAGTCAATTTAAATACAATCACTAAAATTTCACATAAGCTTTAACAGGTTATTATCATTTTAAAAGTTGTTTTTTTTTTACACTTTTTAAATATTCCATTTTCACTCCTGCCATGAACATCTATGTCCAGACACTTTTCTTATTATAATTCTGATCATAAAGCATTTCACATTCAATTGCTGTGTTGGGGCTTATTCACATTGGCACAGAGGTCCATACACTGTAAAAAAAGAAAAATGACTGTATTTGGATTCATCAACATGGGTGGCCAGGGTACTGTAAAAAGAGATGTTAGAGCTGTAGTTTTACCACCCCCAGCTGCCCACCTGAACACAGACATGCAGCTGCTCAGAGCTGTGCTTTGTGACTTTAGAAAAAATGAAACAGTGGGTGGCATTTGGAGGGCATTACTGCCGCTGAATGCGACCCATACAAGTCTATAGGGGTGGTCCACAATTGCCCCACAACCGCGCGTAATGCAAGTGATTGTGGCACACTGGTGTGGAATTTACAGGGTTAAATCAGGCAGTGAGGAGACAACATATCATCTTGTTGCTGCCTGTCAAACACCTCTGATAGCTATCCACCATGGATCAGAGGGTCGGGAAGGGCTGCACATGTGAATGAGCCCTTTATGGACTGGAAACCACACAGTTGAGCATCTACATATGTACAGATAGTTTGGACGTTCATCCGTCCCTGTACGCATGTAACAATCAAATATGCTGTTAGCAGCATAAAGCCATGGCCTGGTATTGAGCTGTACAGGCAGCTGTATGCTATACTTGTGACTCCTGGGCAATAAGCCAGATTTTATTCTTTATGGACCTTTGTGCCAGAGTCAATTTGCCCCAAAGCAAAGAGAAATCTGTAGGATACCACAGGCTGTATGCTGATGCTTGCATTTTAGGAATGGGCTGCAAAATGAAGGCTGTGGTATGCAATAGTATTACCCACCCTTCATTATAAATGGACTACTATATTACATGCTCCCTTGGTAAAGGCTACAAGCAACAGTGCTAAAACACATTGAGCAGGCATGATCCACAGTAATGGTGTGAATGCACGATTAGAATATCGCCCGATCATTCGACCACTGACTTTTGAAAAAGTATTTGTCGGTCAAAAACGTTGCCAACATACACGGCCCGGATATCACCCGACTGTTGCCCGCCGACCATCGAAACAGTTTTCGATGGAAAAATATTTTCGGGCATGCGTGATGAGGTTAAACTGAACGACCTCAACACCAATGTATAGAATATCGTTCTTTCGCAAATGAGACAACAGAATTTTTCGGATTTTTCAAACGGTATTTTTCGTTCACAATATCGATATCGCTCATTGATGGCTGGACATTAACGAGTAGAATATCGGACGATCGCCCCCTGAACGGAAATTTTCGTCGGATATTCTTATCGTGTATTCCGGCCATAAGGACATGTAGACGGGAAGTGGTTACATTTTATAGAAAAAAAAAACAAAAAAATGTTGGCACTTGTTTATGATTTGCTATTGTTTACTAAACTAAAAGCTACATGTATAGCAATAAAAGGATATAATAATATATAAAGAAAAATAATAGGAATATTTACAGGTCTAAGAGAACACATATATTTTTAGTTACAATCAAAAAATAGTCTTTATTCATAGCTCAAACGTACCAGTAATTTTAGAAAAGCCCAAAAAACCTAAAATAATTTAAAAAGTGAACACATAAACATTTAAACTAACTAAACGTAGGGCCTTGTGTGTTTGGATATATCATGTACTTATTCAGGAAAAAAATGGATGTGTGTCTTTACCAAAAATGTTCATTTAAACCTGAAATGTCCAAAATCCTGGAACCTGGAATTCCCAAATCATAAAATTCTATAGTTTCCATATACAAGTTATAAACAAAAATATTAGGTGCACCCACAATAAATTCTCCTATATCCTTTGATTCTGTGTATAGTACCGTACATTTCCTCTGAACACTTTTAAGAAATGATCTCTCTATAGTTTTCAAAGCCCAAAATATTATTTAGAAGTGAATAGAATTTATAAGTATTATTTATCTCCTCTTTTAGTGGATATTTTTGTTTTCAGGTGCCAGCAGAGCATATCCATGCACATTGTTAACCTGCCCTTGTTGTTTAAAGTCATCATAAATTGATTCCATGTGATCCTAAACTCAAGACTTTACTACTTTCATGCCAGGCATCTGCAGAAGACCACAGTGTTTTCTATGCACTGAGTCTGCATTTTACAAGTCATTCATAAAATGTAAGCTGCAGTGTTGAACTGTGATATTATTGGGGTGCTCTGTGCATAATGCTGCAGAAAATACTCTATCATAGGAGAAGCTCTGTGACGTGACTTTGATAGGTCATGTGACCAGTCTCTCTTTTCCCTGGCACTTCTTATTTTCCCTATCACTTAAAATAAATATTGAATAATGGATTCTAACACAATGTTGTGCTTTATAAATATGTCTGTATTAAAAAAAAATTAAAGCAGTATAGAAACAGTAAGGCCCCATTTATGCTTTATAAAAAGATCCTCCCTCTGCATTTCTTGTACCGGTGCCTGCCTGGGGAAAGTGCTAGGAACCAGAGACAGGTGCTGGGAGCCAGAGACAGGCACTCACTATGAAAGCAAGGTCTCTTTGCTAGCTGTGGTGTCAGGTGGCTGTGTGCCAAGCAGGGCTGGCCCAAGACATTGTGCTGCCTGGGTCCAGGAATTAAATGCTGCCCCCCCCCGAAAAGAAAAAATCACGCCCACCAAAAGGCTCTCAAATCCATTATTTTATAGAAATATAACATTTAGAAAATATTATATATACTGTTATCTTCTTCCATAACTCACAACCGGACTGGACCACCAAACACCCACTGCCTGTCCTCAGTCCTCCTGCCACTCCTGTGTCTGCCACTGCCCTTGAAAATCAAGCCTGCCCTGCGTGAGATGGAGTGCGCTTATGTCTGACGTCATTGCGCACGGGACATTCCCCGGAGGAGACACTCCACCTCCTCATACTCATCAGTTTGCACTACAGACGGCAGTATGAGATGGGGAAATGCCGGCCATAACGTACCACAAACTGATGACGCACAAAACTGCTGGAAAAAAAAACTTGGTAGCATAGGTGTGCACAGCCTATTGCATTAGGGTGTGCACCTCAAAGCTCAAACACATATGTGTGCATATGTGTATATATACTGACAGTGTCAGTAGGGCAGAGATTGGTGTCAGTATGGGAGTGGACGGTGTCAGTAGTTTCTTTATTTTTATTATATTATTATTACTTTTTACAATTTTATTTTATTTTTGCTTCACAATTTTGTTAGGGGCTTTGGTGAAATATTAGGGGTCCAAACAGGGGGAATCTGTGCCACACGGGGTGATTAGGGTGTGCCCAGGCACACCTGGCACACCCCTGCGCATGCCTATGCTTGGTAGTCAGTTTGCACTCCCTCTCCAAGTGCCGCCTGGGTCCAATGGACCCAGCGGGACCCATGATAGGGCCGGCCCTGGTGCCAAGGAGAGGCACCCTGTCTGTACTATTAACTTTATTCTACTAGGAACTGAATAATGTGAAGAAAATGATACTTCATCTTTAAAGCAGTTTGATCAGTTTGGTAGGGCTTAACCTTAGAGTTTGGAAAAGTCAGACCTCAGTTTCAAAGTGAAACTAAATCAGAGGGGGGCACAGCAGAGGCTTTTCTGTTTAATAACCATAAAAGCAAGCATTTTACAATTTCTGCTCCAATTTTTCCTTAAAAAATTAAACATGGAGTACAGGTTCACTTTAAGACCTGTAATGATATAATGATATATGTTCATGTAAAGAAGGAGTTCTCTATCCAATGGCATTTGAGCTGCCTGTGACTTTCTGCTGTTGCCTATTAGCAAACATAGTCAGGTTGGACATCTGCAGCACTGTGCACCTCTAATAATGCTGAAAACAAACAACCAGCATGTTATAGATTTGCTATATTCAAATGTATTTGTATAAACATTATGTTTAAGACACTATTTGAGATCTTGTAATCGTCTTCCAGATCTAGCTCTTTGTAGTCAAAAGGTGTAGATTTGAGAAAAGAAAAAAAAAAACCATAGGGGTTGATACAAATCAATGCAAAATCTGGTGCAGCTCTGTAAAGAAACCAATCAGCTTCCAGTTTTTTTTTGTTTTGTTAAAGCTTAATTGAACAAGTTGAAGTTAGGAACTGATTGGCTACCATGCACAGCTGCACCAGATTTTGCACTCTCCAGTTTTAGTAAATGAACCCCACAATGTTACCATTTTTATATTCCTACATTAGACATACATAAGGCATTACTTCTCTTCCAGTGGCTGGTGAGCCACATGCTGCTTTCATCTATGCCTCTCAATACTGTGACAACCTCTCAGTGCTCCCTGCCAAAGTGAAATACTTTTACATTATACACGTCCCCAGTGGAAGAGATGATGTCTATTTGTTATCCAGTGTTATTAAAATATTTACCAAGATTAAACAAGGTGTTTTGTTTTCAATAAATCACTTGCTGCAAAATATATTTTTCTAATGTAAGTTAAGCTGTACAGGTTGATGACCCCTAGACTGATCATGGATGTCTATGCATAAAACATTGTTACACGTGTGTCTTCTATAAAGTCATGGGGTTTGTACTTGTTGTGTGATTGTACTCTGTGCTCTTCAATGTATTTCTGCTGGTCCGGATATCGCAGGTAACGGTGCTGAACTCCTCTACAAAGTGAAGCCTATTCTCAGTGCATGAACTCCCTTGTCTGTAATCTGTCCCATGTATTCTAGATACAATGTACTTCTCATTATTTTAACATACAACTGGGATTTAGGGAATTCATTCGCTAAAAGTTTGTTTAAATGTATGCAGCGAGTTCTGACAAGATTGTTGTAAAAAAAACTCCCAATAATTGCAGTCATTAAATTCATCAAATGCAGGAGGTGCATCATATACCTCTTAAATGACAGTGTATGCAAGCATGAGATTACATCAAGGGGGGCTGAAAATCACATATACTCTACTGGGGAGGCAATGTATGGAAGATGTATAGTATGTGGGAAGCATTGATCCAATCTTTGTTATATACAATATTTATCTGTCTGCCTATTTTTCTATCACTTTGTAAAATCAGTTTGAAAGGAAATGAATATACAATGTAAATCCTAGGGGATACCAAATGGAAGTGTTTAAAAAGATGGTGATCCAGTGTACAGTTTATATACTGATTAATTATCCTATTTGTATACTGTATGTCACTACCTGGCTTTTTCTGGTTGGTCGGTCAGTCTATCTATCTATCTATCTATCTATCTATCTATCTATCTATCTATCTATCTATCTATCTATCTATCTATCTATCTATCTATCTATCTATCTATCTATCTATCTATCTATCTATCTATCTATATATCTGTTAATGTTTGCCAAGTTCGAATGCCTCCTATCTATCTATCTATCTATCTATCTATCTATCTATCTATCTATCTATCTATCTATCTATCTATCTATCTATCTATCTATCTATCTATCTATCTGTTAATGTTTGCCAAGTTCGAGTGCCTCCTACATTAGTATGTTTCTTTCTATCTATCTATCTATCTATCTATCTATCTATCTATCTATCTATCTATCTATCTATCTATCTATCTATCTATCTATCTATCTATCTATCTATCTATCTATCTATCTATCTATCTATCTATCTATCTATCTATCTATCTATTCATATCTATCTTTTAATGTGTGCCAAGTTCGATTGCCTCCCAGACATTAGTCTGTTTGTATCTATACATCTATTGGGCTGTATCTTTTTATCTATCTATCTATCTATCTATCTATCTATCTATCTATCTATCTATCTATCTATCTATCTATCTATCTATCTATCTATCTATCTATCTGTCTATCTGTCTATCTATCTATCGATCTATCGATCTATCTATCTATCTATCTTTAATATGTACCTAGTTCGATTGTCTCCCACACATTAGTCTGTTTTTTTATAAATACATCTATTGGTGTATGTATGTATGTATGTATGTATGTATGTATGTATGTATGTATGTATGTATCTATCTATCTATCTATCTATCTATCTATCTATCTATCTATCTATCTATCTATCTATCTATCTATCTATCTATCTATCTATCTTAAACCATCTTTCTATATATATATTTAGTGTTTGCCAAGTTCACGTGCCTCTTAAATAGAAACATTTATTGCTAGTACCCCTAATGTAGACATGTTTTTCCACAATCACTTGAGTATTAAAGTAAATATCTCTATCACCTGTGTCACATTTCTATTGGTTAACCTTTGAGTTTTCTTTTAAAGTGCAGTTAACAATCATAAATACTCATTGGCAGAAGCAACTATACTGGGCAAATACTAAAGCAGATACCAATAAATCAGATCAATTAGTTATTGTATCATATGATGTCTATTTTAATATGTATTTGACATTGTGCGTGTGTACATTTAATTTATATTTATTTATTTGTTTATTTTTTAAATACTATTATCTATGTATGTACATCTATGCATCTATTCATCTGTATATTTTCAGATTGTCTGTCATCATTGCATGTATTCCCTCTTTCTATTCCCCCATCTTATTCTTTTGCTTTCTATCTCTCTCTCTCTTTCCCCATATCTCTCACTTTCCCCCATCCTCCCTTTCTCTTTTTTCTCTCTCCCCCTTTCTACATCCCCCTCTCCCTCTCTCTCTTTTCCCACCCTCACTCTCTCTCTCTTTCTCTCCTTTCCCCAATTATACATCTCTCCCTTTCTCTATATCCCCTTTCTCTCTCTTCTTCTCTCTCTCTCTATCACATCTTTCAATATCTATAGAAAACGATATGAATATAGAACACATTACACCTAACAGTCCCTGTGAACCCTTCACCTACTGCAGGATTATTACGTTTGGTCGATCTAATGTGCACATATTATACATAGGATTGGACAGACCCGCACACACTGTATTGTGCACATCCCCAGTGATATCTGCATTGGATTCCCCATGTATCCCTTACACCCAGAAATGGCTATGAAGAAAGTTGTAGTCATTTACAAAACATTGACATTCAAACTCCCTCCAAACACGAATGGAGCACAGGGGCTGGCTTCCCTCCTCTAAGGTGTTATTTTATCAGCATCAGTTGATTTGATAATAACCAGTCGATTATATAAAATTTAAATGAAAGTATAATTATAACATATACTGGTGGGAGATGCCCTGCTGCTGGCAAATGGCAGGATGCTATTATTTTTCAGAGATGTGCCTGAGCGTTGGAGACTTGCCTTCTCTGTGTTGTCTGTAGCTGAAGATATTTTACTTATTGGACCTGTTTATTGATTAAACAGATCAGACACCTCCTTAATAGTCAACACACACTGCGATACAGACAGATCTGCAGCGTCCCATGTACAGCCATGGACCAGTGTAATTCTATAGGAACTGATGCCTTAATAGATGGGGTATTGCCGCACACTGCAACGTATTGTTATTACTGGTATTATATATATACATATATATATTAGATATATATGATACACACACACACATGAATATATATATATATATATATATATATATTCACAGATAAGGAATATAGATATATATATTTCAAATTATATTCATATTTTATGCTTGTTGTGTACTAGTGTGTGTACATATATATATATATATATATATGTATATATATATATATATATATATATATATATATATATATATATATATATATATATATATATACTAACACACACATATAAACACCACATATAGAACAAAAACACACACACATGAAATATATGCACCACATAATGTACACACACACACACCATATAAAGTATACACACACCACATAAAGGACAAACACACCACATAATGTACACACACACACACACCATATAAAGTATACACACACCACATAAAGGACAAACACACAAATGCACCACAAAAAAAGTATACACACGCAAATATATATTCTATCACAAACATACAATACAAATAATACATATAATATATACAAACATATATATGTTCCACAAACACACACACATATATAAATATACAGTCCATCACACACATTTAATACAATACCAAATGTTCATCGAGACATATATATGGTACATAATTACTATAGGTCTCTAGATAGATAGATAGATAGATAGATAGATAGATAGATAGATAGATAGATAGATAGATAGATAGATAGATAGATAGATAGATAGATAGATAGATAGATAGATAGATAGATAGATAGCCTATCACATGGAAATAATACAAATTCATACAAACATAATTACATAAGTATGTGCCTACGTTGTATTTCAAACCTAGTTTTATATATTGTGCTGGGGTGTTAGAATATATGAATATATATATATATATATATATATATATATATATATATATATATATATATATATATATATAATATATAACATATATATATATATATATATCATGATATACCTGTTAATCTTAAACACATCCACACACCATATCCTGAAATACACAAATACAGATATGATAATCTCTAATCTTAGCCTAGGAGATTCTACATTAATGCTGGTTTTAGGAGTGATGCCGAAACTATTAATAACACAAAAGCATAAAACAAGAGAATAATACAGATTTGGGATTAAAAAATGATCCCACTGGAGGTTTGTCGCCCTGTTTCCTCCCCTCGGTGAAGAATTTGTTTATGCAGAAGGGATGTTTAATAGCACTAATTGCATTGCAGTTAAATTGCCCTGATTGCAGAAAAGGAGGCAATTTGCGTCCTCCCCGTCTGGGCTCGCAAGAAATTGTTCCATATTCACCTCTTTACAGAGAAGTGGAGGTTTAAGGCACAGAAGTCTGCACAAATTACCACTCCGGCTGACTGCTAGCATTCAGCCACTATAATAGAAGTATTATTTGGTCGTTTTGAATAATGTAAAACGGTAGAGGCAAACCATTCTGTGCTAAATTGCATTTAACTTTTACCAACAAAAAAAAAAAAAAAAGGATGATTGTCTACCACTGGGGCCTTTTGTCAATGGATATTGTCATTAAATGCCAGTGTTTTAAGTGGCAGCTCATCTGTGACACATCTTTGTTTTAGAAAGGACCCCAATGTGATCAGTGTAAATAGCCGGCAGAGACCAGTCTACATTCAGCCCACAGTACACATTGGCATTTAAAGGGCACGGTGCGTTCCTTCTGGACTGGGGAGAGTGTGTATATAATGAATGGGATCATTATTGATTCGTGGATGGATCGTGCTGTACAGTTGTAGTTGAATTTAATGCTAGACATAAAATAATTCCAGTTCAGATAATCAGGGATTGAACTGCCCCATGGGATGTGTAGGAACGCCTCGATGACACCTCTATTAGCACATGGCATTAATATGGAGAGCTTCACCTGTTGTCGCCCCGGCAGATCACTCACCTCTGGTGGGTTTGTCAGGATTAGAGTGTGCCTCCTCCAGATGATCACAAGAGTTTGATGACAAATTCTGCATCTCTCTCATCTCAACCGAAACCAGCCATCAAAGGCAGCTGCAGGAGCGCTCCGCTTGGCTACATGCGAATCTTTCCGCACCCCCAGCCTCTTGTCTGCGACAGATCACTCAATACACCGGCAGACACCACCAGGAGAGACAATCACCATCGTCTAGAAGCATATGAAAGCCTAGCATTAAAAAAAATAAAATAAATATATATGTATGTGTGTCTGTGTGTATATACCAACAGACACACACACATACACACACACACAAACACACACACATATATATATATATATATATATATATATATATTTATATATGTGTGTGTGTGTGTGTGTGTGTGTATATATAAATATGTATATATATATATATATATATATATATATATATATATATATATATATATACTCACACACACACAAAAGTGTCAATGATTTCTGCTATATACAAAAGTATAATACACATAATAAAATATTATATTATAAATATACTATGGAAAATTTAAAGAAACGAAAATAAAAAAATAAAGAATTTTTGGGGATAAGCTACCTGTGAGATCAGTGATGAAAGCAATGTAGGAATCAAGTTCTTTAAAAACGAAAATTGTGAGATGGCCAAATAAAAATAATAATAGCAATAATAATAATAATAATAATAATTTGTAGTGTACCCAAAGGTGGTAGAAAATGAATGGAATTAGGATGTTAAAGAAAAGCTGGATTTGACCAGTGCAATTAAGCAGACACTGTTATTTATTTTTGTGCATCAGAATCTGTTGGCATTTGGACAGCCAACAATGTTGTTGGAATTTGTGAGTTATTAGATGTATGCACAACAATCTGGGCATTTCTGTCCTAATTTTTTTAAGGGGACTTATTAACCCCCTGTAGGCCAGAAAGCAATAAGATCTAAGTAGCTTCCTTCGGACAGGAGAAGGTTAATCCCATTTCACCATTTTTTTCCCCCTCCCCGGACTCCAAGGCAATGGAGCTTCCAATTCCTCCCCTCCTTTGAACGGCCAGGCTTGTAAGAGCACTGATTTCTTGCACCACGTCGCCTCTCATTGGCTGCGACGCAGCTCCCAGTCGGCGTTCGAAGCCTTCTGATTGGCCGAGAGCGGCAGCCAGCGGTACTTCAAAGCAGGCGCTGCCAGCGCAAAGCCTGAGTCTAGTCCGCCGCAGACAGGAGGAGGATCCGCACTCCCAGCAACCCGTACTAAGGAGCAGAAGGCAGAGGGCTGCCAGCTACTGACCCCGGGCAACTCATCCCTCTCCGCACCTGGGCAAGGGACGGGCTATGGCTACGTCTATACTTGGGGTAAGTCAACCTGATCCTAAACTCTTCCTAAAACTTACAGCACTGATTTCCCAAAAAAAGTTACAAATAGAAAAATAAAACTTTTCTCACTAATCAGTCTGTAAATAGCATATACCAATTCTGACAGCAGATCCTTTATCACTAATAATGCTGCAAATAATACAAATAATAAGATAGGTGAAGGAAAGCTTTGACTTAACTTTATGCAGCATTTATTTTTTCCTCCCGGGAGAAAGTTTATTGCATTTATTTTATTTCGTTAACAACAATACAGCCTGAACGATATCATTTCTCCTAATCCCTGAACCATTACCACATCAATACAAGCAGCCAGCACTTATGTATTATTTGACTCTGCGGTTGCCTTGTGCTTCTCAAAAGCTCTGGCACAAGATCCTGAGGACCTGCAATAAAATCAGGCCCCCCGTCCTTCCATTTCAGGGCTCCATAGGATGTGGCTCCCTGTCTGTCTGACATTATCTAATATCGCAGGTCACTCATATCGCCCGGTAGGCTTCTGATAATGAGGGAGAGGTCTGCTGCTGTATACATAGCTAACGATGGCCAATAAATAATCAACATAAATTGGTATCCTCTTGTTATCCATATATATATATATATATATATATATATATATATATATATAGTTCTATATCTATAGATATATATCTATATATAGATATATATATATATACCTATATATCTATAGATATGTATATCCATATCTATCTCTCTCTTTCTTTCTTTCTTTCTTTCTTTCTTTCTTTCTCTCTCTCTCTCTCTATATATATATATATATATATATATATATAGAGAGAGAGAGAGAGATAGATATGGATATACCTATATATAGATATATAGGTATAGATATATATCTATATACAGATATATATCTATAGATATATATATATTTATATTTATATTGATATATATCTATATATGTCTATACATGTCTATATATGTCTATACATATACACACACACACACATATATATATATATATATATATATATATATATATATATATATATATATATATATATATATATATATATATTCTATGTAGAGTAAAATGTTTGATGTATCCCAGCAAAACAAATAAAAACATTTTATTAATGTCAGTATTGACCTTTAATTTGTCAAAACTAAAAATCCTAGTTTATGTTCTTACAAATGCAATGACCCAACTGACAAATATTTCCAACAAATCATCCATAAATGTAGTATTAGGTAAACATCATACAGCAAGGAAATTGAGTTTGTTAGCATTGAATAATGTTATTTTTATTATAGTGTTTATTGGTGGGATGTTGTTATTTTATGACCAAAGATTAAATGAAGAAGCAAAAGGAGTAATAAAAAAATAAAATGTTTTTGGTACTTAGGTTATGCATTTGTTAAGGGTGGCAGGTGGCATGGGTTGGATTGAAGTCTTGTGGCGAGGAAAGGGTTAAGTTGTTTGTGTTTTGGGGATGTTGGTTGCTCTCCCCCAGGTCTCTGGAATCCATGCTCAGTCCTAGGTCTATGGCACTTGCTCAATGTGCACCTGGGCTAATTAGGAGGATGGCACCTGGTGTGGAGTAGTTGGCAGGGGCAGGCTGGAAGGGAAGTGGCGATGAAGCCAGGGATGGTGCCAGCTTGGATGAGGATGTATTATTGATGATGTACTTGTTTGTGTTCCCCTAGGAAGAGCCAAGATTTGGGACAACTCCTTTGGCCATGCTGGCTGCCACCTGTAACAAGATTGGGAACACCAGCCCCCTGAGCAGCCTGCCAGAGTCCAGCGCCTTCGCTAAGGGAGGCTTCCACCCGTGGAAAAGATCCTCATCCAGCTGCAGCCTGGGCTCCAGTCTTGGGGGATTCACAGTCGCCACCAGCAGGGCCTCCAGCGCTCTTACTGGAGGGGGTGCCACCGCCAATAGCGCCTTCTGCCTGGCTTCCACCTCCCCCACCTCCTCAGCCTTCAGCAGTGACTATAGTGGCCTCTTCTCCAATGCCTCTGGGGTGTCCCCGCAGGAAGCAGGCCAGTCCGCCTTCATCTCCAAAGTGCATGGGGCAGCTGATGGACTGTACCCCCGCGTGGGCATGGCTCACCCATATGAGTCCTGGTACAAGTCAGGCTTTCACTCCGAGGTGGCCAATGGGGCCTCAGCCTGGTGGGATGTGCACGCTGCCAGCCCCAGCACCTGGCTAGAGGTGCAGAACCCCCCAGCTGCTGCAGCTGCTCTGCAAGGGGCCCTACATTCTGGGGGGCCCCATGGCCAGCTCAGTGGCTACAGCCCGGACTTCAGCTCCCTTACCCACTCAGCCTTCAGCTCCACTGGGCTGGGTTCCAGCGCTGCCTCCCATCTGCTCTCCACCGGGCAGCACCTACTCTCCCAAGAGGGCTTCAAGCCGGTACTGCCCTCCTACCCGGACTCTGGCACCTCTATGCTCTCGGGGGCCTCTGGAGCAGGCAGCGGCGCTACAGGACGCTCCGCGCGCAGGTACTCTGGCAGAGCCACGTGCGATTGTCCGAATTGCCAGGAAGCGGAGCGGCTAGGTCCCGCGGGGGCGAGCCTTAGAAGGAAAGGTTTGCACAGCTGCCATATCCCCGGCTGCGGTAAAGTATACGGCAAGACGTCGCATCTGAAGGCTCACCTGCGCTGGCACACGGGGGAGCGACCCTTCGTTTGTAATTGGCTCTTCTGCGGCAAGAGGTTCACCCGTTCCGACGAGCTCCAGCGGCACCTCCGCACCCACACCGGTGAGAAGCGCTTCGCCTGTCCCGTCTGCAACAAGCGCTTCATGCGCAGCGACCATCTCAGCAAACACATCAAGACGCACAATGCAGGAGCCGGCGGAGGGGGCAAGAAGGGCAGCGACAGCGACACAGACGCCAGCAACCTAGAGACCCCCAGATCTGAATCCCCAGAACTCATCCTGGAGGGGGTCCGGCCAGGGAAAGACTCAGGCAATGACTCCTAGGAAGCGGCCACCTTTGTTTTTTTTTTTTTTTTTTTGTGGCGCAGACTGAGCCATCCCAGTGAAGGCAGCCACCTATGGGGCGCAGAGATACTTTGGACTTGGGCGCAGTGCAGGTGATGCCACCTCTGGGGCAAGGTGACTCCTGGGGGTGGGTGGTACACAGAGACTCTGGGTAGCACTGTGAAGGTGCAATAATTCCATGCTGAATTGCACTGGACTAGCTTGTGCTGGCAAAAAGAGGCAGACCATTCTTCTGCAAACTTTTAGAGACGACAGCAATAGCATCAGTGGAGGAAGGTCATTGACTCAAATCTACTTTTATTTTTTTCTGTCCTGGTTTTCACAATCTTACAGACAACACGGACCCATAATTATGCCCTACTCTGGATTATGACGTTCATAAGTGAGATCTATTCCAAATCCAATTCTTTGTCCTTATTTAAAATAATACAGACATAAAGGTGAGAAGCACGACGTCAGAAAATAAGAATTCTCTGGACATTCTCTGTATTTCCATTAAGCTGTATAAATAAGTTCCCCAGAGTTTGTGTTCATTTTCCATTGCCCATGTAACTGTTATTATCGAAATAGTTTCTATTTGGTGGATTCCTGAAATTCAGGAGTTATTTTTTTTTCTTCTTTTTTTTTTTATTATTTTAATTTCCGATGCACTTTGTGAAAGTCAATATATATATGTAAAAGATATTTAATATGTTGATTTAAACATTTGACACAGACAGGTAAATTAAATTCAAGGAAAAAAAAATAAATGCTTTTATCTGTACTATATATTAAAAAAAATCTTGATCATATTTTGATTTTCCTATTATTAAAGAAGTCTGATCAACATGTTTTTTTTATTCTTGGCCTTTTTATTTTAAATGAAATAGAAACTGTAGTTTTTAAATTCTATAAGTCCTGAAACACACACGTCTGTATTTTTATAGCCTACAGACTAGTAGTAATAAACCCAAAGTCTAAAACCTTGTAAAAACTGGATAGAGAATGGTATAGAGGTCCCATTATACACCTAAATATATCATTCTTGATCAGCATACATTCTAAATACAATGTAAAGTATATTAATGTATGTATTGATGTGTGTGCATATGTATATATATATATAGATATATACATATAGATATATATATATATATCTCTATCTATATATATATACATATATATATATCTATATCTATCTATATATCTATATGTATATATATATATATATATATATACATATAGATATAGATATACATCTCTATCTATATATATATACATATATATATATATATCTATATCTCTATATATCTATATGTATATCTATATGTATATATATATATATATATATATATATATATATATATATATATATACATATATATATATACATATATACATTTATAGGGGGAGAGAGAAAGAGGGAGAGAGCGAGGGAAAGATGGATAGATAGATAGATAGATAGATAGATAGATAGATAGATAGATAGATAGATAGATAGATAGATAGATAGATAGATAGAGAAATGTATTTATGTATTTATAAATATGTTTCAGAAACGTGCTTCTTTCTTTCTTTCTTTCTTTCTTTCTTTCTTTCTTTCTTTTCCTCTTTCTTTCTTTTCTTTCTTTCTTTCTTTCTTTCTTTCTTTCTTTCTTTCTTTCTTTCCTTCTTTCTTTCTCTTATATATAATATACAAAATTCACAAAAATAGCTACACCCCTCTCTTTCATTTTCATCGTTCAACTATTTATATAGAAACACACACACACATATATTATATATATTCAGAAATCAATTATCTTGTACAGAGTGGGGGAAATCTGTCTTTTTGCAGCCAGTCCCCAAGGACCAAATCACTACAATAAATACTCCACAGCCTACATTTCATGCCCAAATGAGAATCGTGTTCAATGTTATTAATTTTGACTCTGAACACACAGCAAGCCTCCCGTGTCTTGTACACCCTCATTAGGGATTCATGTCTTATCAAATATCTAATTAATCTGCTAGACATCATTTGTTCTGGCCAACTTTATCTGCGCTGGTCCAGGGGGAAAAGTGAGAATATTCTGCGGGACAAAAAGCTCCCTTGAAGATCGCCTTTAATTGTCTAAATTAACTGCGCGGAATTTGCATGTCAAACGCTGAGGGCCAAGCACACATGAAACCCAAAACCGATTTCAACGCTTCCAAAAACCAGCACTTGATTTGATAACTGCTCTGTTTAATGTTTAGGAAAGGCAACTGCTTTCACCCCCCCCCCTCTTCCTTTTCAAAGACAGTTGATATATGCAAATAGGGGTCTGCCAATGCTTATGGGTCCATGCGGTGAAATGGTCCTTGCTAGTTATTTGAATATCTCCGGCTCTGCTATTGAAAAGGTTCAAGGATACTGTGTTGCTTTTCTTTTGTGATTACCCATTGCAGCGTCTTAGGCTGGAGAAGGAGGAAAGGCAGAGAGAGAGAGAGAAGGGAGAGAAGAAAAAAAAAAAAAAGTCAGGAATAATTAAAGCCTGGGATCAGGCCTGGGAACACACTTGCAAGAGGAATCTCATTTAGACAGCTTCTTTCAAAATAAGGCACAGTTAAATTGACCAGAAGGCAATTATTGAAATGAAAATTATTTTAACTGCTCTTTGTCTTGCTTCTAGCGACGACGAGGCAGAATGGTGAATCAAAGTCATTTGAGGATTAGGAAAAAAAAAAAAAAGATAAACTGAATGCTAGGACAGGGACAAGGGACATTGGCAGTCATTATTCTTTATTGAAACTGTTGATTTTTACTGCCACTCCGCACATCTGCGCAACAGCTATATATTGTATGTTTGTGTTCTGATATATATATATATATATATATATATATATATATATATATATATATATATATATATATATATATATATATATATATATATATATAATTGAGAACTATTTGTAAGATGTATGTGTGTGTGCTCTGATAAATATACATATATATATATATACATATATATATATATATATATGTATATATATATATATATATATATATATATATATATATATATATATATATATATATATTTATATATATTGAGGACTATTTGTAAGATGCACAATATTTATTTTCATTAATTTTATTTACACAAGATTCATTTTTGCACTATTATTTACACTAGTTGCTAGAAAGCTGTCAACATACAAGTGGTATATAATATTAAAATATGGTAAATTGAGGATCACTTGTAAGACAGCCATTGAATTATTGTTTACACGATATTTTACATTAGTGGCTAGAAAGCTGTCATCTTACAAGTGCTCTTCAATTTATATATTTTATTCAATTAATATGAATTATTAATGTTAATATTATTGTTATTGTTATTATTATTATTGTTATTATTATTATTATTATTAATAATAATAATATTATTATTATATGTGTTTGTCAGCAAACTCGGAATGTGAAGTACAGTACTTCACAGTAGTTTATTGGAGTGTATGGTGCTTTATAATGATACAAGAAAGAAAGAAATAAATAAAGAAAGAAAGAAAGTAAGAAAGAAAGAAAGAAAGAAAAATACCTAAGGTAACGTAGAAGGAAACAAATAAAAATTAGGTAAGATAACACAGAAGAAAACAAAGAGGGAAAATAAAAAAGATAACATGGAAAGGAAAGAAAATAAGATATAATGGAAAGAAAGAAAGAAAGAAAGAAAGAAAGAAAGAAAGAAAGAAAGAAAGAAAGAAAGAAAAAGAAAGAAAGAAAGCGATAGATGTGTCTGTGAAACATATTTATAAATAGTACACATGTATATCATTTTCTATAAGAAAGAAAGAAAGAAAGAAAGAAAGAAAGAAAGAAAGAAAGAAAGAAAGAAAGAAAGAAAGAAAGAAAGAAAGAAAGAAAGAAAGAAAAGAAAAATAGATAGATAAACTTTTTTTCCAGGTAGATGTTATGATATACATCTGTTTGCCCACTTCCCACATTTCCTTTGTCCCAGCATCACCAGACACTGTGGAGTTGTAGTCACTCTGGAATGTCATTGCAATGCTGGGTACAGATTTGATTTTAAATATGGTCCATGAAATGAGGAAATGAGTCGGGCCCGGCTGTGTGACAGGCCTACAGGGCTCAGTGTTCAGCTCACTGATCAAGGACCAGGGGGGCATTGCTATTGCCCTTTCAAGTCAAACACATGTCCATCACTGCAGCCTCCCCAGAAATGAGGAAGGGGTCTGGGCGTGTCAGGCAATAAATGGTTTCAGTAATCACCAGTAACTTACTCCATAAACAATTTGGCAGTTAATACCTGTTAGGAGAGGGCAATCAATGACCAGAAGCAAGAAGAGCTGGGGATCTATCACAAGACAAAAAATATATATATATACATATATACACATATATATTTTATTATACTGTTTGTTAATGTGAGCTATAAGAACACATTTATGTTAATTCCCCTGTTTAAAGTAAGCAGTAGACTCAGAGCTCCTTTATGGTGATTAAATAAAAGAACCCGGTGCTATAAATCGTTGAACTCGAGCTTTGCTCCAGCGATTCACAAGCTGACATGCAGAACACTTCCAGCAAGTATTTGCATTGCATTATACTCTGTTATTATTAGTGTACATATTGGTTAGACAACGGCACATTTCCTGATATCGCACGTGTCCCCATGGGAATGACATAATTCGCTGAATGTCACTTTATGCCTTTTCTGTGACATGAGGAAATAAAGACAGAGAAAAGTCTATTGCAATTGACTCAACAAGACAAAACACTGCTGCTTCCAGGCCCTTTCCATTGCTTGCGCGACTCTTTAATGCCACCTACCGACTAGTTTGCGAATTACCTCCCTAAAAGCCAACGTCTGTCGACTGAGACTTGCATTCCCAGCACTGAACCTCACTCAAGGTACCCATCATTTTATCTCAATTAAAGGAAATTCATAATAGCTACTATAGTAAATAATAGATACTATAGTAAATAATCCTATGGCAATTATTCATAATAAACTTTTTTTTTGTTTGCTATGCATGAGACAAAGCCTATCTCCCATCGATTCGGTGATATTTGCTTTGTAGACTTCTATCTTTTCTTTATACTAATCTTTATCGGGCTAATAGTATCTCTAATCTATGAATCCATCCGTTTCTATGCTATTAAACATACAGTGAGCCTCTTCAGCACCATGGACAGCGCAAATATATCAATCAATGCTATTCAGTAGCACCAAAGCTGACAAATATCATGGCGGTGTTAGAGAATACAAAAATCCATTCAAATGTTCTTAAATCCCTTCTATCCTAAAGTTAAAGTTTAATAAAAGTAGTCCGTTTAATGCCATATTTTAAAAAAATGAGATATTTCTGATAAGGAAAAGCCCATTGCATTGTACAATACACATGATCTGCCGCACATGTTAATAGCTGATTGACATCGGTATGTGTGATTTATCATGCAATTTTTAGCATCTAGTGCTTTGCTAATAACTGTATAATGAATCGTAGTGTACTGCCTAGTCTACTGATGTGTGTGGATCTGTATAGCACAGCTAATAACAAGTAATAATTGTGCAAAAATAAAATACCCGAGAAAATGTCTTGCTTTACATGTGAATTCGTTTTATATGATAATTATTAAAGAACAAATATAAAATAAAAAAAATCCCACTTTTTTTTTTGTACCTGAAGGCTCAGTCTGCTTTGCAGAGGTTTTAATTGCTGCTTGGATTGCAAGGCTGAAAGTCCCTGTCCATTTTTTGCTAGGAAGAAGCTGACTAGAAAATGTGAAATTGCCTTTCTGCCTAAAGCTGCCTTACCTGAATGTCATAATTACAGTAATTATGCACATTCAAATTATATGCTAATTAAATTAGAATCAAATCGCTCTAAATCGGAACCAAATGAGGTAGTAGTGAGGAATTAATCAATGACAACATAAATAAAGACTTTAATAGATATTTATTTCTAGCGATCTCAAGGCAAATTTTTAGGGATTTTTTTTTGGAGGTACCCATTCATTTCATATAAACAAATATTAAATGATCATAGCTTTCCTAGTAATCTGCACTCATCAAGTCAATAAAACAGCTCCTATTTGGATGAATGCAGATACAAAATTGTAACTTTGACATTTGTACATCAAGGCAGCTTGTAATAACTAGGGGGATTCCAGGAAATGGAATTATGAGGGGATGGAAGTAAAGGATGACAGATAAGAGAAGGGGAGCATGTGGGGTCTATAATTCTGGCACATCTGGAAAGCCAAAATTATATAATCTGATAATCATATTGGATTTTTTTTAAAAATTGATTTTGAAGATAAATTAAAACCAAAGTCATTCTCTTTTTTTCCTAAGGTGTAAAATGGAATTGGTATAAAAAATTGGAGTAAGGACAGTGGAGTTGCAGCAGCAATTCAAATCCTTTCATCTGAAAACTAAAACTTGATTGATTGCTATGTGCAACAAATCTAGTTTTCATAATCTGTTCCTACTGAAAATTATTTGTAGGCTGGTGAAAGCCCTATTTTCTCTCACCCTGATTGTATAAATTAACTTCAAGGTGCTTGTCACTCAAGGCAATTTTAAACAGGTTAAGACTATATGAACTAAATAACAATAATACAGATCTATGGCAATCTGTGTATGGAGGTAAAATGATTGCACCTGTCCACCATCAATGACATTATTCAGCCTTAGGCTGGCTATACATTATACCATTTTCTTGTTAAATTTTCCTTTATATTTACCAAAATATATAATATGAGGTCAAACCTAAACACTTTCAATTTGTATGCAATCAGATAGGCCCTTGCACTACATAGGTAAGGGTAAACTGAACAATAAAATTGTATAATGTATGGCCAGCCTTAATGATCTTTGCTTACTATGCAGAGATACTTATTTCTAATTGGAGAGTTCACAACTCCTAGCCAGTGCATGCTGGATGGAAAAAAAACCAGGATCATTTGAAAAGTCCTTGTATTTTCCTAACTATACACTAGAAATGTCCTTTCTGCTCTAGACAAATTGAGGATGATTTACTAAAGGAGTTCAGAACCACAACTTAATAAATTGAGCGAAGGTTCACTTCAATTATCCAATCAAGAAAGAGCAAATTAATTTTTTATTTTAGGTTATATACACCTGATTTTGTATTTAAAGTAAAGTACAACTTATTAAAGTAAGGGACAACTTATTGACTGAAGATTCTCAGAAACTTTAGTACATCAGTCTCTTTGTGTCTAATCTAGTTTTGCTGCTTGCACTAAGTTTTGGGAGGTAGCCAGAACCAGCAAACCCTACTACATGCAGGTTCTTCATCCCTTCATTCTGTTCTTTTGACAATTGGATTGTATCAGGTGCACATGCCTGGTGACAAACAAAAAGATGTGTCAAGTCTAAGATAATTGAGCTGCTGTTTTTTTTTTTTTCTTTCTGACTAATACAAAAAAAAAAGAAAAGAAAAGAAAAAAAAAAGCCTAAGACAAAGAGACAGAAAATAAGCATTTTGGAGGGGATTGAAGAATATTTCAGAGTCATCTTGTCAGCTGTAAAATATCCCTAACATCAAAACAAATTAGGTGTTTTGAGAAACACCAACATAGCTGTGACAGTGGCGGGGACAGAGTGACATGGTGGCTCAGGCTGACCTGTCATACATGTATTTTCTATTATGAAAGGGACATGACTATGGGCTTTTTTTTGCAGGAGAATTTTCGGGGGCCTCTCGCCACTGGAGACAATGTAATTATTTCAATGATAAGTCAATGTCACACAGTGCCAGGCAATAGTCTTGTGTGAGAGTTTAGAAGGCTGTAGCCTCACAGCAGGCATCATTTCATTGCTGGGAATTCCATTACATGGGGACAGGTATCTTATTGTCTTGACACTTGTTCCATTATTTAAACCTAATTATGGTGAATGGCTACATTAGATTATTAGACAAAAAAAAGATACATGAGGTGTCTTGCAAAAGTGTCCATCCCTTTTTAACAATTCTCTCATTTTAAACCATTCCTACACTGGAATGTATTTCTATGTGATATTTTGATTTCACAGCATGGATTATCTAACCATGTTTATTAATGTAGCATTGTTTTAGGTTAAAAAAAATTTGAGAACGTTGAAAAATGCTACTTGCATAATTGTGTAATTCTTATGTTATGGAAAATATAGGTTTTCACAGATAAAAAAAAAAAAAAAAAATACCAAAGAAGATCACTGTGCAATTACCATCTACTGTTACGTATTAAAAATGGCTAAAGGATCCGTATCCAGGTTGTAAATCTGAAGGGCAGATGTGAAACTGGAGAGGGGAAAATATTACAAGGAATTTAAAGAGAAAGTAATACAAATTCATACAGTACATGCAGGGAATTAATAGAAAACATAATTTTGAATGTCCCATTGATGTTGTTTTTATTCAATTTTCAGGAAGTGGAAGTTACAACAAAGTAGCAGGATGCTGCCTAGAAAAGGGCTTGCCCCCCCCCCCCCCCCCCCGCTCTCATCCAGTGCTTACCCTTTCTTGTAATTCCTAGTTACTGCTACCCTGCCCATGCCCTATTCCTGAATGTCACATGGATTGCAACTCTTAACTTAAACTTTGGCTGTTAAAACATATTTCTTACATACTGCTGGTTGGTTATGCGCCTTGTCAGTCTTGTTCTTTTAACAGTTGAATTGGCTACACTAAGAAACTTTAGTACTACCTCGGTCCACTTGAAATAAAAACTGTAAATCCATTTGGAAAACTTGGTAATAAATATTGAAAAAAAAAATGTCCGTCCTTCCAAAATGTGTGCATAGACAAAGAAAAGGCTAATGAAAGATACCAAGGGAAGCTGCCTACTGAGTTCAGTAGCTCAATCTGGGGCACAGTTCATCTATATAAGAAGTTCTGCATAACACTGGGAGTGTGGGTGGTACAAAAGAAGCCATTGCTCCAACAAAATCAGATGATATCAATAGTGGAGTCTGCCAAAATGCTTAGGGATGACTCAGCCGTTAAATATGAAAAGCGCTCTGTGGGTAAATGAGGCCAGAAGAGAGTCAATAGGCCAAAATTCATAGCAATATGCACAAAACAAGCCCAACTTCTCAAAAACACCATACCTATCGCAACGATTGGTGGAGGAAGCACTATGTTGTGGGGCCACTTTTCATCAGTAATGATTGGGCAGCATGTTGAAATAGAAGGAAGAATGACTGGTGATAATACTACAAGGGAACACTATTGGAAGATATGTTTCAGTCAGTTTTAAAATAAAAAAACAATCTTTCAGTGGTGCACCAATCTCAAACACAAGACCAAAGTAATATGAGTGTCTCAAAGACAAAAAAAAAGGAATATATTACAATGTCAAAATCAGTCAAAGCCCTAAACTCAGATTTGTTTCCTATTGAAGAATGGTGTCAGAGTTTAAAAAACGCATTGACATTTAATACAGTATTTTAAAATGTTGTTCAGTGAGATAAGTGTTGAAACTATTATTTACTAAAACCAGCAACTTAGTGAGGAGTCTAAAGCCCATACACACGCACCGATTGTTGGCCGTAAATTTTCAGCCAACGTCCGATCGGCCGATTGTCGGCTTGTTAGTATGATGCTTCTGACAACCGACTGCGACTTTTCGGCCGAACAAAATCTGGTGTGCATGCTATAAAATTTTTGTTGGCCGTCACCAGAACGGCCGATTGTTCGTCAGTCAGTACAGAATTCGGCCGACAAAAGTCAGATGAGCAAGACTGGGCATGCTCAGAGAAGAAAAAACACACGGAAAGTAAACCAGAACATGACATCACTTCTGCAGTTGGTTGTTGTTGGCCGAGAAAATTTGTGTGCAGTCTAGAGCACATTTCAACCAACAAAACAACACTGGACAAAAGACGGCCGACCGGTCGGCCAACAATCGGTGCGTGTGTACGAGGCTTTAGTATGTTTGGAAGACACTGACTGCATAGTTCAGATGCGTATGATGAGTATGATCATCGGTATGTTATTATGGCAGCCTATTAAAGTAGAACTCAAGTTTGAGTAAAGATGTTTCAAGTGGGAAAGGGGGGTTTCTAAATATAATCTGTTAACCATTTTTCTTCAATTCTTGAATCAATAAGAGCAGATAACACACAAATTAGCTCATCACCTAAATCAAAACACCAAGATAATTTGTGGCTTGTGTCTGCTGTAAGTCAGTGGGAGCCATACTGTATCTAGGCTGGTACCCATCATTGCATTGTCATGGCTGATTCATAAAGCACAGCAAGAAAAGCTTCTGTTTATTGGAGTCATTTTTATTGATTTAAACCTGCTTGTCTATGACTGGCTGAATATAAAAATTGGACACACAGAGGTCCTAGATATCTGACTCCTCCACATGGGTATGATGACTCATATAGTTGTGGGCACCTCAGCAATGGTAAGCTAATCTTCAACAAAAGGCTGATTATTTTTTTAATTTCCTCAGATTATGTTTTATAGAATTACTAAAGCCCAACTCCAATCAAAATATTTTTTTTTTATTTCTGGGTAGAGCTGGTGAAAGAATCATTGTTGTAGTCTATGCATCTCACTGGGGAGAGTTCCTCCAACTTCCTGTTCAGTGACCACACAGAGAGTAAAAGATCCCTCAACAGGTTTACAATCAGCAATACAAATTGGACAGAAGTGCTTATTCTTCCTCAGTTTATTTAGAAGAAGTGGGAGGATGTCTCCCAAATGGGGAAACAGACAACAAAAAAAAAAAAGGAAAGTAGCATAAAAGTGGTTCTCTTAAAGCAATCAATGTTCTCAGCCAGGTCTTAAGCAGTGCAGAGGGAATAATCCTACTTAGTCATCCAGGAGTGGTGGCTGAGGGTCAGCTCTTTGCTTGAGTAGGGACTGGGTGTGCAAGGAGGAAAGCTCCAAAAGCAGAATGTATAAAGTTCAGATTCAATTTTGTTCAGACTCTTTTTTTTTTATAAAATCCAACACGTTTCAGGTTCAGAGGGTCCCCCTTCCTCAGGGCTTGGTCATTTTCTAACAAAGTGTTTACTGAACTGATCAATTGGAGGGATCCTAAAGGGGTAGTTAGTATGATATCTACAGAGATGTATAGTAACTAAGTAGAACTACTTCACTACTGTACTTAAGTACCGAAAGGCGGTATCTGTACTTTCCTGGAGTAGAATTTTTTTCTCCTACTTCCACTTTTACTTCACTACATTTTTTCGATGAATTCAATACTTCTACTCCAATATTTTTTTTTTGTGCTGCATAGTTACTCGTTACTATTATAAAAATTACCACTGCCAGAACAGTAGATGGCAGGTTTCATGAAGCTCAAAACATGTGTATTATCAGTGCATACGAAAATAAATGCTACTGTATGTATAAATAAAAGCTGCATTTGAAATAATAAAAAACAATATGATGTTAAAACTTTTGACTTCTTTCTTTAATAACTACATAACACAGTACTTGTACTTTTACTTTCAGTACTTGAGTAGCAAAATTAAAAAAAAAACTACTTGCAATACTTAAGTACAAAAAATGTTGAATACTTTAGTACTTCTACTCAAGTCACTTTTTGATCGAGCACTTCCACTTCTACTCAAGTCACTTTTTGATCGAGCACTTCCACTTCTACTCAAGTCACTTTTTGATCGAGCACTTGTACTTTTACTCAAGTATGGGTTTCGAGTATTTTATACAACTCTGGATATCTACAGATGTTGATAAAGCAATCATACTCTCCAGGGGGTCAGAGTGGAAGCAGACTGAAAAGTTGGCTTGGAATTCCCATTATCCAGCCACTGACTTCATGGGAGATTCCATTCCAATTGAAACATTAGCGATATAAAATACAGATTCATGGGAGCAATCACTAAAAAAATTCATATGCCAACCCTTTAAACTAAGAAAAATTGTATTTCAGGGTCCAGTTGTCTAACCAGTGATCTCTGGTGTTGAAAACTTGCATGTCTTCTGAAACCTCTAGCTTTTGGCAGGTTTTTGTAGCCACTGAGTTGTCATTGGCTTACCAATAGCAGTGGTCTTTACCAGGCTTATTTAGCTTTGATTTTTAAATGGAATGTATAATGATTTTATGTATATTTATTTATTATAATCAGAAGGACTAAGATAGTTTGTATTTTTATTCTCTGCCAGCAGATGTTGTTTTAACCTCATTTTTTATGTTTCCCTTATCTCCTGTTAAAGAAAAACTTGCTGTTTACAGAGCTCAATAGCTCAAACTAAAATTTACACACACAAATGAATGAAAGGAGACACTTATCCCACTCCTGCCTCTTTTTAGAGTTCCTGTAAGAAACTCTTTTAGGAAAAACCATAGTGCTCTTGAAATCCTTTATCGTGGGTGCTCAGTATTGAATGTTTATATGTAAACGTTTTTTATATATTTGTGTGTGTATGTTGTGTCTATGTAATCAATGAGCTCTCTAAAATCAAACCCACTGCAACCACATACCCTACACATATATTGGAAGCTGCCTCCTCCGGATATGTGATCTGCTTAACTTCCTCTCTGTGTGCTTGAGATGTCAGCAGTCATTTTTCTACTTCCAAATTACATCTGGCTGACAGGTGGCTGTAAGGATCCTCTTGGCACGGAGATGTGCAAATATGATAAACCAGGTTTTCTGCATGAGACACACCAAAAAAAAACCTACAGAGGGTTTTGGAATCCCTATCCTGTTTTAAAAACAAGTAGGCAAAGGGGACCCCAAATCTCCAGAATAAAGAGAAAAAGAAGTGGGAAGGTTGCGTACACTACAGCAATGCCTTGATGAAATATTGATGTACTAAACAGCTGAATGCTTCTCATATGCTTTTTATAGATTCATTTATTTTTTATTATATTTGTTTTAATTTTGATTTTTTCCCCTTTACTACAAAAAAAAAACAACAACAATAGAAAACCAAAGAAAAAAAAAAAAAAAAAGATTGATTTCTACTTTTGAATGGGATGTATATAGACCAAGAAGAAGCTACGTTAGGTACAGTCACATACACAGTACTATGAGGAATTTTCACAGCTTTGGTTTATGATCTAGACATTTTACTGACAATGATTTGGATTTTTCTTTTACTGGTGTTAATCTGTATTCTTTAAATATATTTATATGAAAAGGATTGTCCAATAAATTAGCAATGCTTCAAATCATCTGTCACTCAGTATCATCTGTGTACCATTTATCATCACAGCTCACACTGAAGCCCATGGTTCTGTCTCTGCAGGCAATTTAAAAATCCAGACCCTGTCATATGTAATATCATCCTAGTCTATCAGTTGTACCATAGACTTACCCAGCATGTTATAAAATTAATTTTCAGCCCATCCATTAACAGTATATGTACCCTTCCCTCTTCCTAAATCTTGCTATTGGTCAGTGATAACTCAAGGTGTATGCACCCCAATTTAGGAACTATAACTTGTGTACAGGTATGTTAAAGAAATATTGAATACAATAACCTATAGTTCTCATATAAGCAGACATTTCACTGCTTTACCTGGTAACGTATGTTGATTTTTTTTTTTTAATTTGTAATGATAAAGTTTACCTTTTTGATGTTCTGATTGATAGGAATCTCTTTGGGAAGGCAGACAATATAGTCCACAGAGCTGCTATAATGTTAAAGCTGAATTAAATTATACCTGAGCACTACAACCTGAAAATACTATTTAATTCATTGTTCAAATTCAGTGCAAACTCACCCATCCATCCACGTCTCCATGCTTTAGTTGGGACATATTACACTAAAAAATACCCCCTTTAGCATTTCTAGCCATGGCCATCTTGAGTATGGGCAGATGATTTATTTAGCATTTACTTACTGGAATCCATCTGCCCTTAGCTCAGGCATGCAGGCAGGAGGGCTTGTATAGCTGAGATAGCCTCTCTCCACCCCCTCCAGATAAAAGAAAACAAAATACCCATGAAGACTCTTGGGATGTATGACATCATTTTGGCCCAGGTCAGAAACCAGGAAGCAACTGAAGAAATGTAAACAAAAAAAAAAATTTGAAAACAAGTAAATATAATATAGCAACAGCAGCATAAGGGTCCTTTCACACGAACGATCCGATTTTCAGGCGGATCTGATTGGATGCCCTATGGGGCAGTGGATGTCAGTGCATACATCTCCGCTGACATCCGCTGCTAACCGCTTCCGATCCTATCCGTGAAATCCGGACAGATGGAAACCCTATTTTCCATCCACATGGCGGATCGGATCGGATGAGAACAGACAGGTGGTCTGTTCTCATCCGATCTCCCCATAGAGAACAGCGGGGAATCTGACAGCTCCGTCTCCGCACACAGAGCGGAGACGGAGCTGTCATCCGCCTGCTCAACGGGGATCGGCGGATCGATCCCCCGCTGAGCAGAAAGGACCTCATCAGACCCCCTGCCGTGTGAAAGGACCCTTAGGGTTTAAAATAATCAATGTAGAGAGTTTAGTTCCACTTTAAGAATAGATTTTCCACTTTACTAGTAAGGGCTTGCCTTTTCTGACTTCAGGACCAGCAAGTCACTCTCACTGAACAGGGCATAGTTTAGCCCAAAAGAGAGAAGCCAAGGTCTTTAATAGTTACATAGTTACATAGTCAGGTTGAAAAAGTCCATCTAGTTCAACCAAGAAAAAAAAAGAAAAAACAACCATACAATCCCATATACACAATCCTATAGCCGCAGTTGATCCAGAGGAAGGCGAAAAACCCCAGCAAAGCATCATCCAATTTGCTCCAGCAGGGGGAAAAATCCTTCCTGAGCCCCCAAGAGAAAATCAGATATTCCCTGGATAAGCTCTACCTATAAATATTAGTACCCAGTTAAATTATGCACATTTCGGAAAGAATCCAGGCCTTTTTAAACAATCTACTGGGCTGGCAAGAACCACCTCTGGAGGGAGTCTATTCCACGTTTTCACAGCTCTTACTGTGAAGAAATCTTTCCGTATTCAGAGATGAAATCTCTTTTCCTCCAAATGTAAAGAGTGCCTCCTTGTCCTCTGTAATGACCCCAAGATGAATAACCCAACACCAAATTCACTATATGGACCCCTTATGTATTTGTACTTGTGTTTAATAATAACATTTAAATAGTTTGAAAGGGATGTACAAAGGCGCAGGCAGAGAAGGGTGCTCTGGCTAACAAACCTAATAGAAAACAATTTGTGATGACTTAAAGCTCAACTCCGGCCCAACAAATATAATTGAAATATATTCCTTAATAGCTACAAAGAATACAATCCACTCTGTGTGCACCAAATGCCTTTTTAAACCCAAATATTACATTGTAAAAGTAGCAGTAACATCATCACCGTGCTGCCCTTAGGGTGAGCACAAAGCAGAGCTGTGGGAGGGGCATAGCAGGTCCACCCACTACAGGTTGTCAACAGAAAACTAGAGGAGGGGGCGGATACAAGACCAGCCCCCCTGCCCATAAAGAGAGCAGCAGTGACCGGTCTTTATAACAGTAAGCTCCTGCACAGAGGCAAATGGCGTGATTTACTAAAGGCAAATAGACTGTGCACTTTGCAAAGTGCAGTTGCTCCAGAGCTTAGTAAGTGAGCAGAAGCTCTGCTGACTTCCATCATCCAATCATTAGCAAGCAAAATGCAGTTGTTTTTATTTTCCTTGCATCTGATTGGGTATTGTTTGCCTCATTTACTAAGCTCTGGAGCAACCGCCCTTACAGAGTGCAACTGCACTTTGCAAAGTGCACAGTCTATTAGCAACCCCAAGGTTTTACACCGAGTCTCTTGTTAGAATACACATTCCTCTTCTATTTAAACAATATTTGCTTATGCCAAAGTTCAGCTTTAAAATATGTGAAAGAAAACTTTTCTGTATTGCCAATGCAAACATTTACTTGCTGCATGTTTTACCATCCAAGCGGGAAGCTTCTTATGTACTGCATGGTCAATACAATCAATATTCTTTTTCCTAGAGCAGATTAGAAGAATGCCAAGGAGAAGTAAACTGGTTGGTGACAGCAGCACAGAGAGTTCTTCCTGCAGGAGACTTATATTTACTGAATCTCTTAACTATTCACTGCAGGAATTACTTGTTTGAATATAAAATATATTTGCGGCTGGCTAAACGGGGTGACAGAGTTTCTGTGCAGGAGAAGCACAGAGCCATATATACATGTTACACACAATTACGTTGAGTTCATTTCCTTTGAAGCACTTATATGGGATTCACTGCTGTGCCTTTACTGGCTGCTGCTGATTTGCTGCAGAGGGTCATTATGTGGTTTAAATATGTCAGGTCAATCTTAAAGTAGGCCCGTCATTCAATATTGCTGTTGTGCTTGAGATATCACAATTGCATTCCATAATCAATATATTTCCAATTGTGTTGATTTTTCTGGTGCTTTTGAGACCAAATATCAACTTTCTTTATAGACTGAAGACTAAATGCTGTACTGAATGTATAGTACCTGTAACTTACATTGTAGGATTCACTATATTAATGTCCATGAGATTCCAGCATAGGAATGTGTTTTTCACCATGCAGTCTCCAGGGCTCTCATCTTTCTCAATGGCTCTTTACTTTACCAATCACTGACTTAGAACAAGCATGCAGCCAGTCAGATGTCAGAACACCTTTCATACGCAGACTTGTTCTCGGTATTGACCTAATCGATAGTGAAGCAGCGATGACAGCCTTTTAAAGGAAACCGAAATAGAAAAAGTATGTAGGCTGCCACAACTGACTTCTCCTAAAAATGCTCACTGCCTGTCATGCTGATTCCATAGCTTCAATACTTCAGAGTCACTGACATAAACACAGGGCGGCCATCAGAAATTCAGAGCTTTAGGCCTGGGCCCCTCTGGGCCTGACAACCCACATTCCCAGGGCCCACCCCCTTGCCGTTCCACCAAATCCGCCCACAACTTAATATATGAAAATTAATCCAATCCAGCAAAGAGACATCCCCATAAAGTGATCAAAGAGACATCCCAATCCAGCAAAGAGACATCCTAATCCAGAAAAGAGACATCCCCATATATTCAGCAAAGGGACATCCCAATCCAGCAAAGAGACAGCCCAAGCCAGCAAAGAGACATCCTAATCTAGCAAAGATACTTCCCAATTAAGCAAAGAGACAGCCCAATCCAGCAAATAGAAATCCTAATCCAGCAAAGAGACATCCCCATATATACAGCAAAGAGACATCCCAATCCAGCAAAGAGACAGCTCAATCCAGCAAAAAAAACATCCTAATCTAGCAAAGAGACTTCCCATTTAAGCAAAGAGACAGCCCAATCCAGCAAAGAGACAGCCCAAGCCAGCAAAGAGACATCCTAATCTAGCAAAGAGACTTCCCAATTAAGCAAAGAGACAGCCCAATCCAGCAAATAGAAATCCTAATCCAGCAAAGAGACATCCCCATATATACAGCAAAGAGACATCCCAATCCAGCAAAGAGACAGCTCAATCCAGCAAAAAAACATCCTAATCTAGCAAAGAGACTTCCCATTTAAGCAAAGAGACAGCCCAATCCAGCAAATAGAAATCCTAATCCAGCAAAGAGACATCCCCATATATACAGCAAATAGACATCCCAATCCAGCAAAGAAACAGCTCAATCCAGCAAAGAGGCAGCCCAATCCAGCAAAGAGAAATCCTAATACAGCAAAGAGACATCCCCCATATAGTCAGCAAAAAGACAGCCTAATCCAGCAAAGAGACATCCTAATCCTGCAAAGGGACAGCCTAATCCAGCAAAGATATGGCCTCATATAGTCTGCAAAGAGACAGTCCAGCAAAGAGATATCCCTCCAGCTACATGGGCTTACTCTGCGGCCGCCCTGCTTTAGCAATTGCTAGTTACTACAGCAGAAACAGCTCAATCTCATTGGTTGGGTTTGGGAGGAGTTCAAAATTCACTGTAACTTGTAAGCATAAGGAGATCTGCAAATGGCAGCCAATGCCTTTCTTTCAGCATTGGTTAAAGAATATGTACCCCAACATGACATATTCCTGATATGGCAACCACCCAAAGTTGCCCTGTAGCTTATGCATATATTTGCAAATGTGTGCAAACTAAACCCTTTGGTTTTCACATGGTTGGTAGGGCTGGTTGGTAAGTGAGCTGGGAATTTTTCTTAGTTGTTTTTTGACATGCGTCGCCTTTCCATGTGCTCCTTGCTGCAAAGGCCAGTTATAGGTTAGGGTGGTTGCCATTTGTTTGTATTGTTGGTTTATAAGGGATGCACTGAATACCTTCGCTGCCATTGTGCTATTGCTGGGTGTCCAGTGCATTCATGTACCTTTAAGGATCGTGGGCCCCCTCCAGGCATACCTGCCCTCAATCTATCTATTATTATATATATGTGTGCTCCAGCTTTGGAGACTCTCAAAATTGATATAGTTAGGACTGCAGTACACTAGGGTGCCTTGAAGTGGCTCTGCAGCTTATGCATATATTTTCAAATGTGTGCAAACTAAACCCCTTGTTTAAACGTGAACTGCAGTTTGTTGCAGGCTGGCTGGTAAGTGAGCTCCTTGCTGCAAAAGGTAGTTATAGGGGACGTTTGCATTTGTTTGTACTCAAGGGTTCACATATACTTTACCTTTAAAGTGTATTGATGGATGTACATAGATCTGTTGTTATTCTGGTCTATATATGTGCGTTTGAATTTTGACTATTGTACCTATCTTGTTGTAGTGTCAATTTTTTCTTTAATAAAAATTATCTGATTGAAAAAAAAATGACACTAAATTTTGGTTTGAAAAAAAAAAAAAAAATGATGTTCCAGTATGTGCTCTAGTAGGAGTCCGCTTGCTCACTGGGGGACCTATCTGCTGATCTCTGCTGAGCAGGCGAATGGCTGGTCAGTGTCTGCTCCGCTTATGCAGAGTGGACACAGACACAGCCTATTATACCCTATGGGCGGTCAGATGTAAATGAACCACCTGTCCGATTACACCTGACTGCCATCCAATCCGATCCACTAGACAGATGGGTAATGGATCCCCATCTGTCTGTTTTTAGTGGATCAGATGTCGGCGGGTGTTAACGGACACATGTCAATTTACATCCGCCACTCCATAGAAGATAATGGAGGGTCTGACTGTGATTAGGTCTGCCTGAAAAACTGACAGGCAGACCTGAGCACACTCAGAAAAGTGCCTTCTTTTGCTCTCAGCCTCCTCCAATCCAAATCTCCAATTTCCTATTTTTTTCTCTTTTTTTTTTTTTTGCTGGTCAGATTTGACTTCCTGTTAGAGCATGGCTACGTTCTACGGTCCCACAGTATTTAGGAATGCAGTCATCCTTTCTTGCTTATTTCTGAGTCAGACTGGGGACTATGGGATTTGTAGTGTGGATACGGCATGACATCATAGGCGTGCGCACAGGGTGTGCCGGGTGTGCCTGGGCACACCCTAATCACCTAGGGCACATTAGCATTATCGCTCTGTTTGCCAGTGAGGAGATGTGAAAGATCTCCCTCGGACCTGCTCTGCCATAAGAGAAGTGCCACACACTTCTATTTCACTTTGCCAGCAGGGAGAGTAATGTATCGGGCCATGTACACGTAGGCAAACCAATGCATGTGTATTTAAACTTTGGGGTGCACACCCTAATGCAATAGGCTGTGCACACCTATGCATGACATTATTAACACGCGGGGGGGGGGGGGGGGGGGAGTGTGCATGCTTAGCTGAGAAAGACCCTCCTCTCCCTCTCCAGATGAAAGCAAAAAAATGTATGACATCATTTTGGCCTAGGCCAGAAACCAGGAAGCAACTGAAGAAATGTAAAGAAAACAACGTTGAAAACAAGCAAATATAATATATATTCCTATCTATTTAGAAATGCTAGCAGCATACGGCTTAAAAATAGTTCATGTTGACTGGGAGAGTTTGGCTCTGATTTAAGGCTGTGGTTTCTGCTGAGCCCTGTTAAAGTAAGGCTGTCATCATACTGACTCTTCAGAACTTTGGGTCAGACCGACAATAAGCATGAAATGAGGGTTTTCTATTTTCCATGACTTTCCTGATCTGCATGCTTGTTCCCATCTGTGACTCAGAAAGCAATGAAGTCACTGTGTCAGTGTTGTACCAGAAATTTAATTTTAGTTCCATTATAAAAAAGGACAAGTTAAAGAATGCTGGCAAATGAAATACTTATTTGTCCCTAAAAATAATATGTGTATTACATTGGTATCATAAGCAATGACAATTTTATTACTGAACACTCATTCCAGGTTCATACAGAAATGTAAAAATAGCCTAGCCTTCAAGAGTATACGGGCTTCTGAGCTCAACAGATAAAGAAAAACCATCATAGGAAAAACCAATAAACTACCATTGATTGAACTCTCCTTCTGAAAATGATAGTTTTCTAACTGCCTAGCTGACCCTCATGCTTCAAAATTTTGCATCACTAAGCTGAGACTTTTCTCTGACCTTCTTGATCTGTAGTCAGTGACTCAAAATGTATTGAATTCGTTGTTTTAGCATAGCAACCAGGCAACTAGCATTTCTGGAGGAAGATCGGCAATGGCAGTCCCGATATTTCTCTAATGACAAGGTCACTCCATCTTTGGGTAAGTCTAAATTTGTTGTGTTAATCTCCTCCCACCCCTTTCTAATACCTCCCTTGTTGTTTTTACTTACCTCTCACCCTTCTGTAAAAATCTTCTGTGACGGTTGAGTTCCATCACTGTTTGGTGCCCCCAACCACAACAGGGAGAGTCTTCAGACCAACCATTGTAATGTAGATGTGCCCAAATGGGATAGCCTGGCCATTGGGGAGAACGATCACCCAAAGCACATATAACCATCTGTGATTACTGGTCTGTCTAACAGCACAGATAGGGTGTAGCATTTTCTTTTTAATTTGGAACAAATAAGCTGGGAGCATCTTCCTTCTTGCTAACAAAAGCCTGAAGTCCAGTTAACTATATTATAGAGATTATAAAAAGCAAGCTTGTAAATTCCCCACACAGGGGCTGAAAAGTGGGTAAACGTCACAAATGAGCAATAGTTATGTAGTGGTGTGCCCCTTTATCCAGATGCAGGTGCAAGTCCCTTTAACTCAATTCCCCACAATCCTCTGGGCTCCCAGCATCCCCTGAGTTCCAGGACATGCCCAGGGAGTATAAATGCCAGCTCCGCCCAGTTTCCTGTGCTCAGAGAGATCCTGCCTGATGGGACAGCAGTGACTGGGCAAGTGAGCTGTCCCCAGGTGCTGGGTCATCAATCGATCAGTCTGGTGTGTGGGCCACCAGCAGTGAACACAAGAGCATGCAGTTTCTATCCAAGCCCCAGTCACTGGAGAGGACTCTGTTACAGTCCATGTGGAGAAGCTGTCCAAGCAGTGGGTTGGTCCTATCTACGGCCCCCAGAGCCTCCTGACCAAAGTCAGCATCAGCAGTGCCTGTGTGAAGTCTGTGCCAGCAAGAAATCCCCACAGCTCCCAGTCTGCTGAATGAACGATCAATCTCTGGGAACACGTGAGAAATCTTCAGATCTTTATCCTATCTGTAAACTGAACTCAGAACACTCTGCTGCCATCTAGTGGCCATTATTAGAACTGCAATAGAATTGTTTTCACATGTTTTAGGAATGTTTCTCCCTTCCTCATATTGCTGTTTTGTACTGCAAACCCCTGTTCACATGATCTCCTGTGTAATCTACGTTCCACATTGTTAAGTAAAGTAGAAATTGCACATCACCACTGGTCTGATCATTTGGCTGATACCGTTACATAACACTTACACTACCCAAAAGGACATAAGTCTGAAATTATGGGATGATACTGAGAAATAAAAATTGCAAAAACGCCATGTCCCCAAATTCCACATGCCATCACCGGGGGGAGACTCTTCTCCTGCAACCCACCCCATAGGTGGCAATGGCGTGAACAGGAACAGTGAGGAACTAGAAAATAGGCGAAGGAAGCAGAAAAACATGGAAAGAGGGTCAGGTAAGAGATAGGGGGAGAAAGAGGAAGGGGTTAACTCGGACTCGGGAGCCACAAAGGGAGCAATCAGACAAGGTCCAAACAGGTCGATTGGAGTGAGGGGAACTCATAAGAGATCCATGGTTCCCAAACCTTGAGAAATTTGGCATGTGAATCATTCACAGTACTGGACATTCGTTCATGAAGCATCATGGCGGTCATACGTGTCTTCACCCCTTGGAAGGCTATGCGTTGGGTCTTCTAGGTCTGAGCCATAGTCCGTTTAGCCGCAATAAAAAGATATGTGGCAAGCTTCTTCTGTGATGCGTATAAGCCAGGTATTGGACAGTGTAATAGGGCTAACTTAGCGTCCCTATGGACCAGTAGATGAAAAAGGTCTGAAGCAAGCCAAAAACCCTAGACCAGAACCCCACTAGTTTTGGGAAGGACCACATACCAATATTGTTTTAAACACCGGTCTTCCTACCACACTTACAATGTGGCCCTTTTTCTTATAATCTGTTTTTAGTAATTTTGTATAACAAAAAGAAAAGTATAGAGACTTTTATACAGCAAAAGGTTTTATCAATCATTTCCAAGAATAAACAAAATGGGTATGCATCAAAAACAAACATGGTAGGTAATAGGAATCACATTCTCAGCAACAACACTGGATTGGGTAGGAGGAAGTATACAGCTAAGCATGTAGCAATGCCAAAGTGCTCTCATCCAGTGTGTAATGCTCTAAATGTGCTTAATCGCATCCTTGACACATGGAAAGGGAAAACATATTAAGAAAGGACTGACAGGGAGATGGAAACAAGTGATCACATTAATCGTAAGTGAGGCAAGTACCTTTGGTGTGTACGTTAGTTAGTATACAAGTGCCATACAAGTGAATATAGCATTATGGTGGTGACCCACAACTCCAAAGAGTTCTGGTTGCATTCAAAGTAATCAATGGACCTTAAAAGATTACGTTGCCCACAAGACTAACATGGGGTCCACAACCATGTGATGCATCAATTTAATGGGTGAGGCCATTGTATATGTCATTGCTAATTTCAAAATCTTTTGCCCCTTTATTATAACACTTGCATTGAGGCTTATCTCTTATAGCCAGCAAAACTAAAAAGGTGCAGCTCTTTGTGATATATGAAGATGTAAATGTGACAACATAAACAACTCCAAAGTGATATGATGTGAGTCCCAATATTTGGATGAAACAACAATCCTGGATAAGGGAATTGATCTCCACCTTGTGTGCAAATTGATGTTCAGTGAGCAATTTCTACTCAATTATGCATTCACCAGAAACCTGTGCAACAACAGAATTGAAAACTAGTGTGTTCCACCAGGTGTAATAAAATCAGATCAGCACCACTGAGCCTCCACCAGCATATGCACTCACCAGAGGTTAGATGAATGTAAGCCTTAATAGTCTCCTTTAGAATAGAGTCCCTCCAAATTCCTCTTGTCAATGAAAGGAGGGGATCAGTCAGGAAAACAGTAAGCTGCATAAAAAACCCACCACCAGGAGCCAACAAGAGTGCTTATATTGTGCAGAATTTATTTAAAAATGTATTAAACACCATTACACAGCTATAGCATAGCAAATAAGTAAAATTAATTGGCCAGACTTACAGCAAAAGCTGCTGCTCCTGAAGCGGCAATGACATCAGCACATAGGCCCCTATGGGGCACGTTATCAAGAGATAAGCCTTATCAAGGGATCCACAAAGCACTGCACCTTTTTAGTTTTCTGGTTATTTATGAGTTGTATGATCACTCCTTTTGTGCTAGCAGCTTTTTTTTTATTTCTGTATAGCGCTAACTTACCAACTTTCTTGATTTGTGTTATTTCTTATAGCCACACCAATAAAATACAGGAGGCTGCTATTCTAGACCTTCTAAAAATGCTACTTTCCGGCCTGTCTCAGGTTTCAATACTTGGAGACATTGCCCTGGAACAAGCATGCAGATTAGAATGGTAGATTGGTAGTTTGTTAGATTATTAGTTTGTCTCAGGTTTTTGTCTCAGGTCAGTGCCTCAGAAATTATTGAAACCATTCGATCAACATGACAATCAGGCATTTTGAATTTTCAGGAGCAAAACAGCAATGCCAGTCTTCACTTAGTAGAGGCTTAAGTCTATATATTGGTAGCATATTTAAAAAATCAATACATCTTTCCAATGCTTGCACATTTTTCTGTATTTTATCTCTTTTAAAGTTTTGCAAGTACAGAAAAATGCCTGTTGATTTGCCAAAAATCCAGTGTGTTCCTAGCCTCCTGATTTGGTTCTCAACACTGTGCCTGTACTAAACTGAAATCCCAAACAGTTATGTCAGCACTGCCTGATGGACTACAGCAGTGGTCCTCAACTCCGGTCCTCAGGGCCCACTAATGGCACTTTTCCACTGCAAGTACCGGCTCAGCTCTACTTGGCCTGCTTGGCCCGGTTTGCTTTTCCACTGCTGGTACCGCATGGTACGGTTTTGGAATGGTTCAGTACGGTACGGTATGGTTTGCTTTTCCACTGTTTATAGTACTGATAAGTAGTGGGCAGGATTACTCTGTAGTTGCACCGCCTCTACTGCCGTGACATCATCTTAAGGAGACACAGCTACACTCTCACTACAATAAACTACTCACAATCCTATGGCCTCTCAACACACACCGCTTCTCACTGCAGTGGTGTCGCATAAACAATGACAGTGATGATTATTGACCAATCACTGCCTTGTAGTGAGGACCAATCAGGCTGCATGGGAAGGGTTGTGGAATTTAGTACCGGTACTGTACGCTTGGAACCACAATCGAGTAGGTACTGATTTTCAGAGCCGTACCGTCCGGTTCCATGCAGTGGAAAAGCGCCGCCGTACCGTACCGAACCGTTCCTACACCGTACCATGCGGTACCAGCAGTGGAAAAGCAAAAAAGCGAGCCGTACCGTTCGATTCCATGCAGTGGAAAAGCGCAATAACAGGCCAGATTTTAAGTATTACCTTGGGGAGATGCAGACTAGAGTACTGCAATCACTGAGCAGCAAATTATATCACCTGTGATGTATTTCAGTTATCTTGCAAACCTGGCCTGTTAGTGGGCCCTGAGGACCAGGGTTGAGGACTACTGGACCACAGAACTTCACCTATCCTCTTAACCTATACATTCTCAACCAGGATTCTGTGGAACCCTAGGGTTCCTCCAGAGGTTGCTAATGGTTGTGGCTGTGGCTATTTGACCTTCTATCTGATGGTGTCTTCACAGTTCCAGGTCCATTGCCACTTAGCAGAGCCAGTAGCATGGCACCAATAATATTTGTCAACTGACTGTAAGGGTGGCATTCCAACCACCACTGTAAGGGGTCATTCTTTCCACTGACCACTAATGTAAGGGTATTTTCCTTATGACCCCTGAATAATCTTATCAGGGGTTCTGGGAGACCTGAAAATTATTTCAAGGGTTCTTCTGAGGTAAAAGGGCAGAGAAAGTATGCCCTAACCTCTCAGTTCCACTCTACATGCATATTTTATTTGTGTCCCAGCAAGATAATACCGTTGCCTTGACTCCCCAAAAAAAAGGCTTTGGAGTTGCAGTTCTGGGGGCATGTCTACGTTAATAGGAATAGAGCTCCCAGCAGCCACCCTGGCAAGAACTTCATAAGCTTGGCAATGATGTCACAGATTTTTACTACAGGAACAAGGTAAAGGAAAAAAATGCTGGGACAGGATCTGGAGGGGGTGAGTGAGGTTTGGAGTTAAATTTGGGCCATGTGTGAATATACCCTTTATGATGAATATTAAACAGGCAGCTTCTGTTTTGGGTGCTATTCTCTCTCCAATAAAATGATTAAGAAATACAAGTAAGAGAGTTTTCGAAAGAAAATTTCCCTTTATGTGAAAACAGAAATGTGTTCCTCCAGTTTGAAATTTAATGAAGAGTTCAGATTTGTAAATGCCTCCAATCAGACAGAATGACAGAACAGCTCTGCATATAAATATGTAACTATTACTGTTTGTGATGAATCAAAGAGATCTGCATCTGTGCACAATGGAGGAGGGAAAGCACAATAATGAAGGAAGTTAACTCCATAAATTGGGTGGCACACAATAAAAAAACAGGTTTCTCTGAGCCTGAGGTTTGCCAGCTCTGGGAATTTCTGTAATGTGGAAGTCAGTGTTGCCTCCCTTTTGGGTTTTCCAGAGATGAGGAGCAGTGGTCCTCAACTCCGGTCCTCAGGGCCCACTAACAGGCCAGATTTTAAGTATTACCTTGGGGAGATGCAGACTAGAGTACTGCAATCACTGAGCAGCAAATAATATCACCTGGGATGTATTTCAGTTATCTTGCAAACCTGGCCTGTTAGTGGGCCCTGTAGGCCAGGGTTGAGGACCACTGATGAGGAGGACATGGACTGATATTCAGAATTAGGGATGAGGAATGAGTTTGTCATTACTATGGGTTCACTTTAAATCCCTAGGGTTTGAAAAGTTTGCAAATTGTCAACTTTTGACAGTTCACAGGTTTGCTAAAGAAATAAAGAACAATATATAATGCAGTGCATAGGCTTTTTTCCTTGACAGCAATCCAATAGTTTGAAGAATTTGATAACCCAAAAAAGTAAGCTCACAGCAGCCATATTGTCAATGGGGATTGGAGCTGTTAGGTAGAGCTTATAACTCAGTGTAGGGAAAGATATGTTTTACATTTTCTTTTTTATTATTGCTTTTTACATTTTGGCATTTGTACATGTGCACAACTGTAGCACCTGGTTTCCAATGCCTTTAGTTTGATAATAGCTTGCTTATTAGCCGTACAAATTGCCAGAGCTGAATGACATGATTTGTCCCCCATGAACTTCAAAGAGGTTTTCCTGAACTTCGAGCAAGATGATGATGTACAGAGATGGTACAATCGGATGATGATGTACAGAGATGGTACAATCGGATGATGATGTACAGAGATGGTACAATCAGATGACGATGTACAAAGATGGTACAATCCGCTGATGAAGTGCAGAGATGGTACAATCAGATGATGATGTACAAAGATGATACAATCGATGATGAAGTGCAGAGATGGTACAATCAGATGATGAAGTGCAGAGATGGTACAATCGGATGATGAAGTGCAAAGATGGTACAATCAGATGACGATGTACAAAGATGATACAATTGATGATGAAGTGCAGAGATGGTACAATCGGATGATGAAGTGCAGAGATGGTAAAATCGGATGATGAAGTGCAGAGATGGTACAATCGGATGATGAAGTGCAGAGATGGTACAATCAGATGACGATGTACAAAGATGATGCAATAGATGATGAAGTGCAGAGATGGTACAATCGGCTGATGAAGTATAGAGATGGTACAATCGGCTGATGAAGTATAGAGATGGTACAATCAGATGATGATGTACAGAGATGGTACAATCGGATGATGAAGTGCAGAGATGGTACACTGGATGATGAAGTGCAGAGATGGTACAATCAGCTGATGATGTACAGAGATGGTATAATCGGATGACGATGTACAGAGATGGTACAATCCGCTGATGAAGTGCAAAGATGGTACAATCAGATGACGATGTACAAAGATGGTACAATCGATGATGAAGTGCAGAGATGGTACAATTAGCTGATGATGTACAGAGATTTTACAATAGGATGATGAAGTGCAGAGATGGTACAATTAGCTGATGATGTACAGAGATGGTACAATCAGCTGATGATGATATACAGGTATGGTCCAATCAGATGATGATAAACAGATATGGTGCAATCAGATCATTATGTACAAAGATGGTTCACCCAGATTAAGTTTTACAGAGATTGTGAAATCAGATGATAAAGTACAGTGATGGTACAATCTGATGATGATATACAGAGATGGTACAATCAGATGATTATGTAGATGATGTTTTATAGAGATGGTGCAATCAGATGATGATGTAGATGATGTACAGAGATTGTGCAATTAGACGATGATTATACAGAGATGGTACAATCTGATAATACTGTACAGATATGGTACACTCATATGATGTTTTACCGAGATTGTGCATTTAGATGCTGGTGTAAAAATATGGTGCATTTAGATTGCATAGTGTATAACCAGCTATATAATCTACATATAGCTACTGTATATAATGCAAGGGTCTGCCTGTCTGGATTCAAATTTAATGGAGGTTCTCACTTTACATATCATTGGTCAATCAGACTGTAATAGTAATGGTGATCTACTTACTATTTGCTTTCATGTGTTAGGCAGCAGACTATGTGGTTACATCTCCTTAGTGCCCCTGTGAAATGCTCTGGCCTATCATACGACTGTGTGATTTAGAAAAAAGAAACCATTATAATAAATTGTAACATACTGTAAGTAGCACTTTGTGAAAGTTTACCCACAGATCTCATGCTACACCTTCAAAGCAATAAGGAGGGTCACAGCTCCATGAGGTTACAGTCGCTATCTGTAATATTGGCAATACACTTTAAGATTTTATTGCTTTCATTCTATTTTCAACCACACATATTTCCTGGTATCAAGTGACCAAGCAATAAAAACAGTTGAAAACTGATCACAAATATCTATTTAAGTGGCAATGAGATAGTTTCGATCAATTGCTGCCCCTTTTTCATTTTCAGGTTCATCAGGCTGTTGGAAACTAGGGAAGGATAGTTATTGAAAGTTGATTGAAAGCCAACAAATTGCCAAGTCTATGGCCACAATAACATTTGAAATCACGTTTCTTCTATGTGCTCATTTTTACTGGTGTCTGTGTTCTTTTAATTTCAATGCTGACAACCTGACGTCTGGCAGTCCTTGGCACAGGCATTCGGTGGCTTAGTGGTTAGCACTTCTGCCTTGCAGCACTGGGGTCCCTGGAGTTTGTATATTCTCCCTGTGCTTGCTTGGGGGTTTCTTTCAAAACTCCAATGACATGCTGAAAGGTATTTGGCTCCTTTCTAAAACCTGGCCTAGTATATGTGGAACAGAGATCTTAGATTCTAAGATCCTTAAGGGCAGCGACTGATGTGTACATAGAGTATGTAAAGCTTTGCATAAAATGTCGTAACTACCAAACACATTATAATATGTGAGCCAAGAGAACATTCTCCACATCGGCCACCACTAGCCTGAACCATCGATAGAAGACAGGATAGGTTAATGGATCGGAGTTCTATACACCAAATTCTGACATCAATACTTTGCAGCAGATTTGGTAGACAAGCATACTACATATCCTGGATCTCAGAGGCTTATCAAGAGTAAAGGCAGCCAAGCAGCTAGCATTCTCAGAAGACATCAGTGGTGATGTGCATATTTGTCTAAGCACAGATTTCCTTCAAACAAATGCACAGGGACATGAGGAATGTATCGCCTCCTGAAACTTTTAGGTCAGTGAGCCATTGTAAGCTGAGCCATTTTCCACTATTACTGGCTCATATTATATTGTGTTTCCGTATTCACCTAAATAAACTCACATTATATTCTTCTCTATGAAGAATTATATGATGATCTTGTCTCTCGGCCACAGATCGTAAATTCACCACTAAGACTACTAAAAAAACAAAAAAAAAAAAATCTTTTAACTTTATACACATGTGCATACTTGCTTTACGACCAGTTTAATATGGTATGTATTTATAAGAGAGGTCATGCACACAATGTAACAATAACTTACCATACAATGCAATGACAGATGCTATTTGTATATTGGTAAAGCAACAGCACCCCCTTCTGGACTATTACAAATTTGCTTGCGTGATGAAAACTGCTTAGCAGTGCGATGGGAAAACAATAAACCGCTGACTAACTACAGCAGACCATAAAGTATCAGTCAGCTTGCCAGATTCCTTTTTTATAGTAGTTCAGAATCAATCCAGTTGGAGCAGATTCAGGTTATAAAAGAAGTATCTGCTGTTCCAAACACTGGGGGTCTTTTACTGTCTGAAACATGAACAGTCTGTGTTACCCCGTACCTACTATTCAAGTGCAAACCTAACTGGAAAACAACCATTTCAGAATAAAACGATGAATTATTTATTCAAGGGTAACACAGACAGTTGTTGTTTCAGACACATCATTATAGTGCACGTTAATCCTAACAATGAATTTATTTAATTTGCTCTTATTTGATCTGTAATATATAATACTGAAAGAATTTTGTTGCATATGTTTAGGTGCAAAAATGATCTATTGATCCTATCGGAAACATTACAACGGAGCTCCACACAAAAGGGGAAGTTCAGCTTTAAGGCCTCCTCCAAACAAAAAAGCATTTTTTTTTGCGGAGGGGGAAGCAAGTACCCACTACCACTTTCCCCTCCCACCCCACAGTCTTCTGGGACATGTCACAAGTCTCAGAAGACTGCAGGACCATTCACAATGTGCAGCACGGATCACGCATGTGCAGTGGGAACCCGGCTGTGAAGCCGCAATCTGTCACAGCTGGGTGCCCACTGTTAAGATGCCAGTGCCGGGGACAGAAGACAGATGGAAGGAGCACTCAGGTGAGCCCAGATGGAAGGAGCGCTCAGGTGAGCCCATCGTTGGATCCCTGGACAGGTGAGTATTTGTTTATTAAAAGTCAGCAGCTACAGTTTTTATAGATGCTGACTTTTATTAAACATAAATATGACTGGAGCTCCTCTTTAAGAAATTATAACGTCTGATGTTTTCTGCCTCTGCTGACTGTTATCAGTTTTTTTTCCCAGCTCTCTCTGTAAACTGCAGAACACCTTCCCACTATGTTATGGAGATCAAGAAATGGGGGGGATGTTCTGGAGTCCTAACTCTCCTAGAGAGTGACCACACTGTTCCTCCATAGATAGTGAATGTTGTCATGCTAGGACAGAAAGTGCGCAACTGGAAGGATCACTAGGTGAAAATAAAGGCCTGAATAAAAAGAAAACAAATGCAGCCACCAAATCTAAGGACTGGTAAGCTGCAATATACAACATCTTTGTTCTTGGATTTAGAGAACCGTTAAGGTATTATGCACACCTGGGCCTGGGATATTTTCCATCCGTCTGACGGATCGGATGAGAATGGACAGGCGGTCCATTCTCATCCGATTCCCACATAGAGGACAGCAGGGATCTGGCACCTCCGTTTCCGCACACAGAGCGGAGATGGAGCAGTCATCCGCCTGCTCAGCGGGGATCGGCAGATCGATCCCCACTGAGAAAAACGGAGTCCGTCGGCGGAACGGACAGGTGTGAAAAGGGCCTAAGACAGGAATTCTATTGGAGAGATTTACTAATTTCCTGTTGCCTCTCCAAGACAGGAAGTAAAGGGAAATCACCCCAGTGGTACACAGGTAGTTAACAATAACCTGACTGTGGTTTTACCCATTCCCTATTCTAAATAAGACAAAAAAAAAAAAAGGTTGAGGCTTTACATGCACTTTAATAGGGTACAAGTTACCTATATAAATATTGGTAGAGATGTTTGTTGCTAAAAAGATGATCATTGGGTTTTTTTTTTTAAACTTTTACATGACCAGGGTCCCAGGCTGCCTTTTATGCAGTGTTAGTTCCCGGGCAGTGTACTCTTGTGCAGTTGGTATATGGTGTTGTAGGTACCAGGCAGCAAACAATCTGACCTTTAGGGCCAATTTACACATGATCACAGAGCGATTCAACGCTCCGGCTGCTCTGCATTGCCGGCTGGCTAGGGGGCAGTCTGGTGCACGATTCAGTGCACCATATCTTCCCTTATTTTATTTTTATTTTGAAAAAGCTTTATTTGAAGTGTCCTGCATGTCAGCACACTGCTGTGCAGCGCTAGGCTGCGTTGCAGTGTCAATGAGGCACACAGGAACTCGTTTTTTTTTTCCTGTGTGTCCCTGCAGTGACAGACATTTTACTGTGCGGTAAAACATCTGTCTCTGTACATAGGGGGTTGATTTACTAAAAGCAAATAGACTGTGCACTTTGTAAAGTGCAGCTGCAATCTGCAAGAGCAGTTGCTTCAGAGCTTAGTAAATAAGCAGGAGTACTGCTGACTTCCACCATCCAATCATGTGCAAACAAAAATGTTGCTTTTTTTATTTTCCTTGCAAATGATTATTTTTTGAAAAAGTGAAACTTTACCTCATTTACTAAGCTCTAGAGGGATTGCACTTGCAGAGTGCACGGTCTATTTGCCTTTAGTAAATCAAACGCATAGTGTGAATTGGCCTTCAGAGGCTAACTCCACTTTTTACCAAAATAAAAATTAATAATAAATGCACATATACACTATATTGTTAAAGGTATTGGGACGCCTGCCTTTACACGCACATGAAATTAAAAGGCATCCCAGTCTTAGTCCGTAGGTTTCAATATTGAGTTGGCCCACCCTTTGCAGCTATAACAGCTTCAACTCTTCTGGGAAGGCTGTCCACAAGGTTTAGGAGTGTGTCTATGGGAATGTTTCACCATTCTTCCAGAAGCGCATTTGTGAAGTCAGGCACTCGTGTTGGACGAGAAGGCCTGACTCGCAGTCTCAGCTCATATTTATTCCAAAGGTGTTCTATAGGGTTGAGGTCAGGACTCTTTGCGGGCCAGTCAAGTTCCTCCACTCCAAACTCGCTCATCATTGTCTATATGGGCCTTGCTTTGTGCACTGGTGTGCAGTCATGTTGGAACAGGAAGGGGCATCCCCAAACTGTTCCCACAAAGATGGGAGCATGAAATTGTCATGGATGAGTGAGTTTGGGGTGGAGAAACTTGACCTGCACAGAGTCCTGACCTTCCATCTGATAGAACACCTTTGAGATAAATTAGAGCGGAGACTGCGAGCCAGGCCTTTTCATTCAACATCAGGCCTGACCTCACAAATGCGCTTCTGGAAGAATGGTCAAACATTCCCATAGACACCTGGCTCGCAGTCTCCGCTCTAATTCATCCCAAAGGTGTTCTATCAGGTTGTGGTCAGGGGAAGTTCCTTCACCCCAAACTGGCTCATCCATGTCTTTATGGACCTTGCTTTGTGCACTGGTCCAAATCATTTGGTGAAGGTGGGATTATGGTGTGGGGTTGTTTTCCAAGGGTTAGGCTTGGCCCCTTAGTTCCAGTGAAGGGAACTCTTAAGGTGTCAGCATACCAAGACATTTTGGACAATTTCATGCTCCCAACTTTGTGGGAATAGTTTGGAGTTGGCCCTTTCCTGTTCCAACATGATTGTGCACCAGTGCACTAAGAAAGGTCCATAAAGACATGGATGAGTGAGTTTAGGGTGGAGGAACTTGCCTTGCCTGCACAGAGTCCAGACCTCAAACGGATAGAACACCTTTGGGATGAATTAGAGCGGAGACTGTGAGCCCGGCCTTCTTGTCCACATCAGTGCCTGACCTCATAAATCAGCTTCCTGGAAGAATTGTCAAACATTCCCATAGACGCACTCCTAAACCTTGTGGAGAGCCTTCCCAGAAGAGTTGAAGCTGTTATAGCTGCAAAGGGTGGGCCAATTCAATATTGAACCCTACAGACTAAGATTGGGATTCCATTAAAGTTCATGTGCCTGTAAAGAAAGGCGTCCCAATACTTTTGAAAAAATAGTGTATTTGCAGGACAAATAAATGTTCATTTATTATTTTTTTGCAAATGAAACTGCAAAAGCATTGCAACCAGGATCACTGAATGAGGATGCAATGCCAGGCTCCTTCAGACCTTTCCTCCAGGCTCCAGCTCTCTGTCCAAACAAAGATACAGAGGAAGTGTCAATGGACTGAGTGCAGTGATGCACCAGATTCATGTTTCATTGAGATCTACAAACACGTCTGTCTTAGGAGCTATCACAGGAAGGGGCGGTTTGGGGGTGGTGGTCCTATTTGCACCATGGTACATCCTAGACACAGTTGTAACATGTAATATAGTGTGAAAGGTGGAGTTAGCCTTTAATTAACCACTTGCCGACCGTCCGCACGACTATTTACTGCGGCGGTCAGCCCCTCACAGGCAAAGCGACGTAGCACTACGTCGCTAGCCTGTGAGGCTTCTGGGGAGCGAGCGCGCACTGCCGGAGGCACGCTCCCGCGCGGTCACGGACCCCCCCGCGTGTGTGCCTGGCGGACCCGATGTCCGTCGGGCACCTGCGATCGTCCGTTACACCAGAAGAAAGGCAGGCGGCTAATGTAAACAAAGCCGCCTGTCATTCTTCCCTGTGTAAGAATGGAGATCAGACGGTTCTACTATGTAGGACTGTTGATCTCTGTTCTTACACCAGTAGCCACATCCAATCACAATGTCGCAGTCCCGCAAAAAAATCGCAGATCGCCGCCATTACTCGTTAAAAAAAATGACAAAAATCTTTCCCTTTGTTAGTAAACGCGATAACTTTTGTGCAAACCAATCAAAATACGCTTTTTGCGATTTTTTTTACCAAACATATGTAGCATAAAACAAATTGGCCGAAAATGTTAAAAAAAATTTGATTTTTACATTTTTCTTTGGGGAATTTCATATAGAAAAATATTGTTCTTTTTGCAAAATTGACGCTCTTTTTTTGTTTATAGCGCATGATCAAAAAATCGCACAGGTGATCAAATACCACCAAAAGAAAGCTCTGTTTGTGGGAAAAAAGGACGTCAATTTTGTTTAGGTACAGCGTCGCACGACCGCGCAATTGTCCGCTAAATTCACGCAGTGCCGAGACGCAAAATAGGCCCTGGTCAGGAAGGGGGTAAAATCTTCCGGGGCTTAAGTGGTTAAGCCTGGGGTCTCCAAACTGTGGCCCTTTTCTTGCCTTTATCCGGCCCTTGGGGAACTACCCCTTTAAATGACACCAATGACGGGGCATAGTTTTCTTCCACTGATGCCAAGGTATTTTCTGCTCCCACTGGCCAAAGACCGGCCCCCCTAAATCCAGGAGGACAGTAAACTGGACCTTTGATTATATATAAAGTTTGGAGACCCCTGCTTTAAGCCATTGTTTCTCAAACTTTGCTGGTCAGAACTTTTTCAGTGCCCAGGTCCCAGCTGACATCTGTACCACTCACCTCCGCTTCTACAATACTGATTTCACAGTACTGTGTCACTACAGAACCATTTTCAGGAACTCCTCCACAAACTCACTTTTCTTCCTGCCTCACAGTGGGTTAGTGCCCTCGGTGTATGACCTTCATCCACATCCCAAGATGGCAAACTCTTTATCCTCACAAAAAGCCAACATCAAATCAGGACATTGCGGGAGATTTGTAGCGTCACACAGGGCTTTTTTCTCTTTTCTTCTGCTTTGTTCTTCACTTGGCAATCACTTGAAAAATGCTCGGTTGTAAAAGTATATTTTGCAGTGGAATTCTTATTGCGATTTTTGTACATCAATAAGTAGTATAGCGTTAGTTATTCATGTGGAGAGTTTGAACTTTAAATTATGTGCAAACTCAATTACTAAAACCTCATTACTAAAACACGTTAAAGCTGAACTTCAGGGAAAAGACAAAACTACGCTAGCCGTGGGACATTGCAAGGGTTAAGTATGAATTTCTGTCTAGGGGAATGTTAAAAATCAGCTTTACCTACCTTCTTCCTCCGCTCTGTTGGACTGATCCTCAGAAACTGCTTGCCACTGCTGCTCCATTGGTCGCCATCACGTACAGTGTAGGACCGTGAGTCCTGCATTGTAAGTGAAGACACCAAGGGCTTGGAGTTTTCCGACAGCCAAGAAAGCGAGGGATGAGGTAAGTAAAACTTGTTTTTAATTTTCACCTACACAAAAACAAGTATTTACCCTTATAGTCCTACTAGAAGGATTGTTTTTCCATCTCCTCAGAGTTCAGGTTTTTTCTTTTTTTTGGTTCGGTTCACACTAGCGCGACTTGTCAGGCGACTTGCCAGCCTGACAAGTTGCGCTCCCTCGCGGTCCATTGACCGCTACAGGACCCGTTCTAATAGGAGCGATACAAGTCACTCCGACTTAGAAAAAGGGTCCTGTACTACTTTGGGGCGACCTAGGAGCGACTTGCATAGACTTCCATTATGTGAAGTTCCTGCAAGTCGCTCCGAAGTCGTGGTGCATGGTAATGCACAAGTTGCCCCCGAAGTAGTAAGGAGTCGTGTCGCCTCAGTGTCAACCGGCTCTTAGATGTGATGGCTACATTCCTTTTTTTATTTTTTTTGGCATTCTTTCTTTTATTTTCACCAGGTGATCCTGCCTGTAAGTTTTCTATTTTTCAATAGAACAAGCTGCCCTGCAGATGTAGCAGTTAGTGAGATGAGACAAACCATTTACCACTGACTGGGAAGCCTATAATAATCAGCTTTTATTCATTTACATAAAACCTCTATTCAAAAAGGAAAAACAAACTGTTGCTGTAACTCCTTTTAAAGTATTTGCTGGAGTTTGGCTTCAATTTGGTAGTGTTCCTATATCTGCTTGTGTATCCAATGGGCCATACACACTATACAATTGTCTTTAGGTTTTTTCCTTTTGATTTACAAAAATCATATAATATGGGGTCAAATCTAAACACTTATAATTTGTATGCAATCAGGCAGGTCCCTGCACTACATAGTTGAAGGTAAATCTAAAGGAAATCTAACAACAAAAGTTGTATAGTGTGTATCCAGCTTTAGGCTAAGTTCACACCTATGCATGTTGCAATTGATGCGTTTTATTGGCGCATTTTGCATTTATGAACACACTTTTTTTTTCTTTGACTGATTTATGAGAGTCTTGGGTTAGGGTTAGCATTAAATGTTAGGATTAAAGTCTAGGGTTAGGGCCAGAATTAGTTATAAATATTGAACATTTAATTCTAACCCTAGCCCTTAACCCTAACATTTATCCCTTAACCCTAACCCAAAACTCTCACACTTTCCCATTTTCCCAAAGTCTACTGGTTCCGTGTTTTTAGATCTTTTTGTCAGATGTTACTATGGTATGTACTGAAATATAATTACAAGCATTTCATGAGAGCCAAAGGCTTTTATTGACAATACATTTAGTTTATGCAAAGAGGCAATATTTGACACTTCTTTTTCAAGACCTCTTCAATTCTCCCTGGCCTGTTGTCAATCAATTCCTGGGCCACATCCTGACTGATGGCAGCCCATTCTTGCAAAATCAATGCTTGAAGTTTGTCAGAATTTGTGGGTTTTCTTTTCAACCGCCTCTTAAGTATTGACCACAAGTTTTTAATCAGATTAAGATCTGGGGAATTTCCTGGCCAGGGACCCAAAATTTCGATGTTTTGTTCCCCAAGCCACTTAGTTATCAGTTTAGCCTTAAGGTGCTCCATCATGCTGGAAAAGGCATTGTTCCTCAACAAACTGTTCTTGGATGGTTGGGTGAAGTTGCTCTGAGAGGATGTTTTTGTACCATTCTTTATACAAGGTTCTTAGGCAAAATTGTGAGTGAGCCCACTCCCTTGGCTGAAAAGCAACCCCACACATGAATGGTCTCAGGATGCTTTACTGTTGGCATGACAGAGGACTGATTGTTGTTTTTTCCGGATGCCCAAAACAATCAGAAATGGGTTTCATCAGAGAAAATGACTTTACCCCAGTCCTCAGCAGTCTAAACCCTGTAACTTTTGCAGAATCTCAGTCTCCGAAGACGTCACCGGATGTGACGAAACGCGTAAGATTTGGAACACACAGCGTAATGTGACGTGTGACGCAGGTGGAACGCAAGCCGGAAATTCTCCCGCTCGCCACTCTGCAGTCAGTTTGTACTGACACACACGCTCACAAGCGGCTAATAGTGGCCTTTTATTAGCGGAATTTTATTTATATTCTTTGGCTTTTATTTATTTCATTGCCCTGATGTTTTTTACCCAATGAATGGGAATAAAATTTGACTTTCAAAAATACTACACTATCCGGAGCTCCTTTTGTCTTCCTTCCTATATTGGCCTGAGGTGAGAGGAGAGAGAGGGGGAGCCCACCATCCTATCCACCCCAAGTGAGCCACGAGGAGACCTCTATTTAGCCTGGAGGCTACTTAAGCCTGGCTGGTCTTGATGCTATAAGGCATACAAGACCCACGTCATTTGGTAAGTGACCCACTCTTACCATTATCACGGTGGAAAAGGAACCAGAGCTGCACTGTTATCACAAAGTGAATGAAAAATGTCTACATTGAGCACCTGCACTTTTTTGTGGTTTAAACATCATTTTGCACAAGAGACTCACCATCTATTTGAATTTTTCACTACAGTCACATGTTATGGACTTTATTATATGAATCACATACCTTTTTATGTAATCACTATTTATTCAAATTTACTGTTTAGTATTATTTATTATTAATTTTATTACCATTTACCAATTGAGGAGTATGAACTTATTTATTTATTGACCACAAGCCACATCTATTTATATATTTATATTTATTTATTCAATATTAAGGTTTATATGAGCAAGCGCTATAGGTAGCCTCACTAGTAGACTACTTACTTACACAGAATATCACTCTGTCTCTGATGTTTTCCTGGAGAGAAGTGGCTTCTTTGCTGCCCTTCTTGACACCAGGCCATCCTCTAAATGTCTTCGCTTCAATGTGCCTGCAGATGTACTCACACCTGCATGCTGCCATTCCTGAGCAAGCTCTGCGCTGGTGGTGCCCTGATCCCACAGCCGAATAAACTGTAGGAGACGGTCCTGGGGCTTGCTGGACCTCTTGGGCGCCCTGAAGCTTTCTACACAAACTCAGTGGAAACTTTTTTTTATAGGATTTAGTTAATTTTCATGGCAAAGAGGGACTTTGCAATTAATTGCAATTCATCTGATCACTCTTCATAACATTCTGGAGTATATGCAAATCCCATTGTAAAAACGGAGGCAGCAGACTTTGTGAAAAAAAATTATGTGTCATTCTCAAAACTTTTGGCCATGGCTGTAGGCTTCCATTAATTGCAGAATAGTCGCCACCCCTTCAATTTGTCTTAGCAACCAGTGATGAAGAACCTGTACGTTGATGCTGGCCATGCAGGCACCGTCAATTTCAACATTCTTTTTTAAATCAAGTAACAGTTTTTTATCGAGATGTCACTTTCAATTACAGACAACTAGTAAAGTCAAAGCATTGCATTTATCACCATTCAATACATAGCAGATAAAAATTAGCAAGTAACGCAGTAAATATGCCAAAGTTACCCATCCTCCACCTATATTCCCCTATCATAGTTGACCACAGCCCCAGGCATAAACAGAAAAACAATAAGAAAATGAAAAAAATGAGCAAGGCTGACTGTTCTACCAGAGTGAGAATGCCCCCAACAAATGTAAGGCTCAGAGGAATAATCTCTCCATTATTAAGTCTGTTGGAGCCAGACCCGGGGTAGCTAGCCAGCTGCCCCACACCTTTTCAAATTTAAATGGAGTGCCCCTGTGCTGGTATATACGTTTTTCAAAGCATTATATGTTGCCCACCTGGTCAAGCCACATTTTAGATGTAGGAGGGTCAGGTGAGATCCAATGTATACGTCTACGGGCCTGGAATAAGGTCCTTGTTGCCGCTTCTCTCAAAAACGTATCCTGAGTAACAGTGTCAAGTATGCCTAACACACAATGTTTAGGTTCCATTGAAATAGATATTTGCATTGCTGGAATAATTGTAGCAACTATTGTCCTCCGATAGCGGTGAAGTTTCGGACATCCCCACAGCAGATGGATCAGATCACCTACACCTCTTTTATAACTGATGCATACATCTTCTGAGCATAAACCCATAGAATGGAGCCTAAGCAGAGTACCCTAAGGCAGTGGTCCTCAACCCTGGCCTACAGGGCCCACTAACAGGCAAGGTTTGCAAGATAACTGAAATACATCCCAGGTGATATCATTTGCTGCTCAGTGATGGCAGTACTCTAGTCTGCATCTCCCCAAGGTAATACTTAAAATCTGGCTTGTTAGTGTGCCCTGAGGACCGGAGTTGAGGACCACTGCCCTAAGGAGTATATAAAGCTGAGAAACTCGTTGTGAAACATTTAATGAGCATAACCGGATAGTTTCTAGGACCTCTTCCCATTGCTCCCCTGGTATCTCACCAACATTCTTCTCCCATCTATCGCAAGCCAAACTCAGGAACTTCTCCAGATATACTCCCAAAAGGGTGGCATAACAGTTAGATATAAAAACTTTGGTGGAGCTAGATTGTTTAATAAGAGAAAAGACTGGGTTAGGCGACAGCTCTTTGTTCTCCATTGACTTCTGGGCCAATATAGCGCGTTTCAGCTGCATATAATAGCATAACATGTTTGTGGGGATACAAATCGAATCTGTAATTGTGCAAATGATAATACACCGTTGTCAAAAAAATGTTTGAGCTGTCTCACTTCCAGAGTGCGCCACCTGGCGGCGTGCTTTAATTTAATAAGTTTAGGATAAGTATGATAATTCAACATTCTTAACAAATTTTAAGCTTAACTACTGTTTCTTTTGTTCCATTTAAATGATAAAACAGTTATTCATTTTAGTGAATATCTACATATAAAAGCTCTAAGCTGCCATTCCAAATACTGTAGTGATTACCCTTCATTTTTAATGGCACATGAGGTTTAAATGTTTTTACACCAATATTTTCCAAAGCCACTGAGTATTGAAATTGTTAGACAAGCTGTGTAATTAAAACACAAATACGACTTGTACAATAAAAATTACATTGGACTACGCAGGACCCAATCATGTCGGTATCAAAACTAAAGGAAATTGACATTAAAATCAGCACACAGGGTAGCTTATTCAGTCCACATGGAAATTATTACTGTATTGTTAATGGTGTCTTTTTTTTATTTTTTTTTTAGCTTTTAATGAAAAGATCCCAAAGAGTCTCACTTAATACCCCCTCCTTTGTACAGATGTTGGAAACCAAATAGTTACATTGTTAATGAGTCCTGAAAATATTTTATATCATTTTTTTTTTCCTTGGCTGAAAAGAAGTGACATCCAGGGGCTTTGAACAAAGCTTGTGATCAGGATAAAAAGTAAAAAGGCAATTTGTAAAATTATATATGTTTTCGAGACTGAGGAAAAGAAGGCTGAGGCTTTAAAACATGTTGCTATTTCTGCTTGGTGTTAATTGGCTCTATGACAACATAATGAACAGGTTTGCAGCTTTTCTCCGATCAGTAAAGCCACTGGTGAACATTAGAAGAATGTGTATTGCAGCAAGTGCATTATCATGAGAAGTTCCTGTAAAAAAAAATAAAAAAATATTCCAGGATGAGATGACTATGCAGGGTTTTTTCAGGTTGTGTTGAAATCAACAAAGAAATATAAAGAGAAAATAAATCTGCTAAAAGCAATTATTTTTTTAAAAAAATGAAAAAAACAGAAAACAAAAAAAAGTTAAAAATGTAAAAACAAAACAAAGTTAAAAAATAACTCACTGTTGGTGCAAGGACTTACAGTGTATCTAAATCATAGCTAAACCCCAAAACAAAAATGTAATATATTGTAGTAAACCAGTCCAGTGACTGCAATAGATGTCTTTTTTTTTTCTTTATGTCCTTTATTTTCATCTGGTGACTCTACCTGTAACATACACCCAGTCCTAGGCTAACACCCACTGGTTGTTCTGTATCAGGAAAACAGAGAAGAGTTGGGGCTATGAAACCCTGCTCCTTTCCTATTGTCTATATTATGCAAGGGTGTGGTTGTGTAGCCCACAAAGAACAATTGGGTTGATAACAGTCAGCACAAGCAGAGGGCATGGAAAGTTATTGGATCACAGGAATTTTTGTTTTATATTATTAAACAGATACAAAAAAAACAATTTCAACTATATATTTAATAGAACACATGGAACCATTAAAGATACATTTATTGTTAGAGTTTACATATATTTTAAAATTAAAGTGATTGTAAAGTCTAATTTTTTTTTTTGTCCATAAAAAAAACAAACATGTTATACAATATCTCACAAAAGTGAGTACCCCCCTCACATTTTTGTAAATATTTTATTATATCTTTTCATGTGACAACACTGAAGAAATTACACTTTGCTACAATGTAAAGTAGTGAGTGTACAGCGTGTACACCAGTGTAAATTTGCTGCCCACTCAAAATAACTCAACACACAGCCATTAATGTCTAGACGCTGGCAACAAAAGTGAGTACATCCCCTAAGTGCAAATGTCCAAATTGGGCCCAAAGTGTCAATATTTTGTATGGTCACCATTATTTTCCAGCACTTAACCCTCTTGGACATGGAGCTCACCAGAGCTTCACAGGTTGCCACTGGAGTCCTTTTCCACTCCTCCATGATGACATCACGGAGCTGGTGGATGTTAGAGACCTTACAATTCCTCCACCTTCAGTTTGAGAATGCCCCACAGACGCTCAATAGGGTTTAGGTCTGGAGACATGCTTGGACAGTCCATCACCTTTACCCTCAGCTTCTTTAGCAAGGTAGTGGTCGTCTTGGAGGTGTGTTTGTGGTCGTTATCATGTTGGAATACTGCCCTGCGGCTCAGTTTCTGAAGGAAGAGGATCATGCTCTGCTTCAGTATGTCACAGTACATGTTGGCATTCATAGTTCCCTCAATGAACTGTAGCTTCCCAGTGCTAGTAGCACTCATGCAGCCCCAGACCATGACACTCCCACCACCATGCTTTACTGTAGGCAAGACACACTTGTCTTTGTACTCCTCACCTGGTTGCCACCACACACGCTTGACACCATCTGAACCAAATAAATGTATCTTTGTCTCATCAGACCACAGGACATGGTTCCAGTAATCCATGTCCTTAGTCTGCTTGTCTTCAGCACTGTTTGTGGGTTATCTTGTGCATCATCTTTAGAAGAGGCTTCCTTCTGGGTTGACAGCAACGCAGACCAATTTGATACAGTGTGCAGCGTATGGTCTGAGCACTGACAGGCTGACCCCCTACCCCTTCAACCTCTGTAGCAATGCTGGCAACACTCATATGTCTATTTCCCAAAGACAACCTCTGGATGTGACCCTGAGCAAGTGACTTTTTTGGTCAAACATGGCAAGGCCTGTTCTGAGAGGAACCTGTCCTGTTAAACCGTTGTATGGTCTTGGCCACCATGCTGCAGCTCAGTTTCAGGGTCTCGGCATTCTTCTTATAGCCTAGGCCATCTTTATTTATCTTTTTTTCAGATCCACAGAGAGTTCTTTGCCATGAGATGCCATGTTGAACTACCAGTGACTAGTATGTCAAAGTGAGAGCGATAAAACCAAATTCAACACACCTGCACCCCATTCACACCTGAGACCTTGTAACACTAACAAGTCACATGACACCGGGGAGGGAAAATGACTAATTGGGCCCAAATTGGACATTTTCACTTAGGGGTGTACCCACTTTTGTTGCCAGGGGTTTAGACATGAATGGCTGTGTGCTGAGTTATTTTGAGGGGACAGCAAATTAACGCTGTTATACAAGCTGGACACTCACTACTATACATTGTAGCAAAAGTGTAATTTCTTCAGTGTTGTCACATGAAAAGATATAAAATATTTACAAAAATGTGAGGGGTGCACTCACTTTTGGGAGATACTGTACGTACCTGTTCTGTGCAGTTGGTTTTGCACAGGGCAGCCCAGATCCTCTTCTTCTCAGTTCCTTGGCTTGAGCTCCTGGCCCCTTCCTCCTGTTGAATGCCCCCATAGCAAGCAGTCTGCTATGTGGGCACCCAAGCCAAGCTGCAGCTCCGTGTATCTATTTAGACTTGGAGCTGTCATTCGACCCCCCCCCTCTCCTGATTGGCTACCTGAGTTTGATTGACAGCAGCTGGAGCCAATGGTGCCGCTGTGTCTCAGCCAATCAGGAGAGAAATGACCAGACGGCTGAAGCACTCGTAGACATTGTTGGATAGAGATAGGGCTCAGGTAAGTATTAGCGGGTGCTGGGGAGGCTGCTACACACAGAAGGCTTTTTATTTTAATGCATAGAATGCATTAAGATAAATAAACCTTCTGACTTTACAACCCCTGTAATTAAAAGAGAAGTTTGGGCAAAGCTTTATCTGGCCATACTTCTCTCTGGGTCACAGGAGCGCTTTAGCTCACTGTGGGCAAACGTCACAAAGCCACTCCAGGTTCTGGAAGATCCCAATAATAATGTCAGGATTCACCTAGATGACTGACCGTCAGCTGGATCAGGCTCTCAGCACACCACAAAGCCTGAGCCAGCCACCCACGCCCACCTCCCCAGCCCGGTGCTTCAGTGAGGCCGGGAGGGTCAGAGCAAAGAGTGGTGACTGACAGCCACCACACTCTGGTCAGAGAAGACTGAGAATTAAGCAATCAGCACTTAGTTATCAAGCTTATGGCCCATACACACAATCCAAAAAATCAGACGAAAAAAAAAACTGCTTTGGAAGCGATCGTATGATAATCTGATCATTAGTACACAGCTTTTGAGAGCCGATTACTATCCAAGTGGACAAGCACAAAAATGTTTCTCGTACGAAAATCAGATCGTACCATTTTTATTTCATCAGTACAGTTGTAGTTCAAAAATACAATACAAATACACTACAACACATTACATCACTTCCGATTTTTTTTATTCGGTCTTATGAGAATTTTCATAACTTTAGTAAACTCTTAATTTTCGTTTTGTTCCTAGCATGCAGAAAAAGAAAAATGGATGATCTGTCATCTGATTTTAGATCGTGTGTACGGGCCTTTAGAGCTGGTGGGGGCAAGCTAAAGCATGGAGGTGAGTACGTACTTTAAGTTTTGTTTTGTTTTTAGAATCCCACACTTTTGTTTTTATTATTATTAATCCCAAAGGGAAATTATTTTGTGTAAGTAATGCATTTCCCTGTACCTTTTCCAGACAGGTAATTATTTTTCATGTGGCTCCTGTATTTCGTCTTCTTTTCAGATCCCTGGTTTTGCCAGTTTTATGCATCCTCAGATACAGTAATCACAAAAGCGTGGTATCCCCATGCCACAGTGGGCGTGCGTTCGGCACAATCATGGGAGGACGTCACATGACACCCTGGCCGGCCAGGCTGGAGTCGTCATTCGGCTCTTGCGTGGTCAGCAAGTGGTTAAAGCTTACAGGGTTTACAATGACTGAAGCTGGCCAAATATACTGTAACTAAAAGACATAAAAAAACTGGTTGTAATTTTTTGTAATTTTGGCTGTAAAATGGGCTGCTCAGTCCAAAATGCCCGGGCCAATTTTTTGTCCCAGTCCGGGCCTGGGCGCTACATACCACAAGCCCCCAATTTTCTAGGGGAGATCAGAACCAGAGCAGTTCCATGCCCCTTAGTAAAAACTGCCATTTTTAATACTTTGCAGTGTTGCTTTGATGTTAGTGTAGTGCTCACAGGGTTAACCTTTGCTTTTGATTCAGTGGGCCTGACTTACCCAAATAAAATGCAGAAGGGTGAAATTGCTGAGGATTATAGACATACCTTTGCTGAGAGTTTGTACAGTGAATGGATGTTCGAATTGAATGGGATTTGGTAAGGTTTTCACTCTGCTTAAATGCATAATTTCTGGACACAACACCTCCTGCGCCTGAGTGTGGTGGTCTATCACCAAATCTTCCTACACATCCGCTTCCTTGTTGAAGGTATAAACATGCTACACTTTGCTGCCCTCTCAGGACTAGGGGAGGTCCTAACAATAAACTTTGAAAAAAAAAAAAAAAAACACAAGAAAGAGGGCGTACCAGGCCCCCAGCCTAGTGCATTATCCTCATAACCATTTATTGTAAAAATAGGCATGTATCTATAAACAATGAGACAGACAAGACTCCATGCACTCCTACTCTTGGGAGGACATCTTCTAGATCCAACAGGTTTATGCATTTCGGGGATATACCCTCTTCCTCAGAGTCAAAACCTGTAACCAATAAATGAATGGTTAGAAGGATAATGCGCTAGGTTGGTCCACCCTCTCTTCAGAGTTTCTGGTTAGCTATTTGTTAAGCCTGTATGCAGATATGCATTAAGGAATAGTTGTGGGAGCCAAAGGAAGGGGCCTCAGGCATCTCAAAATCTCAAAAGCTTGCATCTTTAATACCTTTAGTTAGCCAATAGAGGGTGTCATGGACAGACCTGTCCCCCAATCCCTTAGATACCTACACAGGGCCCACACCACCCCCATGTGGAGATAAAGACTCCCACAACTAGCCACCTATGCCTCAGCAACTGCACATAGATCACATCACCTCTGTGCTGGGCACCAGTAGGGACAAACAACTGCCCTAGGTTCAGTTTGAGCAGTGCTCCATGAATTTCAAAGGAGTTTCCGTGCTGAACCCGATTCCCAATAAAATCAATGGGAGCTGAAATTGTAAAATAGAAATCTCCATTTTCTGAGCTAATATATATATATATATATATATATATATATATATATATATATACACACACACATACATATACATACACTGCAGGCATCCAAACCTGCAAAAACTCATTCCAGGGAGGTGGTCCCCCACTAATTTAACACAACTGGAGGATGATCAAATGAAATGGAATCAGTATACAGAGGTTTAATTTTTCTGAGCTATTAAAGGAACACTCTAACCAACATGACCACTTCAGTGATTGGAAGTGGTCATGGTGGTATGAGTCAGAAACACTGCACATACTGGGATATTTACAGTTATGTGCTGGGGGATAGTTGCACCCCTAGCACATATGACTTAGGCAGTCAGAAAATGTCATGTCCTTATTCATACATGTATGAACAAGGACATGACATATTATGACAAAACACAATTAATTAAAAAAACATGTTGCAACAATTTACACACGCTAATGCACATACCTTTTCTACTTATTGTGCAGACTGCCGGTAGTTACTGCTGGTGGGTAGTGCTGGGGGGTAATGCTGGCTACGCGGGTACTGCTGGAGAAAGCAGCGACTGCAGTAAAGAGCAGTGCCGCTGCTTCCTGTATGGCTCCTGTCACAGGCGGAGTGCATTTCATATCACTCCACCTGTGACAGTGCCAGAACTATACAGTTATATATATACTATACTATAAGCAGCGGCTCTGTCACTGACTGCAGACATCCTAAGTCTCCCGCGGCAGCCGGGAGATCGCACGGCACTTGCGGGTGTCCATGAGCCGCCGGCCAAAGGGCCAGCGGCTTCAGAAGGGCGCCCGCCCTGCTCCTCAGTACATCCCACGCAGACAGATAGGGGAGCCCAGCGTGATCCGTCACGCTGGGCTCCCCTATCTGTCGGCGCCGGATGTACTGAGGAGCAGGGCGCCCTTCTGAAGCCACCGGCCATCCTACCAAACGGTCTCTCGGCTTACCAGTCACTGCACTTGAGAAAGGAGCGTGCACGCCCTGTTAGGCTACTGCGCACGCTCGGAAACGCGTTGTGCAATTGGCTGCTGGATCTGTCACGATGGGCTCCCCTGTCAGCGCCGGATGTACTGAGGAGCAGGGCGCCCTTCTGAAGCCGCCGGCTATCCTACCAAACGGTCTCTCAGCTCATCAGGTGTCTCCCTGAGGAACAGAACACCTTCCTGAAGCCGCCGGCCATCCTACTATCTGGTCTCTTGGCCCTCCAGACATCTCCCTCCTTCACCATCCCCTGCACCACCTCTTGGAGCCACAACATCCAGCCGTGGGCCTCTGTGTTCCTGCAGACCACCTAACAGATGAGCTATTTTATACTGTTTTAAATGTGAGCAGTTTTCCTGTACCTGCCTTACCCTTTTCATTAAACTGATAACACTTAGAGGCGCTCTGATTTTTGTTTTTAAACCCATTTTAAAGTAGTGCCATTTCTGCACCAGTAAGAGAATGAGATGATAAATTGTATATTTTAATGGTGCTCTCCTGCGTCTAGTTGTTTTTTTTCCTTTCTTTTTTGTTTTGCCTTAATGATCCTTCCACCTCTTCTTCCTCTATTAGTTTTCTTTGACTGCGCTTTTTGGAGACTGTTCTAAAAAATAATTTACCACACGATCTTCATTGGTAGACAAACTTTGGGCCATTGTTATGGGAGATGTGTTCCCTGTTGTAAATATGATGCCTGCAGTGCAAGTTTAACCCTTGTTGTGCCTGTATTAGTGTTCTGTGGTCTTGAATTTAACCCTTACCGTGGCAGATACCTGCCTCTTCCTTCTTGTGTCCAGAAAGGTGCCTGTGCCCTTGAATTTAACCCACAGCTGTTATAGGGGAAATACTAACAGCCACCCCATTGATTATGAATTGACTACCAATGTATATATATATATATATATATATAGTGATAATACAATGCACATAGTGCAGGTGTATGGCAGCAACACAGATAAAAGGTGCACATTGCTACAATACAGGAGTATGAATGGGCCAACAAAGTAGAACTCCAGACAGGAATAAAACTATAAAAAAAAAAGGTCCATTAAATAGAATGTCCAGAGTCTAAAGCATGTAAAACAATCTCACGGATGCAGTAGTAGCCGTGAACTTCTAATAGTTTTCTAAGCAGATATCCAGTTTTAATGTAAAGTGATGCGGTGTATAATGTATTTTTCCCCAAAAATCTATATTTGATAAACAGTTGCACAAATAGTATGTGACATAACAAAATGATTACCATAATTTTAGTCTGCAGGGTCTCTACATTCAGAAGCATTTTCTGGGGTTTTAGGTATGTTTATAGCCAACAAAATTTGCAGATTTTAATGTGTGCATAAAATGGAAAAACTGCTGAAGAGGGGAAGTAGTTAAAGCAATGTTAAACCCTGCTTTTCACTTTGCCCTACAGGTAAGACTACAGTCTAAGCTTGCATCGTTTAGGAGATATTCATGCTGTCTTAGGCCGATGGTGTTACCAGCACAGTACACTGTGCAATCATAACACACTGCATGTGTGTAAGATCATTTGTAAAAATGTTTTTTTGCTGCATTCAATACCGCTTTAAAAAAAGCTAAAATGCAAAAAACGGATTTTGCTGCAATACTTACCTTTAATCCAGAGATTTCCCTGCAGTACCATTATTCTGCTGCTAGATGTCCTCAGTCTGATGGTTGGTAACACTCAACTAACTTCCTCTGAGAGTTCAGGTAGTCCTGGACCTTGACCCAGACTGTGACTGGACAGTGAAAAGAAAAGCAGCACATTGATAAGATCACCTCTCTGTCACTCTGCTTTCTCCTACGCATGTTGCTGTCAGATTAGCTCCTTATCACACTCCAGCCCTGATATACAGGGACTGCGAGAGGCTGATACCAGGTAAAGTTTTGGCACAAACACAGTTGCATTTAAAAATTACATTAATCAATCTATTCATAAATACAGAGGTGCATTCATCTAAGTATTATACATCTAAATCTCCACTTTTTACCTCATTCACATGAGCAGAACAAACCGTAAACCTTGGCAAAAGGCTTCCTTTGTCTCTTTGTGGATAGTCTCATTCATGGCTGTTGGGATGTAGTAGCTGCATGAACAGCATACATTGACAGTGCATGTTTTTCGGAATGCACACAGTTTGCATTTGGGGACCTACAGATGTGTCCATGCAACTGCTGTTTCCCAAAACATGAATGGGACTGCCTACACGGAACACCTAGTTTAAATGAATGCAGAGGAGGTCAGTTAAAATGGGTTTCCAATTCCCAAAAAGTGATACCCAAGTCCAATGAGTGCTCAGATATCAGTATGGATGGACACAGTTCACGGATCCGTTGTTTTTGGTGCAAAGATCTTGGGTGAGTAGATGCAAGTGCAAAATCAAAAAACTTCAAGAGCCAATAGGAGTACAAGGTGAACTAATACTTGACACTCAACAAGGTAATATGGTCTTGGGTAAGGTTACAATTTTGGGGTTCATTAGGTGTAGCGTTTAATTTCTTGCTTTGCTCATTTTAAAGTATAACCAAATTCAAAACTTTAGAGAGAGTGAGAGACTTTTTTGATGTCTGCAACAACTGGGGGAAGCTAAACTACAGGAAGTGAAAATAAATGTTTCCAAAGTTGTAGGAAATCCCTTCTTTTTTGGGACATTGGTCAGCCAACAGGTTTCTCAATTGGAAGATTTCTTGCGCTACTTCTATTCTAGTCACAATTCTAAAATGTTATCTGTTCCAGTGACGTTGGTCGCTGGGGGAAAAAAAAAAAAAAATTGGACAAAGCCCCCATATGGCAGTGAAAAAGCTTAATAAGGATTCTAGACATACATTTTAAATGAAAATGAAATTGGTGCAAAGAAAAAGAAATGGCTACAATTGCTGACCTATTTGGCTGCCTGGATGTTGTGCTGCTCACATGACTGCAATACTTTGAGCGACGGACAAGTAACAAGAATGCAGAAAGAGGTCAGAACCCCTGATTGGTAGCTGTAATACATAATTTCGTTGTTTGTTTTTTTCTAACAAAAGACACCACTCATTAATTTTATCCTAACATTTATTTCCTGGAGAGTGGGCAAGCTTAACAATATAAACTGGAGGAGTTGTCTTTGCTAAACAAAAAAAACAAAAAATATGATCATTTTGTCCTATAGAAATTGGAGTAAATGAAAATAGCCATTTTGGAAGCATGAAATCAATCATACCTTCTGTAGGAGTCAATTCATCCCACCTCCCGTGCTAACTAATGCCCCATACACACGTGCAGATTATCTGAAGACTTTTGTCTGCAGACTTACCAAAACCATATAATATGAGGTCAAACCTAAACACTTTCAATTTGTATGCAATCCGGCAGACCCTTGCACTACATAGAAAAGGTAAATCTGAAGACAAAAGTGTTCAGATAATCTGCACGTGTGTATGGGGCATTATTAACAACAAAATGCAAAGGGCAGCCTTCCTGGTCAATAGTAAGATACAGGTGTGGGAGAGGCAGCTGAGCTCAATCATGAAATCTACTAGAGACAGGATAAGTTGTCTGGGTTGAGAGGATCCCATGGTATTTAAGGCAATCCAAACTTGAGAGGCGCTTGTTCTATGGACTGGAGGCTTTTTTTTTTTTTTTACAAGGAATGCCCACTATTCTTTGTTTTTACTTCTTAAAAAAAATGCCACCCAGTAGGAATCCTGTATAATACCAAATAACAAAATATGACTTTTTATTGAAAAAAAAAATGTTTTTATTAAGCTGTCCAGCCAATAGGGGGCCAGAAGAGATTCTTCAGCATTGCTGTATTAGTTTGAAGGGAGAAGCACATAATCTGAGAGGAGAAAAAGGGGACGGGATTTGTATCAGGTAGGTTATAATTCACTTTAAAAAAGGTGACTTGACAAAGAGCCCGCCCCTTATTCTCCTCCTACGGCACACACATGCCCGTTTTAATGCAGGACCATGTGAAGCCACTGTTGACACCAATCTGTGAGTTTCAAAACACACTAGCAGCATACAGTTCCCCCATGTCAAGCAAATTTAGATCAATCAGTGGGGAAAAAAAAACCTGTACAAAACAAAATGAGTACTAACCAACACTTTCTACTTTAGCGGCAAAAAGCCAATCTTGTTGACTAACTAAATGTTTATACAAGAGAATGTCTGTGTTGCATTACTGATCCAATTAAATTCTTTCCTTCTTACATTGTCAGTTAAAAAAAAAAAAAAAAAAAACATAAAACAGTAGAATTTAATGTCAGTAGGCAAAAGTCAGATCTCTTTCAGGGCTCCTACTTCTTCAGTCTTGGCTTCTGCTCCTCAACTCTCTGCGCCTCTTCTCAGAGTCATACTTCTTCCTGTCTCGATGGTCATATCTGTTTGGACTTCTGCTAGTATACCTGTTGCTTTTGGATTGATCATTACTTGGGCTTCGCTTAGATCTAGATTTCTCAGATCTATGGCTTTTCTCAGGTCTGCCATCTCTTTGATGTGAATGGCTATGTTCCTCTGTCCTGTGATGTTCCTGTTTTTCTTTCTGGGACCTTTGGTTCTCTGCTCTGAAGTTGCGGTTTTCCTCCCGACCACTATAATCTTTTCTCTGGCTAGAGGAAGGTTCATCTTCTCTCCTGCTCTTCCTCGACACCATTTTTTTTTCACAGTCACTACTGCGGTCATCAGATTCCTTGGCATGCTTTGTTTTTTTGGACTCTTTCCGATGTCTCTTCTCATCCTCACTCTCAGAGGAGCTGTCACTACTGCTAGAGGACCCGCTGGAGGAGCTGCTACTGTGACTGCTGTGCTTGTGCTTCTTCTGCTTACTTTTGCTTTTCTTTTTTTTTAGCATCTTTTTCTTGTCCTTCCTCTTCTTTTTCTTTTCAAGACGATCTAGTTTTCTGCAACAGGAGTAAATACCAAAAGTCAAACCAAGATGCAGCTTATACAGCAACTTAAAGAAACCAAAATTTGGTGAACTGCTAATTTTATCCAGGACATTGTGCATGTGAGATACCTCATTCTACAGTGGGTACGGAAAGTATTCAGACCCCCTTAAATTTTTCACTCTTTGTTATATTGCAGCCATTTGCTAAAACCATTTAAGTTCATTCTTCTTCCTCATGAATGTACACATAGCACCCCATACTGACAGAAAAACACAGAATTGTTGACATTGTTGCAGATTTATTAAAAAAGAAAAACTGAAATATCACATGGTCCTAAGTATTCAGACCCTTTGCTCAGTATTTAGTAGAAGCCCCCTTTTGATCGAATACAGCCAGGAGTCTTTTTGGGAAAGATGCAACAAGTCTTTCACACCTGGATTTGGGGATCCTCTGCCATTCCTCCTTGCAGATCCTCTCCAGTTCTGTCAGGTTGGATGGTAAACGTTGGTGGACAGCCATTTATAGGTCTCTTCAGAGATGCTCAATTAGGTTTAAGTCAGGGCTCTGGCTGGGCCATTCAAGAACAGTCACGGAGTTGTTGTGAAGCCACTCCTTCGTTATTTTAGCTGTGTGCTTAGGGTCATTGTCTTGTTGGAAGGTAAACCTTCGGCCCAGTCTGAGGTCCAGAGCACTCTGGAGAAGGTTTTTGTCCAGGATATCCCTGTACTTGGCCGCATTCATCTTTCCCTCGATTGCAACCAGTCGTCCTGTCCCTGCAGCTGAAAAACACCCCCACAGCATGATGCTGCCACCACCATGCTTTACGGTTGGGACTGTATTGGACAGGTGATGAGCAGTGCCTGGTTTTCTCCACACATACCGCTTAGAATTAAGGCCAAAAAGTTCTATTTTGGTCTCATCAGACCAGAGAATCTTATTTCTCACCATCTTGGAGTGCTTCAGGTGTTTTTTAGCAAACTCCATGCGGGCTTTCATGTGTCTTACACTGAGGAGAGGCTTCCGTCGGGGCACTCTGCCATAAAGCCCCAACTGGTGGAGGGCTGCAGTGATGGTTGACTTTCTACAACTTTCTCCCATCTCCTGACTGCATCTCTGGAGCTCAGCCACAGTGATCTTTGGGTTCTTCTTTACCTCCCTCACCAAGGCTCTTCTCCCCCGATAGCTCAGTTTGGCCGGAAGGCCAGCTCTAGGAAGGGTTCTGGTCGTCCAAAACGTCTTCCATTTGAGGATTATGGAGGCCACTGTGCTCTTAGGAACCTTAAGTGCAGCAGAAATCTTTTTGTAACCTTGGCCAGATCTGTGCCTTGCCACAATTCTGTCTCTGAGCTCTTCAGGCAGTTCATTTGACCTCATGATTCTCATTTGCTCTGACATGCATTGTGATCTGGAAGGTCTTATATAGACAGGTGTGTGGCTTTCCTAATCAAGTCCAATCAGTATAATCAAACACAGCTGGACTCAAATGAAGGTGTAGAACCATCTCAAGGATGATCAGAAGAAATGGAAAGCACCCGAGTTAAATATATGAGTGTCACAGCAAAGGGTCTGAATACTTAGGACCATGTGATATTTCAGTTTTTCTTTTTTAATAAATCTGCAACAATGTCAACAATTCTGTGTTTTTCTGTCAGTATGGGGTGCTATGTGTACATTCATGAGGAAGAAGAATGAACTTAAACGATTTTAGCAAATGGCTGCAATATAACAAAGAGTGAAAAATTTAAGGGGGTCTGAATACTTTCCGTACCCACTGTATTTACCTGGAGTTTTATACGGTTTGCCTATGAACCCTTGCACGCAGTTTAAAGTCCAAACACCAGACTTAATTTTTAATTTCCCTCAATGGTTTGGGACGCACCCATTTTGGATATGCAACCTCACTGATTTCTTTACACCAGTGTTTCCCAACTCAGGTCCTCAAGGCACACTAACAGGCCAGATTTTAAGTATTACCTTGGGGGAGATCCAGACTAGAGTACTGCAATCACTGAGCAGCAAATTATATCACCTGTGATGTATTTCAGTTTTCTTGCATACCTGGCCTGTTAGTGTGCCCTGAGGCCTGGAGTTGAAAAACACTGCTTTACACAGGTGTGTAATTTAGTGTGCTCTGCAAAATTGCACTAAAACCTTTGGCTGCTTGCTGACTTCCAGGCTGAAAGACCTCCAGTGTCATCTAACCTCTTCCCCAGCAGACAGGCTGTCATCCCCATAACCCCATGCCACATACTTCACTTGTGTTTTAAGACAGACAGACATTATATATTCACATAGATTTGGTGATGTTTTAGTTTTGCATAGAAGATCTTCGTTTTAGGAGTAAACATCAGTTTTCTTGTGTGAACATTCCTTAGATAAATGCCAATGGAACAATGTTTGTATATTCTGTCCTCTAATACAATAGGAAATAGAGACTTTTGTTGTATATTGGGCCAAATGTAGACGATAAGATGCGCAATGTGCACATTATTAGCTCCTTCCATTGTTCTAGAGGAGTTCTGGTCAAACACTGCACCCAGGCTACGTTGATAAGAGTCAATAATATGCTTGACCTTTTGATAATATATGTATGTATATATATATATTATATATATATATATATATATATTTATTTTATTAGGGATCAACCGATATCGGTTTTTCGTTGCCGATACCGATATTTTGGCCATTGCATATCGGTATCGGACGATATGGGCTGATATTTTGTACATTTAAATTTTTGAAAAATAAAAATTTTTGACACAAATATGGTCCAGAACATGTGGGGTAGGTCTTTTAGCTGTAATGTGCGGTCTTCTCTTCCCTCCCTGCCTGCCAGGAATCCTGTGTGAAGCTAGTTTAGTGTCATTAAAATCCTAGAATCCACTTTATTAGTGTTTAATATAATGTCCAGTGTGTGTTTTTGTAATAGAATAGTGGGAAATACCTTCATTATATTGCTGCTCCGGGCTCTGCTCCCTAATCTCCTACTCTGCGGTTTTCTCTCCGCTGTCAGAGGACGATCTCTGCCCCTCCCCTTTGCAGTGCATACAAAAGTGCCGGGTATTAGATTAGAATAGTGTGAAATACCTTCCGTTACATCGCAGCTCCAGGCTCAACCAATCTTCGCTTTGCTGTTCTTCTCTCCTCCCCCCCACTGACAGCTGGGGGTCACGGAAGGGCCAAACAGCGATGTAATGAAGGTATTTCACACTACAGTATTAGATTACAAAAACACACACTGGACATTATATAAAACACTAATAAAGTGGATGCTAGGATTTTACATACACCAATATCGGTAACCTCCGGGGCCGATACCGATATATCAGGGAAAGTGCATATCGGTCCTGCCGATAATCGGTCGATCCCTAATATATATAAGTTTAGTAATGGGTGCATTTACATCCTCAGAAGTGATAATAGAATTGCCATATTTCATCTTATAATTCTATTAAAAAGGCAAATGTCCTAATTTAATAAGAGAAATAGAATAGTGTTTGTAATGGGAAGCCAAACACCAACTTGTACACAGCTATTCAAGGGTTAAATAATACAGGTTGTGTAAATAAAATGGTAAACAGACATGTGAAAAGCCATGGCTATTTCAAAGGGAAACCTGCTTACAAATACGTAAGGGTTAAAATGGTAGTAAACTCTGCATTGTGATTTTTACCTACAGGTATAATAAATACGCTTATAATAAAACTTGCCTGTAGGATGAATGAATATCTCCTAAAAATGCACCATTTAGTAAATATAATCACTTGTTTGGCAGCTGGTGATGTCACAGGCCCATGCACTTTAAAGGAATGGCATTCCCTGCCGTACCTTCAGAACTCTGTGCCGCGGTTGTGACATCATCGTGGCTCAAGTCTTTTAAGTGGCCGCAGCTCACAAACCCAGAAGGAAGACCGGCTGAATTTAGAAGCCTCTGCAGCATTGACAGCGGGTCTTGTTTCAAGGTAAGTCTTTCATAATGTGCAAGTATGCGAATGCCTTTATCTTGAAGAGAACGTTTTTTTTTTTTTAGGTTTCAAAGTTTATTACGGTTTTAAAGAATTTGGGTTGCCTAATTAAGAAGGTAAATAAATAGACATAAAGGGTCTGAAGTATTTATTGGGGAATTTTTATGGCAAATCGCATTTAAAAGGGTAAGGCTGTTAAAGAATGCAATTTTGCCTTCAAAAATACAAGGAGGATCTGAGGGATTTTAAAAGAAAACCTGTGTATGTAGCTGTCATATGCTAAGGAACATTTTCAACCATAAGATTAAAAGTGGTAGTATGATTAAACAATAAGCACTCTAGTGAATGGTGAGTAGGTGCATATTAGTGAAAGCGGATATGGCTAAAAGAAACAGAAGAACTGGGTATAGTAAAGTGGTCTCCCTGAGACCAAAGAATATAATGCCAGAAGGAACTTCACCTGGGGATGACACTAACTCTACATTATGAGCAAACCCGGTTTCTGAAATCGCTTTAGTATCCTGGAGTCCTCGTGGAATACAGAAATGGTGAAGCCACTATAACCCAAGCTTACTGACTTTTTAGAGTATCCCCATAGCATACAGACCATTATCAGTTCCTATTTGCTAGGAAATTTAGATATTTTGGACATGTGCGTTGTGTACATATTTGTAATTTCTTGCATAGTTTTCCTACCATTGTAAGTAGCTTTTTGTGCAGCACTCTTGTTCATTAAAAGCACATTAGCACAGAGGTTTCCTTTTCATTGCTTTATCACAAAGTAACCGAAAAAGATACAAGCAATACCACATGTGGGCATTACAAGCAGTAGTCTGCATGCCAATTCAACCCAATCAGTAGGGTCTACTCCCATGATGCAGTGATGATAGGGAACTTTACTGCTCACGAATCACTGCCCATACAGACACACAAAAGCCGCTCAAATTGCTGGAATCTCCCAACAGCCAGCCCACCAAGTGACTGGTAACATTTAGGGAGCTGTAGTCAGGCACCATTTGTATAATATAGAATAGACGTAGAGGGCCCTGCCAACTCCTACTACCGTATATACTCGAGTATAAGCAGAGTTTTTCAGCACATTTTTTTGTGCTGAAAACGTCCCCCCTCGGCTTATACTCAAGTCAAGAAAAAAAAAAAAAAAAAAAAGTCCTTGGCCGCTCCGACGTGCTTAAGCTTTAAAAATGGCGTCGCCCGGCGCATACATGTCACCGCGCATGCATTGCCGCCGCTCGGGACAGGCCGGGAATAGCCAAACGTATACGAGCGGCGGCGGCGCGTGCGCAATGACGTGTCGGCGCCATTTTTAAAATGAAGGCGCCTCTGGAACAGGTAAGTGAAACAGCTGCACTACCTGCCAATATGCAGGGCTGCGGGCATACAAGGGATGCAGTGCTGCGGGCATGGCCCACCTGTACCATGCCCACAGCACTGCATCTCCTGTAGTATTATGCCCACAACCCCGGATCCTCTTGTACCATGCCAGTCACCCTGCATTCTTCTGTACCATGCCAGCCACCCTGCATTCTCCTGTACCATGCCCGCCGCCTTGCATTCTCCTGTACCATGCCCGCCGCCCTTCATTCTCCTGTACCATGCCTGCCACCCTGCATTCTCACCCTAGGCTTATACTCGAGTCAATCGTTTTTCCCATCTTTTTGTGGTAAATGTAGGGGCCTCGGCTTATACTCGAGTATATACGGTACTTTCACGGGGTCTGCAATATAGAATGTCTTGGAAACAGACCAAAGAATGGGCTTTACATGCTTGCACGGGGAGAAAAAAAAATATGTAGAAGTCCGGGACTGATTGACTACACTCTTTTCCTGTTAAGCGTGGGCTAAATGGTAGTTCTGGGAAAGACTGCAGTCTCTTCACTGATCCTTTCTGTGCAATTTTCCTCCCTTAAATCTGCATTTTCATACAAAACTATGCTTCCAGGAGACCCTGAAAACTTCCACTGCTGCCTTGCTTTGGAAAGTGCACCCTCTGCCTTTACGGATTTTTTTGTGAAAGCATGTGCTTAAGGGCTATTTTCTCCCTTTATTACTTTGTAAACCACTGACATGGAACAAGCATACACAGAGCAGACAATGAGACTGCGAATATGCCTGTTCCAGGCCATGGACTTTACACAGTCAAGCAATATTAGGGATGACAGCTCTGGAGCTTGCACCTTAAAAATCAAGTCAGCGAACCCCAGTGGTGCCATTTGAGCTCTTGAAAGCTCAACTGACCTGGATCATGTTAAATGAACGGATTGTGGCAATATTGAATGATAGGATGCGCATGTTTGACAAGATTTGGGACCCCTGGATAAGGTACCTGGCGGGCCCCTCATAGGGGTGCTTGGGTGCCTTGGTAGCCTTGGATGAGTTGTTGCGGGGGGAATTTCCCCCGGTGGGGCGGGCGGGGCCTGGATGTCGACCCTCGACTTTCTATTTTCCCCATAGCCGCCGATGTCTCTTTCTTTCTTCTCTTTCACTCTTCCATTCCTGCTGCTCTCCTCTGCGGTTTCCTCCTTTTCCCCCAGTCTGGTCCATTTCCCTCTATCTATCTTTTCTTTTTTCTCTTAATTTCTGGTATTTTTTATTTTTTTTGACAGTGCACGGACGACAGGCTGTGCCCCCCACTAGTGGAGGATTTCATACAGGGGTCGGGGTTGGAGTTCGTCCCCTCTGGAAGGGCGCAGTGAGTTCCCGTAGGGGCGCCATTGGAGGGTCGGACCCAGACCGTCGGTCCTGTAGGATGTAATAGCGGGGGCGCTGTCTGTCTGTCTATGTGTCGACGTGCTTTCACACTGTTGGTTGGATGCCTAACTTGAGTTTATGTTTTTAGGTTGCAGTCTTATTGACTGCCCATTTTGCTTCTGTGTGTGTTTTTTTTTTTCTTTTTTTGCATTGACACCAATGTATGTCTTGTTTTCTGAGATATTTACTGTATACGTAAGAAATAATTGAGCCACGTTGGCTCCTAGTGCACTGTTAACACTTTTCTTTACCAACAAACTTCAATAAAAACATTGAAACATAAAAATCAAGTCAGCGATTATATATATTTTTTGACAGTTATCCTTTTATCATTAAATGTAAGCATAATAATGGTTTGGTCCAGAGGCCTGCATTATTACAACGGACATACATAGTAAGACTTAAAGCGGGGGTCTGCAACCCGCCGATCAAGGACAGGTAAACAGGACAGGTAAACCATGTTCCTTCCTTGCTGAGCCCCAGAACTGGGACAGGTGGGGTGGCATTTACTGGTACTGGACCCCTTTCGTTCTGAAGCTGCTAAAAGCCGCTTCTCCTCCTTTCCCTCCCCCCGGCATTTAGTGGTTGCAGGAGAAAAGAGGGGCCAGCAAGGAAGAATCGCAGTCTACCTGTCACCTACCCACGATCATCAGATAGATTGCGATCAGCAGGTTGCTGACCCCTTCTTTAAGTCTTACTATGCATGTTCATTGAAATAATGCAAACCCCAGGACCAAACGGTTATTATCCCTAACCCCTCCCCCTGCAGCACTGTCAGTTTCCCTCCTCTTCTACCAACTGCAGCAGGGAACGTGTCAGGATGGAGAGCAAGAAAGGGGCCGGTAAATATGTAATTTAATGGCCTATTCCTTTTCTAATGAACACAGTGAGTGATCGGTACCATTGTTCAGTGCAAAGCTGAGTATTTTACAAACCAGATCCAAAATACTAAATCAGCTAACATTAGAAATATTTCAGCAAAACAATCTGGGTTTGAACCAACTGCCGAGGCTTTATTGAGCAGCGCTGGTTTACTAGCTTAAAGCAGAGTTCCACCCAAAACTGGAACTTCCGCTTTAAGGCCTCCTGACCCCCTGACATGCCACATTTGGCATGTCATTTTTTTTGGGGGGGGGTACCTAGTTTTGACAGGTATCCGCTCCCACTTCCGCTCGGGCCACCTAGGAGGCTCAAGCAGGTGTTCTCCTCTCCCCCTCCCTCCAATCTTCTGGAACGCGTCACAGGTCCCAGAAGATTGCCCATCCACTCAGGACGCACAGCGAGACTCGTGCATGCGTAGTGCGCACCCGGCTGTGAAGTCGCAAGCTGTCACAGCCAGGTGCCCACACTAGAGATGTCGGTGCCACGGGGAGAACTGAGGCTCCCGCTGGCCGCATCGCTGGACCGTGTGTGCTTATTAAAAGTCAGCAGCTACACTTTTTGTAGCTGCTGATCTTTACTAAACAGCAAAAGGGGTGGAACTCTGCTTTAAATGATCCGCCACACCAGTCATGTTCAATAACGTATGTAGTATTTCTTATTTCATGTGCCCACATAAAAAAAAAAAAAAAAAAAAAAAAGAAGAAGAAGAAGAAGAGGCTTACGGGTACTTCATTGTCCAAGAAATAAATTCACAGCATAAAAATATTACTTGGCTTATGGCCTGAACTAGTTATATATTCCATTAGAAAAAATCTGTACGTGTAATTTACGTAAACACCCACCATTGTTTTGTGTAATCCCAGCATCCCTGCTGTCAATACAAAGTTAACCAATAGAGAAACTATTCAACAACTCTGTGTCTAAATCCTATAATTCCCCTCATTCTAGGCATGGCTGAATATTTTCCCCTCAATGGACGAGCCAATTACAGTATACATTGCCACTTCACAAACGCAAGGATCACGCTGTTAAATAAGACTTTATATTTGTCTGCCACAGTACAGAAAAAGCGCATGAAACTATTTAATAAGGACACCCATGTAGAACGGGTCAGATTGGATAAGATGCACATATAGTTTTATTCTAACTAAAGAATAAAATGTGTTTTGTTTGAGGGTATCCAAACAAATTATACATGACTGGAGAAAATAGTGACAATCTTTTCAGAGTTCTGCTCACAGCATTGATTCTCTCCAGGAATTCCTCAATACTTTTACAGAATAAAACATAGAAATTTAACTTGTAATAGACTGAACTGGCTTAAAGAAGGGAAATACATAATGAGATACATAAAGGATTACTTGGAGAGATTACCTCTCGTTTCCTGTGATAGTGGCACTCACACAGGAAGTAAATGGAATCTCCCCAATAGGGTCACAAAGTATCATTTGGTTCTTTTAGATCAAAGGGATGAACTTCTGCAAATGAGGTCAGTTTAACCACTTAAGACTAAGCCTTTTTCTGACACTTGTTGCTTACAAGTTAAAGCGGAGTTCCGGCCTCAGACACGTTTTTGAAATAAAAATACCCCCGGAACAGTCAGGGCTAGTGCATTTCAGAATGGATAGCCTCTGAACCTTTCCAGGTTGCACTTACCTTTTAGAAGAAATACTTACCTTGAAAATTTCTTGTCCAGCACTGCCATCTCAGGTGTGGGCAGCTGAAGCCAGGGCATCCTCTTCGGTCCCAGAATGCCCAGCACCGGCACCGCACGTCAGTTCCGGTGCAGGAGCGTCATCCCTGCACAGCTTCTGGGCATTCCCAGAAGCTGTTTAGCAGGGAATGATGCGACTGCGCTGGAACTGACGAGCGAGGCCGGTGCAGGCGCATTGACTCCTGGGAGCAAAGACGTTCATCTCACAGGAGTCAATGCAAGGAGAAAGTGACGGCGCGGGCCATGTCCGCAGAAGGAGGAAGAGGAAGTAAGGTAAGTATATTTTCTTTAAAAACAAGGTAAGTGAATAAAAAAAAAAATTTTAATTATCCAATTGTTTTTCAGGTAATTTAGAGCAAGCAGAAGGGGAAAAGAGCATTTTTAGGGTGGAACTCCGCTTTAAAATCAGTATTTTTGCTATAAAATTTACTTAGAACCCCCCAAAATCTAGAGAATAAAATAGCGGTCATTGAAATATTTTATGTCACACTGTATTTGTGCAGAAGTCTTTCAAATGCAATTTTTTTTTTCGGGGAAAAATACACTTTAATGAGTAAAAAAACACAAAAACGAAACAGTAAAGTTAGACAATTTTTTTGTATAATGTGAAAGATGATGTTACACTGAGAATCGTGATCTTTATTCTGAGCAAAAAAAAAAGAATTGTGATTCTCATTTTTTCCAGAATCTTGCAGCTCTATTGGTCAGTGTTACCCACAGAGGATCAAAATGACAGCCAGGGAACCAGCACATTTCATCCCACGGTGCAGCACAATCCAAACAAATTTAAAGAGGACTATAGGTGCACAAGAAAAATTGTCAAAGATGAATTACCTGGTGTATTACAGAATAATAAAGAGCTTTATTAAAAAATGCAAAATTCTAAAAAACTACACCTCCACTATTGCAGGGATTGAAAAATGACAACGTTGTCACCACAGACAGCCAGCTGCAACGAACAAGCGTCCATCTCTATTCACACACCTAGATCTCAATAAAACTGCAAGATTTTGGCTGATTCCTCTGATGATTTTTCTTATGGACCTATAGTCCTCTTTAAATATATGCTGCTGTTAATCCAGGAGGATCACACCCTCTCTTCCCTTATTTATTTGAGGAGTGACGGTTTATATACTGGTTAACGCTGGCCATACACTATACGAAAAATCGCCTGAAATTCAGTCATTTAGACGGTTCTTTAGTTTTTCAGCCAGTTAATGGGCACGAATTGGAAATCGGTTGGGATGCTTTTGAGCCAAAAAAACGAATGACAAGTTTGGAAATTTTCTGCCGAATGAACAATAAATTGAAAGGTTAATGTGTTTCTCTTCCAAACTGTTTGCACTAGGTATATGTGAAAAATTGAACAAAAAACTGATTCATTCATGTCCATTGAACTATTTATCGGTCATTACGCTCACGGCCAAGAGTTAATTTTTCGAAAAGGAGTTTGAACGATTTTTTTATACTGTAAAAAGGCTCTTTGATCCGGTCTTCTCTTACCCTCTCCTTCTTCCACAGTCCCCAATGTATCTGCTGATAGAACAGAGCCTTGGGGGCACTCTGCACATGTTCAGTTTGGTGTGTATTACCAGAGTGCTTTGTTTTCTTTCTTGGGATGGGGGGGGGGTTGTGCTTGTGATCAGCACAGGGCCAATCAGCACAGGCCATGTAGCTTCAAAGAACAGTCAGAAGAATGCAAACTCCTCCTACAAGCTTTAACCAGACCCTGATAGAAGTCACAAGACTGTTATATACTGCTGATGAGAAAAGGTATTTAGCAGTTTATATTTACTCAAATAATTGCATTTCCATGTTTTGTGTTAGGGATGCAACGATATCAAAATCTCACGGTACGATACAATTTCGATATTGACCTCACGGTACGATATTTATTGCGATATTTCAAAGTGATTTTTTATGTGGCTTACTGGCTTTGCTTTCACATATTTGCAAACTTATTTCTTCATTGAAGAAATAAGTTTGCAAATATGTGAAAGCAAAGCCAGTAAGACACATAAAAAATCACTTTGAAATATAAACATTACAGTCACTCCTTCTCTCTAAGATTAGAAGACACCACATTTTGGGCCTCATGCTCTTCTCCACTCCCCCACTAGCACGGCACCTATGATACCCCTTCTCTTCCTAGCACTGTTCTGCTTATTCTGAAAACTATCCTCTCTTTCTGTGTAAATCCGACCAATCCAGACCAGTAGTACATGTCATTATGACTTGAGTGGCGTCAGTGTGTTTTTTTAAATTTCTTTCACATTATTACTCACCGGCGGTCCGGTGTCTGTGTCTTGCCGTGGTGCCACTGCCTGCCTGGGAAGCTGGCTCTGCTCCGCCGAGTCCGCCGCTCTCATGCGCTGGCTCCGCCCGCCTCCGCCCCACAAGCCCGCCCACCCACAATGCTCTAACCAACTGGCAGCCGCTCGCCTCGGCTCGGCCAGTAAGCAAGCAGCACTACAGCATAGCATTAGAGGTGAGTGAGTGACAGACAGGAGCCGCCGACGAGACACATAGAAGGCGGCCAGACCGTGCACCCACCGCGACGGTATTGGGCCATGTAAAACTCTGCGATACTGTGATAGCGGTAATATCGTTACATGCCTATTTTGTGTACTGTGGAACATCAGATATAGTGAATGCAGGGTCCTGGGCTTAGTAACACTTTAATGCAACATCAGATAGATACCAAAATGTTTGTTGAATGTATTCATAATATTGTTATTGTACTTTTCTTCGAAGATCTCTGCAATAATACAGTTCTGATATTGTCACGCTTGCTTTACCTCAGTTGTGGGTGGGTATAGAAGGATGCAGAGATCTAACCATACTTGGCTACAACTAAGGCCAGGATTAGCCAAAATCAGTCAGCAGGCTTATTCCATTTATTCTGTTCTTGCATTAAATAAATGTGCACTGTGGATTTATTCAAGAGCATTGGCTACTTATTTTGTAAAGGCTTCTACAATAACACATGGCTGAGAGGTCTTGGCTTTTTTCTTCCTCAGTTAGTGAGATATAACAAAACAAAATCGAAAGGTGTCCTGGATTTAAAGGATTAAACGCTAAGCGTGTGTGAAAAAGAAAAATGAAAGTGGTTGTAAACCCTTTCCTACATCTATTGAAATAACTGGCCTCAGGTGATACACACAGAGGAAACAAATCCTCATATATAAGTTGTACCTGTTTATCTGCAGTCTTTTCTACAGCTGAGAGCTGAAGTTACACTATGCAGAGCTCAGTGAAGAGAGCCCTGAGAGCTGATTGGAGGGGAGGGGAACCCCCCCCCCCAAAGCACACCGGAACAGAGCTGAGGCTGCCAATACAGACTTAGTTCTAGTTAGTACCAATCCCATGTGATGGTGCTGGCCAATTAGAAATCCCTGCAGTCTGTACTGCCTAAGCGATATGGACACAAGGTTAAGCTGCGGGTGAAGTGCATTTTTCGTGTCCGACAGTGGGGGTCGCGGCAGTCTGATGCAGCAGGACTAAGGGGGATGGGGAGGGGTCCAGTGTAATGTCACCTTATAGATTTTCTGTAAAGGTTTACTTACACTTTAACTTTACCAAAACTTTGTAATAAGATAGTCTATGTAAACTATCCAATCTAACAATATATATTCAGTCAGGCAGGTCATTGCACTACATAGTTGTAGAGAATCCCTACCTAGTATAAACCCATCCTGGCCAGGAGGTCCACATCCAGTGTCGCCACCTGTGAAACAGGTTCTGCAACATCTTTGGGTGAAGGGATAAATCCCCTGGGTTCAGGCACTGCTGGCAGAAAAAGTCAGCCTTCCAATTGTCTACATCTAGAATGTACACAGCTGACAATCCTGGAACATGAAGCTCTGCCCAGGAAGGGATACTCTTTACCCGATCTGCTGCAGTTAAACCTCTGGTTACTCCCTGATAGGGAGTTGTTTGCCATTGCCATGTTATCTAACTAAATCTAGATCAGATGACCCTCCAGAAGGGTGGTCCAATGCTGCAAAAATCACCGAATCTCCAAGATGTTCATCAGGGGATGAGATTCCTCCGATGACCAAGTGTCCAGTACGACGATGTGCAGGACTCCTCTACAGCTCAACAGGCTGGTGTCAGTCATAAGGATCTTCCAAAAGATGGTAAGCAAGGGCTTCCCTGACTCCAGAGCTAGGATTTCTGAATCACCGAGTTAGGGACAACCCCGTCTTTACTGTCAACCAAATCTGTCTGTTCAGAGATCAGTCCCATGACCAGAGAATGTTGCGTTGCAGCATTCTGTCGGAGTGGAAAAGGGCAAAGGGAATTTTTTGAAGGATGCAGGCCCAGGAATAGCATGCAAAAGCACAGAGGTAGCTTCTAAACTGCAGAGCACAAACCTGAGATGTGAGAGTCTAAAGTTTCTCCTGTGGAGAAAACTCTAGCCAGAAATGTGTCCAGGACTAGACCCAGACACTCCAAGAAATAGGTTAGTTACAGTAACGATTTCCGAAGGCTCAGGATCTATTTTAACCCCTGTATTGTCTGAACATTCAGACATGTTGTCCAACAGTGCCTTTGCCAACTGCTCCTAATCCGAAGATTGTGTGAGATTGTGAGAGAGAGTGTGCAGACCAGGTGTCTTGCAAGTCTTCCTCTGTCTTTTTTAGTCTTTAAAGAGGAAGTAGTCTTTTGTTGGAAAAAAAAATTGAAATTCAGCTGCTACAAATACTGTAGATGCTGACTTAAACACTTACCAGCTCAGAAGTCCACTGAGGCTGGGTATTTCCTAGTCTTTATTGCCACCATCTTGCCTATGGAAGCTGGTTGTGACTTTCTGCTGTTTCACAGCTTGCTCCCCACTGTGCATGCAGTGTATGTACTGATTCCTAAATATTTTTTACCTTAATGCAAATACAGTAAAACCTTGGTTTGAGAGTAACTTGGTTTAAGAGCGCTTTGCAAGACAAGCAAAATTTTCAAATAAATTTTGACTTGGTTTACAAGCGATGTCTTGATATACAAGTAGCCTCAAGTCACAGCTGAGTAGAAAAGAGAAGAGAGGCGCCTCTAAGTGTAGCAATATGGTTAAATTTAATGAAGGTACAACATTTAGCAACTCACGTGGTTGATGATAGAAACAGGCACATCTAAGGATGCAGGCATCCAGGCTAAAGCTGTCCACATGGACCATCCTCCGCATAGCCATCTACGTCATCCCTTCCATGCTGCCCCTCGCTTTCAGATCGCTTTACTGCAGTGTGGTTTTTCCGGTCAGGATTACAGACTGGCAGCCGGCGGTGCAGAAGATAGTCTATGTGGATAGCTTTACCCCGGATGCCTGCATACTAAGATATGCCTGTTTTATTCATCAACCATGTGAGTTGCTAAATGTTGTACCTTCATTAAATGTAACCATATTGCTACACTTAGAGGCGCCTCTCTTCTCTTTGATACTCTGTAGCTCCTGCTGGATTTTGCTTCAAATCCCCTTGTGGAAGGGGCTATTAGTGGATGGACATTTTATGGTTATATAACCTATCGCAATGCTATAATCTTTTTATATGGACTATAAACTGAAGGACTTATGAATAAATGGTTGTGGAACAAATCATCTGAGTTTCCATTATTTCTTATGGGGAAATTCGCTTTGATATAAGAGTGCTTTGGATTACAAGCATGTTTCCGGAACGAATTATGCTCGCAATCCAAGGTTTTACTGTAATGCATTAAGGTAAAAAATAGTTAAGCTTTATAACCACTTTAAAACATGGGCACATCCTCTACCAAAATGGTAAAAGCAGGACATGGCCAGATCCACAGTGGGAGCAGACCACTTCTGTACAAAATCCTTGTAAAACAGATATAAAGAAAGTTAATGCTTGGAGGGGAGAAAACAACTTATGGTGTTTTCTATTTCCATAGAGAAACAGCTGGAAAAGTGAGCGAAAAAAAAAAAGTCAGTCTGTGCAGCATTAGAAAGCTTAAAAGACCTAAAAATGGGAATAGCACTGATAGAAGCAACAAGCTAATCCTCTAGTTACAGTATTGCACACACTGCATTAATAAGAGAGAAAACAATAACCTTTAATTTTGGAGTAATAGTCCCAGACTGCTACTCCTCAGGGGCAAGCTCATCAGTCAAGTACTTAAGCGACTCAGAATGAGAATCTCTTCATCAGATAGTTCCAAAGCTGCTAGGGTCATGGACAAACTAGATATAGAATCTGTTGAAGAGGGTATGGGAACGTGCTTGTACAAGCACAGTCAGCAAAAAAAAAAAAATTGGGAATTTGAATCAAAGTCTTGGTGAAGACCCCAGCTAAAATGGCAGGCTTAGCCATATTGGACTAAACCATAAAGAGGACTCTGAGAACAGGAGAGAGCAGAGGGCAACATGACTTAAAAAGCATTAATTGCTGCCATGGATAAATGGGAAATAATATTGCCTTGTGACCTATGCAAAGAGGTAGCTCCTGGTGCTTGACCTGGCCAGGCTACTCGGTGAGTTTTCAAAAACAGGGCAAGTGTTAAGGCAATACTAGCAGATTTGAATACAGAAAGTGCTCTGCTGCTAACTTTTACCAGAGCCAAGCCTGGAAAGCACTCCATTTGGAACCAAGTGCCCAAAGGTCACTTCCAGGTTAGACCTACACTTTTCGGTCCAGAAGTATCTACATGCAGTACACTAAAAACCAGACTGAGGACAGCCATACCAGATATCTGTAATTAGAGAGAAAACTCCAGCAGTGTTGTAGAGAAGTTTTGATTGAAGAAAAAAAAAATTATATTATTATATATAAATAACGGAATTTTTGTAAAAATCTTACCGTAAAATTCCTTTCTCTGAGTCCTCCGACAGTCGCCGCCCCTTCCCAAGTCTTCACCAATGGGGTATTGACCTTTGCTCCGCAGGAGTAGCTAGGCAACAAGATTTGTTAATAACAAAAGCTTTTAGCATAGACACACCCCTAGGGGCTGTCCCCTTAGTCAATACCTCCCTGCACCAGCATTCCCAACTCAGTTTGGTAGCATAGCAGTAAGAGTACACAAAAACCCCAAAAGTCGGAGGACTCAGAGAAAGGAATTTTATGGTAAGATTTTACAAAAATTCAGTTTTCTCTTACGTCCTCTGACAGTCGCCGCCCCTTCCCAAGTCTTCACCAATGGGACGTCCCAAAGCAGTGTAGACCTGAGGGGTGGGAGACGCAGCTGCAGAAAAGCAACGCAGTACCCACATCAGAGAAAGGAACCTTACACACAGTAAGAGAACCAACTGGGCAACAGGAAAACGTGCTCAACAGGAGCAACAACCCAGGAAAAAACAAGTAACCCAGGGGTAAAACACCCCAACAGCCAAAGACCCAAAAAAACAGGGGTCCCTAAGGCACTGCCGCACAGAGAACTTTACGGCCAAAGGAGGCATCAGCCGATGCCTGAACATCCACCTTATAGAACTTTGAGAAGGTGTGAACGGACGACCAAGTCGCCGCCTTACACACCTGGGCCACAGAAGCCTGATGCCGGAAAGCCCAAGACGTACTCAAAGACCTGGTAGAGTGCGCTTTCACAGGGAAGGGAGGGACCTTCCCCCTCAAGGCATAGGCCTGCACAATGGTTTGTCTAATCCATTTGGCGATAGTCGCCGCCGACGCCGCCATGCCCTTCCGAGGTCCCTCAGGAAGGACAAAGGGAATCCGCCTTGCGAAAAGGCTTAGTGGACGACAGATAAACCCTGATCGCCCAGACAACATCCAATGAATGTAAGGCAACCTCCTTAGGATGCTTTGGTTTCGCGCAGAGCGAAGGCAAAACAATTTCCTCATTAAGGTGAAAATCCGAGATCACTTTCGGCAGAAAGGACGGGACAGGTCGTAGGACCACCTTGTCCTTGTGGATCACTAGGTAGGGAGAGCTGCAGGACAAAGCCGCCAGCTCCGATACCCTGCGAGCCGAAGTGATCGCCACCAAAAAGGCCAACAGAGGCAACGAGATCTCCCTGATCTTTTCAAAGGGAGCATGTTGCAACGCGGACAGAACCAGGTTCAAGTCCCATGGAGGCAAAGGCTCCCTCCGCGGAGGGGGCAAATGGCGCACCCCTTGAACAAAGGTGCGGATCAACGAGTTCGACGCCACAGGGTGCTGAAAAAGGACGGCCAGTGCAGAAATCTGGCCTTTAACCGTGGCCAACGCCAAACGCTGGTCCACTCCAGTTTGGAGGAAAACCAACACTCTGGACACCGAGTACGAGCGAGGGGAAAACCCCCTGGACTCACACCAGGCAAAGTATGCTTTCCAAGTACGGTAGTAAATCTTTCCCAAAGAGGCTTTCCTAGCCTTGATCAAAGTGGGAACGACCTCAGGGGAGAGACCTCTGTCCTTCAGGACCTGGCTTTCAACAGCCAGGCCGTTAAAGCCAGCGACTGTAAAGCAGGATGGAATATCGCCCCTTGAGACAGGAGGTCTTCTCGAAGTGGCAGACGCCACGGAGTGTCGACTGCCAGATTTACAAGGTCTGCGTACCAAGACCGGCGAGGCCAGTCCGGTGCCACCAGAATCACCGTGTGCGGTTCCGAGGCTAACCTGCGAAGGAGCCTGGACAGCAGCTGAATCGGTGGAAAGGCATACATCAGACGATACTGATGCCAGGGCGCCACTAACGCGTCTGAGGCGTCTGCCTGAGGATCGCGCGTCCTTGCCACGAACCTTTCCACCTTGTTGTTTAGACGAGACGCGAACAGGTCGACATCTGGGGAACCCCACTTCGCGCACATCTGGAAGACATCCGGGTGAAGGGACCATTCTCCCTGGTCCAGGGTCTGGCGACTCAGATAATCCGCCTGCCAGTTCTCCACCCCCAGGATGTGAACTGCCGTTATCGCCGGAACGTGCGTCTCGGCCCAAGACAGAATGTCGGCTACTTCCCGAGCCGCTCGGGCACTCCTGGTGCCCCCTTGGTGGTTGATGTAGGCCACCGCGGTGGCATTGTCCATCTGAACCCGAACCGGACGGCCCTGAAGCCGTTCCGACCATTGCAGAAGGCAAAGCTTTATCGCTCGCAATTCCAGAATGTTGATCGGAATGGAGGACTCCTCCGACCATGTCCCCTGGGCGGACAGATTGCCCAGGACACCACCCCAGCCCGTCAGGCTGGCATCCGTGGTGACCACCGTCCACAGCAAAGGACAAAAAGACTTGCCACCCGACACTGCCGGGGACTGGAGCCACCACAGAAGACTCTGTCTGGTGCGGTGGCTCAACGAGATCTGCAGATCCAAGGACTGTGGACGCCCGTCCCACTCCGCCAGAATCTCCGCCTGGAGACCCCGCGTGTGAAACTGGGCAAAAGGGATCGCCTCGAAGGCGAAAACCATCAACCCCAGACATCTCATGCATGTCCGGAGGGACGAGCTGTGGTTGGCCCTGAGGAGCCCCGACCTCGTCCTGAGGCGTCCGGAGTTTATCCTCTGGAAGGAAAACCTTCGCCTGAACAGAGTCCAGAACCATCCCTAAATAGGGAAGGCGAACCGAAGGACAGAGAGTCGACTTCGGAAAGTTTATAGTCCAACCGAAATCTTGCAGCGTCTGCACCGTGGTGGACAGGTCGGCCATCAGGCTCTGGCTGGCAGTTGACCGTATGAGGAGATCGTCCAGATACCCCAAGATCGCAATACCCTGTGCCCGCAACAGGGCCAGGACCGGCGCCAGCACCTTGGTAAAAACCCGTGGAGCCGAAGCGAGACCGAAAGGTAACGCCACGAATTGGTAGTGTTCCTCCGCAATGGCGAATCGAAGGTACCGTTATGACCCTCGAAGATGGGGATGTGTAGGTACGCATCCTTCAGATCGATGGAGGCCATGAACTCCCCCGGACTCAGGGCAGCCACCACCGAGCGCAGGGATTCCATGCGGAACTTGCGCACCCGCACAAAGCGGTTCAGAGCTTTCAAATCCAGAATCGGACGCACCTTGCCCTCCTTTCTGGGCACAGTGAACAGATTGGAGTAAAATCCCCGAAATCTGTCCCAATGAGGCACCGGGACCACCACTCCTTGGGTCCGCAGGTCCCGCACCGCCAGGTGCAGATCCTGCAAACGCTCCGGAGACAGCTGAAGATTTGAGGGAAAAAATCTGCCCGCCGGCCGAGAGAGAAATTCGATCTTGTAACCAGATCGAACGATTTCCTGAACCCACCTGTCCTGAATGCAGATCAGCCAAGGTTGGAGGAAACCGCGCAGACGTCCCCCCACCCCAGAAACGGGTGAGGGCGTCCCTTCAGGCGGAACTAGCGTGGGTAGTGGAACCGGACTGACCGGATTTTTGCTTACCCGCCCACGGCTTCTTCTGGGAGCCCTGGCCCTTGAAAGGCTTGCCCTTGGATTGAGCGCGAAAGGCACGAAAGGAACCCTGGGAGGGCCTAAACGAGGGGTTCCGTTTGCCACGGAAAGACTTGTGCTTGGGATTCTGGGGTAAGAGAGTACTCTTGCCCCCAGTAACACCCTTAATCAGAGTATCCAAAGCCTCGCCAAAGAGGCGAGATCCCACATAGGGAAAATCTGCCAACGTCTTGCGAGAAGATTGGTCCACAGACCAATTCTTCAGCCATATCAGGCGACGGTTGAGCACCGCCACGCCAGACAGGCGTGCAGCCAAAGGAGCCAAATTCAAGTCCGCATCACACAAGTACATGACGCCTTGACGGATTTGATCCACCATGGCCAATGTGGTAGGCGGAGCCGAAGCAGCCACCAGTGTGCGCCTGAGCACCTTCGTCCAATCGGCAACCGACTGGGCCGCCATAACCGAAGCAAAAATAGGTTTTAGCATAGAACCAGCAACCATGTAGGCATGACGGGCAAGAGACTCCAATCTCCTGTCCGTAGGGTCCCGGAAAACCGGGGTATCCTCAGAAGGAATCGCAGTAGCTTTGTTTGAAACGGCTACCGCGTGATCCACCTGAGGCGCCACACACCAACGCTCGTCGGTGGATGGCGCAAATGGATAAAGCAGTTTAAAAACTTATTCGGCACCGTAAAGGGCTTCTTTAAATTGCGCCACTGCTCATTAACCGTACGGTGAAATTCAGCAGGGCAGGGAAAAACCTGCGCTGATTTGCGGGTCCTTTGCGTCCCAAAGGAGGACACCCTAGTAGGAGGAGCTGGCTCATCCTCCAAGTGCAAAGTATCCTTAATGGAGACGATCAGCTCATCCATGAGTGCAAGCTCCTCAGGCGAGCCAGGGGGAGAAGTATCAACCCCTTCCACCTCCGCCTCCCCCTCAGACCCCACGAGGTCCAGAGATGAGCGAGACCCTGAGAAGGGCACGCCAGCCCCAGCAGCCACATCGCCCTCTGAATCAGAGGAAATGGATAACCTGGCCCTTTTTGCGGATCGTTCAGCCATCAGCATCTGCACCTGAGACACTAAGGATGCCACTACAGTGGCCAGATCAGCCCCCTCGGGGGGTGCAGCAGCCCCCCTGGTCCCCCACCAGGGCGGGGGGAAACTTGCAATCCTGAGAATCCATGCCCACAGTCTAAAAGCAAAAAAGGGTACTGTCCCTTTAACACCACGGCGAGCGCAGCCCACCGCACACTACTGCATGCACCGATCCCACAGGGATAGAGAACACTGAGGAAGGAATGACAGGACAAAGAAGGAAAAAACCTGGAGAGAGCACAAACAGGCTGCTGCCACCGATCGCTGTCCCAGAGAAAGAGGAAGTGATGCAATAACCGGCTGACTTATATAGCCTATGAAGGCTCCGCAAAATGGCCGCTCAGGCCGAGGGATCGAGGCTACAAGAAAATGGCGCAGACATGTGCTCGAGCGAGCGCGGCCCGCCAAAATGGCGGCAAACGGCGCCAAAACACAGCGCTGTACAGGACAGGGCCATCCATAGCATTTTCTGCAAAAAGAAATGGCGGGCCGCATAGCGGTCGCCGCTCAGACATGTCTGGCTATTCAGCTCCACAGAACTCACAGCAGAGCGGGAGGGCCCCCCCCCTAGCAGCCCACAAAGACATGCATCCATACAGGGATCTGACAGGGAGCCCGCATAGCACACAGACATGAGGGTACACACAGCCACAGACTGACACCCACACAGATGGTCCCCACATAGAAGGTGCTTACCATACCGGATGGCGTGGGGAGCCTTCTCAAGCGACAAACCGCTATCAGGATGACAGGGAGTGCCGCAGCCAGGACGCAGTGGACCGCAGCACAAGACCGCAGAATGGCGTCCAGTGAGGTAGCCACCTCACAGGCAGCATTCCTGCAGCGAACAGGGATGGGTCGTTCATAGCGCCAGGGCGAACCGTAGCTGAACGCTCGATGGCAGGCTTGGGATCCATCTGGCTCTCAGCCCTGGGATCCAGGGCGGCCAGTCCGAGACCCAGCTCCGCATGATCATCTTCATCCGAAGATCACTAAACTAAAGCTGACAAAATAACAGCTAGTAAAGAAAAGAAAAATACTTGAAATAAAATCAAAAAAAGGGTAGAAGGCTGAGAATGAAGCCCGAGCACAGGAAAGCCTGCTACTCCTAAGCTAGGCAAGATCAAACTGAGTTGGGAATGCTGGTGCAGGGAGGTATTGACTAAGGGGACAGCCCCTAGGGGTGTGTCTATGCTAAAAGCTTTTGTTATTAACAAATCTTGTTGCCTAGCTACTCCTGCGGAGCAAAGTTTAATACCCCATTGGTGAAGACTTGGGAAGGGGCGGTGACTGTCGGAGGACGTAAGAGAAAATAATAATAATAATAATAATAATAATAATGATACATGCTGGTAGTAGGAGGGCTTATACTGGACTGGGCTACAGTTTAGGTTAAAAAAAAAAAAAAAAAAATGACTGGAGTTAGACAGAACACTATACAGTCCCATTTAAACCTTTATGGATCAGTACCTATTCTCTGATTGGAAAAGTTGAAGCAATAACTTCAGTGTTATAAGTAATGATGAAAGATGCAAAGAGGAGGAGCAAAATCTTCTAGGGAATTATTTTTTACTTCAAGATAATTTTAGTCACTTTATAGCATGCATACCTTAGAAGTTTCTGTTTTTGCTTTGTTGTTAGGGATTTTAAAAACTCCACTTCTGGGTCATCATCTTCTTCCTCTGCATCACTGACTACATAGACCTACGAAGGAAGAAGATATTTGGCTATAAACAAAACATGAAAAAAAAAAAAAAAGACAAATGCAGCATCAAAAGATTAGCTACAAAATTTTACTGTTTATCCCTATTAGGACCGTTAAATTGATTGTTAAAGTGGAGCTTTGTTAACAAAAAGATATATTGTGGAATTTGGTTGTATCTTTAAAAAGGTTCTAATCCCTTAACGGTAGTACAAACAAAATACAGTACATATCCAGTCACAAGAAGCGCAAGGCCAAAGAAAAAAGCAAAATTAAAATTTTAACCAGTACCCAAAAATACTGTATATCGTACCCTTTCATAACCAAGTTATATCATTAAGGCAACACAATTAAAGCCACCACCCATCCAGACCTATGATCCCAAACCTTAAAAGTGGTCATCTGCTTTAAGCACCTTCCACACTAATGAACTGCTACCTATAGACTGATTGTTTACAGCTCTCCATTCCCTGTATACCAACTAAGATACTGAAAAATGTGTTCTTGAAGATGCATTTTGTGACTCGGAAACAGTATACGTTTTTAATGTAGAGGTTTTGACATCTCTGCCATCAATTTTAAGGTTTAGGCATAATGTAAAATAAAATTAACTAAAAGTGGCAAAACAAAGTTTTGGGTTTTAACTTATCAGTATAATAATATCTTTAAAAAAAAAAAAAATATGCATATAAAACATGCGGCGTTCTTAAGAAAGCCCAGAACTATTTTCATGCTTTTAGTAGCCCATAGTAATTTGTTTAATAAAACAATGTTGTCTCTTGCTAGCAGAGGAAGGGGGATGACTTATTTAGGGCTCTCTTTTAGCAGCAACCCGAGAGACGTCAGGCGACACAGATGTCTACATAGCAGCTGAATGTACAGCTGTGTAAAAAAAGTAAGTACACTACACAGGGTTTGTGGACTTTAACGTGTTTAAAAAAAACAAAGTTTAATTCAAACAGTTCATACAGATAAGAATTATAAATCTGAATAAAACCCAAAGAAATTTGTCCTTTTCATTCTTCATTTATTCACCCCTGGCCTTAGAAGCTGCTTTTATACACTTTAGCATTAATTACTTAGGCATTTTGCATAATTCTCTTACTGTCTTATACATCCACTTGGTAAAACGTTTGACCACTTTTCCATGCCAAATTGCCTTAGTTGCAAGATGTCTGTGGGTTTCCTTACATAAACTGCCAGTTTAAAATCCATCACAACTTTGTCAATTAGTTTTTATTAAAGTTTTAGTGAAATACAGAAATACACTGTCGGTCATCATGTTCACAAGAGGTACATGCAGGAACCTCTGTATTAACATAGAAAGACATACACAAAACATGAGAATATATAAAGGAAATAAAACCTGAGAATATATGAAGGAAATAATATGTTGTTTGTGTATTATGCCCTATCCATCTATTGCTGGATGATAAACACTTCTATTTTACCCAATTTGTTTGGTTATCTTGTGGATAGTGCTAGACATCTAATCAATGCATTTTATCTAAAGTAGATAAAAAAAGCACTTTGAGAAAGTAAGTAAACTTTAAGCTTAGAAAAAAAAAAAAAATGAGTCTATCTGCATTAACTTTGTGTTCGATTCATTAATCCAATGGTATCAGAAGCATATACATTTTTTAATATTACATTTCTGATAGCTTGAAGATATCGTCCCAGAATCTCCGTTTAATTTGAAATAGTTTCAAACCTTGGTTGTTGATTGCTAGAAATGTCTCATAATAGTAGTGGGAGTTGACCCTTCTAATGACTTCTGATAGGTTTAGTGCTTTAGATTACTTCCACGGGGATGTGATAGTCAATCTTGCTGCGATAAGGATATGAGACACTATAGTTTTGTATTGTAGAAGAAAGCAGTTGATCGTTAAACCTAAATAAAGCTGGATGCGGTGTTGGAGTAGTTAGTATTCCAGTAATTTGTGAAATAAGGGAGAAAAATTAGTTCCAAAAACTTAGGGGAATTACAGTCCCACAATGTTTACAAAAGGTTACCCACACTGGCGCCAACACATGGGTGACGGATCAGAGTGCCATTTAGATAATGTATATGGTGTGAGGTAACTTTTATACAGGATTTTAAAAAGCGCATTATCCCAATGGTTTACACAATGGGAGACATTTATATTATTTGTTAGTGCTTGTTGCCATTCTCTTAGAGAGAAGGGTTTAGAGAAATCTTTTTCCCAGCTAAGCATCTGTGGGGATTTTGTAAAAGGCTGAGTTTTGGAGGTAATCGTAGAACCAAGATCTACCTCCTTTGCTATGGTTTTTCCGATTGAGGTATTGCCAAAGCTTGTTATCTAGGGCAATGCTCGTGGAGGGGTCTTTGCGATTAAAGTTGCATAGTCCAAGGTAGGAATATTCTTGGAAGCACTCAGTTTGCTTTGTTAGGTCTTTGAAGGTGGTAAATCTTTTTCTCAGCCACTGTGAGACATTTAGGGAGGGTACGAGATGCTCGTAAGCTCTTAGAGGGATGTCTAAGGTTACTCGTGGTTGTTTTATATTAGGTTGGTGTAGGATAAGTTTCCATACCTCCAAAGTGGCTGGTATAGAGGGGGGAGGGATATTGGAACATGGGGTAGCAATAGCCCCCACAATCAGCAAGGAATGAAGGTGGTGGTTCTGGACCATAGCTTGTTCTATATTCACAAAGAAATGAGGTAAACGAGGCTTTGAATTAGTCTAGTAAGGCAGAGTAGTAGTAAGTGCCAAGTATTGGGAGTCCTATACCACCTCTAGATTTAGGTCTACTTAGAATAGAATACGCTATGCAGGGTTTTTTTCCTAGCCATATAAAACATCTAATAGCTGTGTCTGTGGTGCTAAAGAAACTTCTAGGGACTTGTATAGGGACTGTGTGAAAGCAATATAGCAGTTAGCATTTTAAAAAGCAGCTGCTCTCCCTATCCAAGAAGGCGTGAATTTCCCTATGTTAGTTAGCCTCGTAAGTCTGAGATGAAGGGTAAGTGAGAGAAGAGCCTAAAGTATGAGAGTTTTTGAGACTCCCATTGATAACCAAATGAACCTCTCAGGTCCCTTAAAACTTTCCCAGTTATTCCTATTGGTAGAGCAGATGATTTAGTTATATTGAGTTTATAATAGAATACTTCACTAAATGTATCCAAGACAGAGCTAAATGCTTGGAGACATGATAGTGGATCAGAAAGGGTAAGGATCACGTCATCTGCGAATAGCCCAATTTTATGCACCTGTCCACAGTGATACCATGAATTTGATTGTGTGATCTGATAAGGGCTGCCAATGGCTTCATAACTAGTGACAAAATTAGTGGGGAAAGGGGACACCCCTGCCGTGTACCATTTGTAATATGGAAATAGTCAGACATTATGCTAGACGTAAAGACTTGGGCGGAAGGGCTGGTATAAAGCGCAGATATGGCTTGTTTGATAAGGCTCTGGAAACTTAGTTAGTGTGGCCTGAAGGTATCCCCAAAGGACCCTATCGAACGCCTTCTCGGCATCCAGTGCAAGGAAAATTGTTGGAGTTTTGTGAATTTCTGCCCTTCACGAAGCTCACCTTATCAACCTGAATTAAAGGTAGGAAAGATATCTAACAATCTGTTGGCTAATATTTTTGCATAAAGTTTCAAGTCCTAATTGAGTAGAGAGATTGGATGAAAGTTTTGTGGGCAATCAGGTGTCTTCCTTGGTTTAGGAAGTGAACTATTATAGGCCCTCAACATTTCTGGAGGAAAGGAGGCTAAGGTCGCAGGCCTGTTGAAAACTTTGTTTAATTGTAGCAGTATTTCAGTAAATTCTTGGTAATATTTAGCTGAGAATCCATCGGCTCATAGGGATTTACAATTTGGCATTGTTTTTATAGCAGATAAGATTTCCTCATGCAATATTGGACTATTCAATGAGGTGAATTGATGGGGGGTTAATGATAGCAGGTTTAAAATTAGCTAAGAATTTTGTTATGTTATCTAGGGAGGGTTGGGGTGTCTCAGAATAATCTTAAGTTGCATAACCGGGAGTAATATGGGTTTAAAAACATTCTCTATTTCTTTGGGGTGGAATACTCGCTTTCCTGTAACAGGATGTATTAGTGAGGACAGTTTAGTTTTAGATTGTCTAGCATTAAGATAGTTGGCCAGTAAAACGCCCTGCTCTATTGTCTTGGGTATAATATGTTGCCTTAGAACGCTTTATGACTTTTTCATGTTGTAATAATAATAGCTGTCTGAGGTCCAATCTACATTTTTGTAATTTGTATAGAGTTTGCTGGGTTTTGTTTGTGCAGAGCTTCCAACACTTTAATTTGATCAAGTAGCTCAGACAGGGCTTGTGACCTATGCCTCCTCTCCTTCGCTGACATTTGTATCGTTAAACCTCTGCAGAATGCCTTGTGTGAGCACCAAATGGTAAATATGTCCATTTCTGTATTGGTGTTAAGCTGGACGAATTCTTTAAGCTGTTCTTTTAATCTTTGCTTGGTAGAAGGCTTAGAAAATAAGGTGATGTAATTTTGCCAAAAGTATGTTGGGGAGGTCGTGCATTTTTCTGTGATAGTCACTGACGGGGCATGGTCCGACCACGTGGTGTTTAATATATATATATATCTCTACATGTGTGGTTCCATGAAGTAATTGAAGACCCATCAGAAAAAAAAAAAAAAAGTCTTAAGTAGGACTGATGTGGGACAGAAAAAAAAAAAAAAAAAAAAAAAAAAAAAAAAGTGTAGTCCTTCTCTGATGCATGCAGATATCTCCATAGATCGTATAGGGTATCGTCCTTTAAAAAAGGTGGAAAAAGTATTTCTAGATGTTTTTTTTTTCAGGTTGAGTCTAATTAAGGGTTGCAAATGGAGTTGAAGTCTCCGCTGAACAGGAGTCGTCCACAGTGCACCTTAGAGACTTTTCTGAGTAAAGTGCTCAGGAACGGGAGTTGACCAGTGTTAGGTAGGCGCATACAGGTTTACTATGGTATAGGTGGTGGTGTTACTGTCACAGACCAGGATCAGATATCCTCCTTGTGAGTCGGCGGTGATAGAGTGTAACAGGAAGGATACTGAGTTTTTTTTATTGCTATTATTACCCCGTTTTTTCATCTCAGCCTTAATGGGGAAGATATGTGGGTAGAGCTTGTGAGAGCACTTTGGGGCTTTCTGGGCATGAAAAGGAGTCTCTTGTACACACACCACATCCCCTTGTAGTTTAACATCATTCCATAAGAGCTTTCGCTTGAATGGACTATGGAGGCCATGTACATTCAGAGATATTGCTTTCAGTCCCATTTCACTATTCTTATAATGAGATGGGAGTTGGAGCCCTCTAGTGGAGGATTTGTGGTGGTTATCACTGGGGGTGTATATTAAACAGTAAAATGTACAGTTCTGAAGATTCTGGAGCTTGTGGAGACGGTTCTGTACCCGATATTGAAGTGTTACGTATATTTTCAACATGGGTATCTCAGCCAATAGTAGTGTAACAAACATAAAAAAAAGTCAGAAACCAGTAACACCTATAAATAGTGGTGCAATGTTTAGTGGCAAGGTAAAAAAGAACAGCGAATGGCTTTCGCCACAACATTAACTAGGGGGGTTATTCTCTGAGAGCCTGAAGCATAGTCCCGCTTATGGATATTTGTAACAGAATAATATGAAACTGCTACTACAGCCACTTTTCAGCTATGGTCTTCATGTCCCTTATGGTTAGGAACAGATGGCTGCCCCTGAACTTGTTCCCATCCTGACAAGACCCTGTTAGGTGGAGATGCAAGTGGCAAAGAGGTCTTGTCATTAGGAAACTTGAGGCCTTTCTCCTCACTGCGGATTGCAATTGTGCAGTGACCTCTAGTGACTAATATTTTGGCGGGGAAACCCCACCAGTAAACGGATGTCACGATTACGTAGCAATTTTGTTGTTAGGGATACAAGTTTCTTCCTCGCCAGTAGGGTATGCAGAGATAGGTCAGCATATAAGAGGTCACTGTAGGGACCAGGTAGGGGAGATTTTTTTCTTGAAAATCACATCAAATGCATCCTTGACATTATAGAAGTGAAAAAAGGGACATCCTATCGTGTCAGAGAGATGGGATGGTTTTGGGCCTGTGGGCCCGGTCTACTATAATTTCTCTTTCTGGTGTATCAGGAAGTAGAGTGGAAATCATTTGTTGCACTTATCTTCTTAGGTCTGATGCTAGCACAGTCTCAGAGATCCCATGGAACTTTATTTTATTACTGCGGGATCGATCCTCGAGATTGGCTAGTTTCAATTTTATTGCTTGCATGTCCTCATCAGCCTTGTTGTGAGCATCAACAAGCTCATTATGTGCAGTCGCAAATTCCCCCATTTTGGACTCCACGTGGCTCACTCAATCCCTTAATGCCGACACATCCTCCTTAACTTGTGTCATGAAGGAAAGCATGTCCCTATGAAGGGAGCCTTCAAGGGACAGCAGCATATCTTTAATAGTTGCCGCATTGAGAGGGAGGTCTGTAGTTTGAAAGTCCTCCAGATGCTCAGTAAATTCCCTGGTAGTGTATCCAGAGAGGGAGTCCTCAATATTAAAACCCACCAGGTCTCCTGAGGTGTAATGCTGCTTTGATTTCTGAGGGCTACAGATGGGTGAGGTTCCATTCCGTTGGAGATCTGTTGGATCCGGTGCCATCTTGAGGCGAGGAGGCCGCTGATGGTGAGAAGAACTCTGTCAGTTTGTGGGGCCTCTCTCTACCTTTTCGCTTCCCCATCTGGTGTGCAGGCTTTTCGGATGGTTCACTGAGCAGGCGGAAGCGGTATCGTCGCTCTGCAGTAGCGGATGTGCCGCGGGACCTGGCAGGCGCTCTCGGAGCTCTTCTTCTATGCGGCCATCTTCTAGGCTGCAGGCCATGCCCCATCACAACATTTCAATGGGATTTAAAATCAGGGCTGCTCAAAAGCCTCCATTTCTTCTATTTTTATGCCTTGGTGCATTTGCTAGTGTGCTTCAAATCCACTGGTGTATCCATAATATGTGCAGTGCATATGGGACCAAAAGGGAATGGTGGACAATCGTGTCGTCGCCTTTTTAAAAAAAACAATACAAAAAAAATAAAAAATAAATCACGCCCCCAATAAAAAGACAGCATGTACATCATATAGTGTGTCACAGTAGTAGCTTCTGCTTCACATTCCCCCCCCTGCCCCCAACAGTGGTATCCTCTGCTCCCCCTCTACAGTGGTGTCCTCTGCCCCTTTCACATCATCCCCCTCCCCAACAGTAATGTACTCTGGTTCCCCACTGTAGTGTTTTCTGCCCCTCTGCTTAACTACACCTATGGGAGCAGAGACAACCACAATCACAGAAAGCTGCTTTCATCATATATAAATTCGGAGAGGCAAGTTCTGAGACCATCAACTGGCAGCATTGCGGTGTGTGGTAGCCTTTACTCTCTGCTTGACTGTAAATCCCCAACATACTGTATAAAGCACCAACTTGATTTAGTCTTACAAAGAAACCTCCAAGCATTTTGCCGAAGGTAAAACAAAGAAACTGCCACTTACACTGGATAGCAGGCAAGTCTAAGTAACTCTACACCAAAATTCCACTTCTTGCAGACTGCCTGAAATGCCCCTGAAAACTGGCAGACATCCACATGCAAACAGCAACTAGATCCTGTGGTCTCCAACTTTGGTTTACCCCCTTGAGATTCTGGAATATATCCTCTATACTGGACATAACTGTCACAGGCAGCCTCAACTAACCAACAGTGAAGCACGGGAGGGAGCAAGCCAAAGAACAAAGGAGCTAGATGCTATTAGCAGATCTCAAACGCTTGGGGTAGGAGAGTTCCTTAGTGAGCTAAAGCATCCTACCTGAGGTGTCTGCTATTCGATGTAAATTATTGCCAAAAGGTTACTTTTAAGATGAAATCCAGACTAATCTAAAAACACAAAATAGAAAAACCAATTCTCTTTTTCACTTTCTATCTTTTACTAGAAAAATTACAATTAGGAGCTGACTGGTAGATATACAGTATTTCTTGCCCACGCAAAAATTTAAAGTGGTTGTAAACACAAAATTAAGCTCAGTTTCGTATCTAACTCAGCAAAGCAGCAGAAGTCTGTCCTCAGTCTGGCCGGTAAAAGAGCATCCTTTCATCTGCAATTCTCCCCGGTTTCCTACAGTAAAAAAATCTGACACCTGGAAATAAATAAAAAAAAGTGTCGCAATGCCCCCTCTTCTTTGAATGACACACTTGGAGACTCATGCATGAGCGAAGGGGGAGTGCCTCCCGCAACTGCCGCCTGACTGAGCGCAGAGCAAAAATTCCTGTTCCCCTGTAACTTTCTAAAACCAAAGTATCAACTTTCCCAGATACTTGCTATGAACCACAAAACACCTCCTCTCTATGTAACAGAGATGATGAGTGAAGAAGGCATTTGAAGTGCAAATCAGAAGAGCAGCTTAGGGCGACAATGTTGCTCCTCGATAAAAACACTTCAGTGAGTCAGTGTTGTCACCCTAAGACAGGGAGTTACTGGCAGGATCAAATAATGGAAAAAGAAAACCAAAAAAGCAGTTACATCTAAGGTCTAATACACTATATATATTTATTTATTTTTTTGTTTTTAGATTTGCTTTGAGGTGGCCATACATTTTACCAAAACTGTGCAACAGCATGCCTTTCTAAACAATCCATTCATATCCAATAAGACAGGGGCTAAGGTAAAATCAGAAAGTAATGTATAAAGTCTATAGGGACCTTTGCAGATTTAGGCTATGTTCACATGTGGGCGTAGCGGATCGCGGGCAGAATCACCGCGATTCTTCCCGCGATCCTGAAATCATTGCAAATCGCGGGACGCCTGTGCGTTGCCGCCCATGATTTGCAATGGCACCCCAAACGCTGTGCGAGGTTGCCGTGATTTCCGCCTGCCGAATCGCGGTAACATCGCGCAAACAAAATCCCGGGACGCATGACGCCCAAAAAAGGTACAAGAGCTTCTTTGGGGCATCATGCGTCCCGCAATTTTGTTTGCGCAATGTTACCGCGATTCGGCAGGCGGAAATCGCGGCAACATTGCACAGCCTTTGGGGTGCCATTGCAAATCACGGGCAACGCACAAGCGTCCCGCGATTTGCAATGATTTCCGGATCGCGGGAAGAATCGCGGTGATTCTGCCCACGATCCGCTACGCCCACATATGAACGTAGCCTCAGGCCAACCTAATCACTTCTGCTGTGGCTATGACATCTACCATATATTTTAAAATTATCGTGCCTAAATATTTCACTCACATTTACACTTAAGATGACATGAGGTGGAATTAATCAACCTTGAAACAATAAGGGAAAAAAAAAGAATTGCATATTCTTTATGCATTACTAGACAGATGTATCAAAAGGTGTACTATAGGCATGGCTGCAGTAAAAGCAACTGTTCTTTTGACACCTTAAAGAAGGCAGCTACAGCAGCTATCAACGCAAATAACCCCATAATAATTTTGCACATTTTTCCAGAAGAGATGGCAAAAGTAGTAAAATGGTGAAAAAAGTGGACTTTGTTTATACAATATAACAGCTCAGCTGTTAGCATGAAGTCTCTATTTCAAACATTCAAACAGCCATAAAAGCCTTCTGTACAGCAGAGGAACAATGTAATGTGCCAGCAGAGCACAATAAAATGGACAAGATACAAAACATGAATATAGAGTGAAAGTAATATGTTACACCAAGTTTAATATCCCTGTCCTTTACAAAGTGTTCTAATGTGTTGCAGTTTGTGCCCATGCAGTGCTTTGTCTGTCTTCAAAAGCTCTTGACAAATCCATCACGAAAGTGGCTTGCGAACAGATTGCTCAGGAAAAAAGCTTTATGGAGTGGTCATCAGGAAGCTCCAGCATTACACTTAGGTGTGTTGTTGCTGTGGAGATAGCTGCCTTTTATTATGAATATTCAATTACAGCAATCTCTGTGTCGGGATGATACAAAGCCTAATGCACCCAGTTTTTTTTTTTTTTTGTAATCCCAGTAACATCAAGTCAATGTGGAGCACAGCTGATCACCAATGTGTCCATTTAGAAACAAATTCTTTCTATTGTTCCTATTCAAAGCCTCTCCGGGCTCAGCCAGCATGTATTAGGGAAAGAACAATGTAAATTGGGATGACAGCCATTACCCATGTTGGCACTTTATATAACTTGGAGGAATGCTGTTCAATTTATGCAAGATAAAATAAAATAAAAAAAAAAAAAAAGTTTTTTCTTTATAATTCCTTGATATAGCAGGTTAAAAAAAAATAAAATAAATTTCCTCTGCCAACATAAGCCATTTTAATGTTCTTTTACCGCCCTACGAATGCTAAGTAGCAATTTTCAAGTAATCACATGTAAATTTATAGATATTTTCAGCTTACTGATAACAAAAAAAATAAATAAATAAAAAAAGATCATTACCTGTGATGGATCATTTACGGTCAGGTTTCTTCCCAGTACATTTTGTTTCAGAGCAAACCCACTGTTTCTCATCTCCGCCATTAACTCCGAGGGGTGCATTGATGGTCCTGTGAAGAGGAATTTTGGTGTGAATGCATCACTGATATCTACCTATCTTTATTCTGACTCCGCGGTAGGAATGTGTTTGAAGCTTTGTTAAGTCAAATCGCAGCTAAATCAACTCAATAATCTTCTGCTGGGAAAAGCATCGGATATGATTTTCTAAAACAGCAGCCAGGAGATTCGGAATACAGTATAATTGCATTTGTGTTAAAGCGAGGAGCCGGATTCTCCTCTTATGTAACTTACTAATGCCTGGTGTATTGTGGAGGATTCTCATTACAGGACAACGCAGGAAGGGGTCCTGGTGTTCCCTAGATTAAGCAACGAGCTTCTTGGCAGCTTACCACCCAGTACAAAGCAACCATACCAGAAAAATATGCGTCTGCCAGCTAGAAACTTTCATGTTCGCTGCACAATACAGTGGTGGAATACGGGCCATACTTAAAATCCAGCTACTTGGAATGATCATTATTCCACTTAAAGGCTGGCACCCACAGCTCACTTCACTATTGGCAAGACATAAATTTGTGCCACTCACAAATGCCCTTTAAATGCTCATTTCATACTTGTTATCCCTGCAGTGAAGGCCATTATGAATGTACGGGAAACATTTCTGCTTATTGAAATAATTACAATAGGTTTAAAAGGCACAGGCCTTGGCAGCTTAGTTTGCCATCAGACTAAAGCATATGAGAATAGCAGGCAACACAGGAACAGTAAAACACATAGGGGAAGGAATAGAGCACTGATTGATACATTAATAGACACAGTCAACCTCCAAAATTGATCGGTCGTCATTTCTAAAACGTAGCCATTAATGTGCCACTATTTTAACACAAAGAAGGCAGAGATGACTGTTAAAGAGGAGCTCTCAGAAAATAAATAAAAATATATCTTAATTCACACATTCCAAATTAATGGAATCCTTTCTTTCTAAGATCAGCTAGTGAAATTACCTAAAGCAAACCTGTCAGGGCTCACAAGCAAAAGGGTTGCAAAAAACTGAATTTTTGTAAAATCTTACCTGTAAAATTCTTTTCTCTGAGTCCGCCGACAGTCGCTGCCTCTTCATATTCGACACAATGGGGTAATTGACCTTTGCTCCGTAGGAGTAGCTAGGCAACAGAATATGTCAATATTAAAGCTTTTAACATATCCCACCCCCAGGGGGTGGTCCCCTCCGTCAATACCCTCCTACTTCCTGTAACCATACCTCAGTTTCAGTAGAATAGCAGTAGAGCATATAACCAAACCCCAAAAGAGGGGCGGGGGCGGCGACTGTCGGAGGACTCAGAGAAAGGAATTTTACAGGTAAGATTTTACAAAAATTCCGTTTTCTCTTACGTCCTCCGGCAGTCGCCGCCTCTTCATATTCGTCACAATGGGGACGTCCCAAAGCAGTACAAACATGAGGGGTGGGAAACGCAGCCGCGCCTAAGGCAACGCAGTCTCCACAGCAGAAACAAAGGAACCTTACCAAAAGAAGGAAACCAGCTGGGTAGCATGAAAAAAAAACTTGCTCAACAGGAGCAACAACCCAGGAAAAAAACAATAACCTAGGGATAAACGACATCCCAAACAGCCAAAGGCCCAAAAACAAGGGACCCTAAGGTACCGCCGCACTAAGAACCTTGCGGCCAAAAGGAAGCATCTGCCGATGCCTGAACATCCACCTTGTAGAACTTCGAGAAGGTGCGAACGGACGACCAAGTCGCCGTCTTACACACCTGAGCCACAGAAGCCCGATGATGACAGGCCCAAGACGTACTCAGAGATCTGGCAGAGTGCGCCTTCACAGGCATGGGGGGAAATTTCCCCTTCAGAGCATAGGCCCGTTCAATGGTCTGTCTGATCCATTCGGCGATGGCAGAAGCCGACGCCGCCATGCCCTTCCGAGGACCCTCTGGAAGGACAAATAAAGAATCCGACTTGAGAAAAGATTCCGTCGATTTCAGGGAAACCCTGATCGCCCGAACAACATCCAAGGAGTGCAAATCCACCTCCTTCGGATGTTTAGGCTTCGCGCAGAGCGAAGGCAAGACAATGTCCTTATTGAGGTGAAATTCCGAGAACCTCTTCGGAAGAAAAGGGTTAGGTCGCAAGACCACCTCATCCAAGTGAATGACCAAATACGGAGATCTGCAGGAGAAAGCAGCCAGCTCCGACACCATGCGAGCCGAAGTGATCGCCACCAAAAACGTGACCTTCTTGGACAACATAGACAACGAGATCTTCCTGATCTGTTCAAAAGGAGCGTGTTACAATACGGACAGAACAAGGTTCAAGTCCCATGGAGGCAAAAGTTCCCCCCTAGGAGGGACCAGGTGTCGCACCCCTTGAACAAAAGTGCTAACCAAGGGGTTAGACGCCACAGGGCGTAGAAAAAGAACGGCCAGCGCAGAAACCTGGCCCTTGATTGTAGCCAACGCCAAACGCTGGGCCACACCCGTATGAAGGAAAGGCAACACCCTAGACACCGAGTATGAGCGAGGGGGATACCCCCTGGACTCACACCAGGCAAAATAGACCTTCCAAGTACGGTAGTAGACTTTCCCCGAGGAAGACTTCCTCGCGTTGATCAAAGTGGGAATGACCTCAGGGGATAGACCCCTATCCTTCAGGACCTCGGCTTCAACAGCCAGGCCGTCAAAGCCAGCGACTGTAAAGCAGGATGAAAAAAATCGGTCCTTGAGACAGAAGAGCTTCTCGAAGAGGCAGACGCCACGGAGCGTCGATCGCCAGATTCACGAGGTCTGCGTACCAGGACCGGCGAGGCCAGTCCAGTGCCACTAGAATCACCGTGTGCGGTTCCGAGGTCAACCTGCGAAGGAACCTGGACAGCAGTTGAAACGGTGGAAATGCATACATCAGCCGACACTGAAGCCACGGAGTTACCAACGCGTCTGCCCGAGGATCTCGCGTCCTTGCCACGGACCTTTCCACCTTATTGTTCAGACGAGGCGCGAACAGGTCTACCTCCGGAAGACCCCACTGCGCGCACAACATCTGGAAGACATCCGGGTGGAGGGACCATTCTCCCTGGTCCAAAGTCTGGCGACTCAGATAATCCGCCTGCCAGTTCTCCACCCCGGAATGTGAACCGCCGTTATCGCCGGGAAGTGCGTCTCGGCCCAAGACAGAATGTCGGCCACCACCCGAGCCGCTCGGGCACTCCTTGTGCCCCCGTGGTGGTCGATGTATGCCACCGCCGTGGCATTGTCCGTCTGCACCCGAACCGGACAGCCCTACAGCCTGACCGTCCAACGTCGAAGGCAGAGATTTATCGCTCGCAATTCCAGAACGTTGATCGGAAGGGAGGATTCCTCCTCCGACCAAGTTCCCTGGGCGGACAGAACGCCCAGAACACCACCCCAGCCCGACAGGCTGGCATCCGTGGTGATCACCGTCCAGGAGAAAAGGACGAAAAGACTTGCCCCCCCCCGACACCGCCGGGGACTGTAGCCACCACAGAAGATCCCTTCTGGTACGATGACTCAACGAAATCTGGAGATCCAGAGATTGCAGTCGCCCATCCCACCTGGACAGGATCTCCGCTTGGAGACCCTGCGTGTGAAATTGGGCGAAGGGAATCGCCTCGAAAGCCGAGACCATCAATCCCAAACACCTCATACACGTCCGGAAGGACGAGCACTGATTGTCCCTGAGGGACCTGACTTCTTCCTGAAGTGTCCTGAGCTTATCGTCCGGTAGGAAGACCTTCGCCTGGACCAAGTCCAGGATCATTCCCAGGTAGGGAAGACGAACCGACAGGCACAGCGTCGATTTTGGAAGGTTTATCGTCCAACCAAACTCCTGTAGAGTTTGCATCGTGACGGACAGGTCCGTCACCAGACCCTGACTGGTCGCAGACCGAACCAGAATGTCGTCCAGATACCCCAGGACAGAGATGCCCTGGGCTCACAACAAAGCCAGAACCGGTGCAAGCACCTTGGTGAACACCCGCTGAGCCGAAGCGAGACCAAAGGGTAACGCCACGAACTGGCAATGATCCTTCGCAATGGCGAATCGAAGGTACCTCTGGTGACCCTCGAAAATGGTGATGTGAAGATACGCATCCTTCAAAACGATGGAGGCCATAAATTCCCCCGGAACCAGGGCAGCCACCACCGACCGCAGGGATTCCATGCGGAAACTCGCGAATCCGCACAAAGCGGTCCAGAGCTTTTAAGTCCAGAATCGGACGTACCTTGCCCTCTTTCCCGGGCACATTGAACAGATCTGAATAGAACCCCCAAAATCTGTCCCGATGAGGCACCGGAACCACCACTCCCTGAGCCCGCAGGTCCCGCACCGCCAGGTGCAGATCCCGCAAACGCTCCGGAGACAGTTGAAGATTTAAGGGAAAAAATCTGCACGCCGGCCGGGAGAGAAACCCGATCTCTGCTTACCTGTCCACGGCTTCCTTAGGGAGCCTTGACCTTTGAAGGGTTTGCCCTTACAGTGTGACCGAAAGGCACGAAAGGACTCCTGAGAGGGTCTAAAGAAGCATGCTTCGTACCATGAGCAACCTTAGCCTTGCGGGATTGGGGCAAGAGCGTGCCCTTACCCCCCGTGATCCCCTTTACCAGCGCATCCAAGGGTTCGCCAAAAAGGCGAGATCCCGTATAGGGTAGATTAGCTAAAGTTTTGCGAGAAGCTTGGTCCACAGACCAACATTTCAGCCAAATCAGGCGGCGTGTCAACACCGCCACGCTGTGCACACGTGCAGCCAAAGGGACTATATCTAAGTCCGCATCACACAAATACATGACACCCTGATGGATTTGATCCACCATAGCCAACGTCACCGGAGGGGAAGAGTCAGCCACCAGGACGCGCTTGAGGACATGGTTCATCCTGCAAATGCAGTGTTTGTTTGATAGAAGCAACCAATTCATCCATGAGTGCAAGCTCTTCAGACGAGCCAGGGGGGGAATTATCAACCCCTTCAACTTCTGCCTCCCCTTCAGACCCCACAAGGTCCAGGGACGAGCGGGACCCCGATAAGGTGACCCCAGCCATAGCAGCCCCATCACCATCGCCCTCTGAATCAGAGGAAATTGAAACTCTGGGCCGTTTTGTGGATTGAGCAGCCACAAGCATCTGCACCTGAGCAGCTAAGTAAGCCACGACAGTAGCCAAATCACACCCCGCGGGGGGAGCAGCAGCAGTCCCTTGGCCCCCCACTAAGTGGGGGGAAATTTGCTTTTCTGAGAAACCATGCCCCCAAATGTGTGTAGGAAAAAAAGGAGTACTGCCCCTTTAAGCTCGCGGCGAGCGGAGCCCACCGCACACACAGCACACACCTACCCCCACAGGGAGAATCACAAAAACATAGGCAAGGAATACAAGAATAAGGAAGATAAAACCTGGAGAGACCACTCAAGCTGCTGCACCGATCGCTGTTCTCAGGGAAAGGAAGCGATGTAACACAGACCGCTCCTATAAAGCCTATGGAAGGCTCCACAAACATGGCCACCGGTGAGGGACTTGCAAAGGCAGAGCATGCAGCGCTGACATGTGGCCCGAGCGATCGCCGCCAAAATGGCGGCGCTTGGCGCCAAAAACGCCGCTCCCAGCACACAGAAATGGCCCTCATAAGCCTGCAGCTATTAATAAAATGGCGGACCGCAGCAGCAGCCGCCGCATGTTGCACAAAACATGATCCACAGCATGCCCTACAACATACAGCATGTCACACAGAGAATCACACAGTTTGTAACACAGAACAGTGTATAACAGCCCCCCTCCTTGCAGCCCACAGCAGCATCAAACCAGACAGGGAGCCCAATCGTGTGAACAGACATGCAGGGTTACACAGTCCCAGACTGACATCCACTAAACAGACAGGTCCCCACACAGAGTACACTTACCTTCTGAATGGCGTGGGGAACCCGCACAAGCGATCAAGCCACTGAACATGGGACAGGGAGAGTCGCAGCCAGGACGCAGTAGAACTGCGGTGCGAAACCGCATGGCGTCCTGTGAGGTAGCCACCTCACCACAGCATCCCTGCAGCGAACAGGGATGGGTCGTTCACATATGCCAGGAAAAATACCTGACTGAACGCTCGATGGCAGGCTGGGAAGCCACTGGCCCACAACCTGCGACCAGGGGGGCCAGCCCGAGACCCAGCCTGCACGATCCTCTTCATCAGAAGAACTAACTAATGCTGACAAAAGTAACAGCTAAGTAAAGAGAGAGAAAAAAACTCAAATAAAATCAAAAAGAAGATAAAGGCTGAGACAAAATGCCCCAGCACAGAAACAGCCAGCTAACTCCTGAAAGCTAGACAATGAAATTGAGGTATGGTTACAGGAAGTAGGAGGGTATTGACTGAGGGGACCACCCCCTGGGGGTGGGATATGTTAAAAGCTTTAATATTGACATATTCTGTTGCCTAGCTACTCCTACGGAGCAAAGGTCAATTACCCCATTGTGACGAATATGAAGAGGCGGCGACTGTCGGAGGACGTAAGAGAAAGATAGTTTTACACTTCGCTACTAATACTTTAGCTGCTATCTGCACTACAGACAATGGAGGCTGAAATAGATCTAGTCATTCAGCAACAGAGAGATAAACCCCTTCCGGAATGTGTCCAAAAAAGGGTATAAACTTTCAGGCTGGGTTCACACTTCATACGGATGCGGCTGACAGCAGGGGTCCAGTGAGTCCCTGTTCCCCATTTCAGGCCCGAATATTTGCCTGAATTCGGACCTAAATCTGAGCCAAAGACGCACAGGACTGCTTGTGCAATTCGCTCTGCAGCTGCCCCGGAGCTGTGTGAACCGGCTCCATTGAGAGCCAGTCACAAACTCCTGTCATGTGAATTGGGTGCAGGGAAATCCCGCATCCAATTCGCATAAGTGTCATTCGTAAATCTTATACATTGATTCATACATTTTCTGTTGTGAGTAAAGTACAGGAACAATACTATAAAGTTATTATGAGATGGTACCACTGTCCTTTGATGCTATATAAAATATTTCCAAATACATCAGACCAATATTGGTGAGGTTTATCCCATGTAGGCACCATTCAGCATATATGGTGGAGTTGCTCTAAATTGCATCCATTCTAGGATAATGTTTTTAAAATATATAATGCTTATGCCTCAGATGCAGTGCCCCCAAACTCCCCAATAGCATTATTATCAAAGTTCCCAGAATCTGTCTCAAAGTTTAGGATGGGGATTTTTAGTTTTTTTTTTTTTTTGTGGCTGCCAGAGCGGTAATTCCGAGATATTTGAAATCCCAGCCTATACCCAACTCCCAAATTTATAAAAGTTTTTTTTTTTTTATTGAATTGTATTCACCCTAACACGAATATTGAATAATTGGTTGCACACTTATCAGTTATATGTACATAAATTCTTGTATTCAGGCTTTTATAAGTAGCAGCACCTTTAACAGTAATATTTTCTTTCATAACTTTTCTTTCATATATATTTTTCATACTTTGTACAAATTTTGAAGACACAAATAGGGTGAGCAAAGATATATATAGATATATATATATATATATATATATATATATATATATATATATATATATATATATATATATATATATATATATTTTTTTTTTTTTTTGTATACCCCCAATAACAGAATAGAAGATTCTGTTATATGATCGATAATCTCATTTCCAAGACATATGGCTCCCCTGGATATCTTATGAAAAACCCTAATTTTGCAACCCTACTATCTTATAATTCCTTTACCGGACCGCAAACCTAGAATTTACATCTATTTATATATTATTGGACACCTCGACGACATTTTTTTCCCCCTTTTTTCTCTCCACACCCAACCATGGTTTTTGGTATTCAACTTTTTAATAGAGATTTGTAATTTTGTCTTAATAATTTCTATGGCAAGAGCCATAAACTTGTCACTAAATATGCCTAATGTACAATTTCTTTTCTTTTTTGTAACTCTTTATGATAAACATCTTAATAAAAATATATTGTACAAATAGGGTATGAACTTTCTAAATACCAACACATGATAGGTCATAAGAGGTGGGGAATTACTATAGTTTTAATCACTCATACTAGCAAATGTGATCAGATTTATGGCTCTCTGTAGTATGTAGTCTAAATAGAAGCTGCTGCCAATTGCTGAAATTGGTGAAAGGTACCATCTGACCATTGATTTAAGAATCAGCAGTGCCTGGCATGCCTTCTGCAAAAGGAATCATTGACTGGACTGCTGCTGAATTGCAATTTCTGTAACCAATTTGCTGTAATCACCAATATCTTCCAATGTAAAAAAGATAAGTACATCTCACTCTTTTAAATGTATGTTATGACAGGCTAACTGTATCTTAAATGGAGTGAACTAAACCTGCATAAATTATAGATCAGTTGTATGCCATAGCTGGGTTTTACATCTTATATTTCAAAATGTTTTAAAATAACCCTGCTGCTTGAAGGAAATCATTAGTGAGAGAATGCCAGCTGACCTCCCCTTCGAAATTGCCAGACTGTGATGTTGATCCAATTGCTTCAATACTTTGATGAAATAACTCAAAATAGTTATGCAGACAAGGAATTCTAGTCTTCAGTGACAACACAAATGTTCCAAGTCAGATGAATCCATTATACCAACATGAAAGCCATCAAATTACGTAGCTTTTACAGATGGAGAAGTAAGCAATATCAGCCTTAGATATTTCACATGGTGCTCCAGGCTCCACAATGACATCTCAGGTGCTGGCTCGGCTCCTCTCCCCCAAAGCAATCAATTGTATTAGCAACAGGAATGCTGCACACCCGAGAAGAAAAAACAAATCTTCCTTTATTAAAGCAGCCAGCAGGAACAAATTATATTCTGGCATGTTTCGTGCTAGGCACAGCGCTCTCAAACATTCTTTGAAAGTGCTGTGTCTAGAGCTAAACATTTAAAAAAAAAGAATTTATCCCTGCTAGCTATTTTAATAAAGGATGATTATTTAGCATCTTGGTGTGTGGCATTCCTGTTGCTGATACAATATTAGCCTTATCCTCATACACAAAAGAGCAACTCTTATCGGGGTCCCAATAAAAAGCGAAGAAATCGGTGCTCAGGCTGGCAGGGTCTTCCACTCACACTCAATGCAGAAATTCAAAAGGGTGAACAGCCAGCAACCCAAAATCATCCAGTTGCAAAAGTGTTTATTGGCTACAGAAGAAGTACAACATGAATACACTTACACGCTTTTGCCATAAGGCCTTATGCTAATTAAGGCCTTATGGCCGAAACGTGTAAAGGTATTCATGTTGTACTTACCCTGTAGCCAATGAATGAACACTTATGCAAATGGTTGATTTCAGGCCACGGGCTGTTCAACCTTTTTGAATATCTGTCCTAGTTTTCTTTTTCTGAGCACACGTTTCTTTTCACACCTAGGAGGACCTGCTGATCTCATGTACAAACAACAGACTGTCCCACTGGACCTGACTTTACAAAACAGTAACCCTGCGTCAACGTTATCAATTATCTAATACCATCTGGGGGAAATACAGGTAATGTTAATGGATTCTAGTATTTAGCCTTATGGCAATTCCCCTTCACGAATTCTCTACTAAAAAACACCCAACTCATTGCATAAAAAGTGTTGGTAACATGACCTGTATAAAGCCATAAATACTGGATTTTTTTTTTGTTGTATGAAGATTTATAGAAGCATGAAACTTCTGCATAAGGAGGTTACAATAGATCATGTTCATCATCTCTAGTGCTAAAATGCATTCGATTTTCAAACAATGTCAAAAAGAATGTAAATTAATTCTGACAAAAACCCATTACCTGGATCTACCAGGAGTAAAGAACATCAGTCAGTTTAAGGGTCAGGGATTGTGTAAAATGTATCGCAGTGCCATTGTACCTTCCACCATCTTTCATTTTCTTTGTTACTGATGCCTGTAGGCTATTGGCAGACACTGCCTTCCTTTTTCATAGACTTATTGCTGGCTCCCTATATGTTCACCTGACATCTGTGGAGCAGAAAGAACACAGGACCGTTGTATGTACCGGCTCTTCGAGAACACTGCATTGCCATCCTTTCTGAAGCTTCCGAATTTCCAAAGACCAAGCCACCATGTAGAGATACCTAGCAAATCTTTTTCATCATTGCAGCCTTGGATTTGAGCATCTCCATGAAGCCAGGCTGGCTGCGTCAAGAGGGACCCTCCCCTGACTCCTCATGCTGTTGGGTGGTGACCTTAACCATAGTCATGTGTATTTTTAGACCTACCCTAGCGTTTTTACGTGCTTTGTTTCATTCTCTGTTATGTTATCAAAAAGAACCATTTTGACTAGATATTAAAAAAAATATCTATAAGAGCCAACAGAAGTGACTAGAAAAAAAATGAATCCATGTTCATACACTTCTCTGAACACAAATGCTGCATTTCACACTGCTAAATGTAGTCTGGTCCATGTTTTAGGTGTAAATTAATTCACACAGAAAACTTACAAAAAGGACCACAGGTTGGTAGCATACGGCGTAAGATATGGGTCTCAAAGTGGGTCATTGTAAAAAGGAAAAAAAAAATGGTAATCCTGGAAGCCTATATAAAACAGAGGAGATTACAATTTATTCATAGAGCTCCACACATGGTTTTAGAGACTACAGAATACATTACATCTAGCTGTAGATATTTCACCAGAGGTGGATGTAAAGAAATGCATATAAATACTAAACAATGTCTTGGCCACCCTACAGATGTGTAAGCGGATATTGCTTGAACATGGATGTATATACGGCTGTGTGCAGTTTAACCACCCCTTACATTATTTTTATACCGGTGTGCCAATAGTCTGGACGGTACAGGTCTGTTAACTATTGACATTATGCCACCGAAACAAATGCAATGGGGGGGGGGGGGGGTCTTCTTATAAAAGTGAGTGAGGAACTTTGCTATACCCTATAACACTTGGATTCTTCCTTTTGTTTGCCATGGCTCCACAAGAAACATGAAAGGAGGAAAGCGATTACTATCAGCACTGCAGTTACCATTTTGGATCCATTAATAAATGATATCTGTTCTCAGCAGTTTAGTTTGGATGTCAATAAACATACAAAGTTTTTCTGGGACGGCAGTAGTGTTGAGCTTAGTCTGAATCTATGTGAGCAAGCCCACCAGGAAGTGGTCACTGTACTGGGCCAATCCTAAGAGGTCAAGGCATTCCCCACCTCACAACCGCACCTTCTCCTCTTGTATATGTACAGCTGCAGGCAGGAAACTTCCTGGTGGGATTGTACAGATAGGTTCAGATTAGGATCTGAACAAGCTTGAGCTAATCCCTAGACAATGAAAGGAAATCAGAGCATGCAAAAAAGCATGTGAAAATATAAAAGTCCATGTTGGCTAGGCAGACTGAAGCCAACACAGGATTCCAGTGCTGCAAATGTGCAAAACTAGGAGGAGATTACCTTACCACACAAGTTGTACACAAACATAAAAGAAAATGAATACCTTTATTTTAAGCTAAACTCCAGGCAAACAAAAAAAGGAGCAGCTCCACTTACCAAAGGATTTTTGTTTTTAGCCATTAAAGTATAACTAAAAAGGCAAAACTTTTTTTTTTGTTTTTAGTTTTGGATAGAAGGGAGATGAATTTGAACCCCTGTCAGTTTTTATTGCCGTCTGTGTCCCCATTTGTTCCATTTACCTATCATTGAAAGTGAAAGTAAAAGAAAATCCCAAATTTTGAGTTGTCCCTAGAAAAGTAACAGAGGTCAAAGCTTCCAATTGGGACACTAGCTCTGGTGACCTGAGGGTCCCTGAGAAATTCCCCTTAATTTCCACTCACTTCCCGTTTGGATATAAAAAAAAAAAAAAAAAAGAAGAAGAAGACAAGGAAGTGAATGTAAATCTCCCTAAAGGAACAAAAATTGCAAAAATAAACCTCACAGGTGATATAAACCCTTCCCCTTGTGCTAAATTTTTTTTTTTTCCAAAAAGTTTGTTCTACTTTAAGAAAAATAGTGGTGTAATCTCCCTGCTCCCAGGGATGCATTCATTGGTTTCCTTTACACCTGCCTGGATTTCAGCTTTAAAGACTGAAATTCACCAGAAAAGCCTTGGCATACACAGAAAAGACAAGAACCATAAAAAATCCAGACAAAAAACAAGCAGATTAGGAAAGTCAGAAGTCCCTATACGTATACTTGCTCACGACACAAACTACTAAAGTCACCGGGATCAGCATTACTGCCAATCAACTAGCAAAAGATAGGTTAGCAATGACAAATTCCATGTTTTTCTACTGAAATATGCAGCTTAGATGTGCAATGTTCATTGTAACAGAGGAGAGATGAAATTTATCAATAACCCCCTGGTCAGACCTAAAATGCTCCTAACAAAGAAAGCCCTGAGATAATTAGACACTATACCAGTGGTTATTGGCATCACATTTCAAAAGAAAATAAAAGATCTTTATAACATCCACCAATAGATTCAATAGAACAAAAAACAAATAAAAAGTAAATGTTAAAGTGCCACAAAAGTACCCGTTGTAGTACTTGAGTGGATCGGAAAATATGAATGAGTAAATGTGTGTGAGCACTCAATTAAAAGCTAGGACTTTTCTTAATTATTAATTATAATTCTTCCAATAAATGTTTTTTCTATTGATTTGCTCAAGCATGTGTGCTGATGGTTATGGAGGAGGGAGAATGGCCATAACAGCCCTTGGAAGTGGAGTTATTAAAGAAGTATTAATAAAAGTTAGATTAAAAATAAATAAAAAAACCCACAACACTGCTGATCAATAGTTCCACCAATATTTGCCCTGTCCACAAATATGAGGATCTTTGTGATGACTCCAGAGGTTTACAGAATGGTATACTGAGGTTTACATTATGATCAGCTTTATAAGTCAGCTAAATTACATGTGCTGTCAATGTAAAAATATTAAGATTTACCAGAGATATGGGATCATTTAAAGGTACAGTATCTCACAAAAGTGAATAGTTTATTTTATCTTTTCATGTGACAACACTGAAGAAATAGCACTTTGCTACAATGTAAAGGAGTGTACAGCTTGTATAACAGTGTAAATTTGCTGCCCCCTCAAAATAACACACAGCCAATAATGTCTAAACTGCTACCAACAAAAGTGAGTACACCCCTAAGTGAAAAAGTCCAAATTGGGCCCAAAGTGTCAATATTTTGTGCGGCCACCATTTTCCAGTACTGCCCTAACCCTCTTGGGCATGGAGTTCACCAGAGCTTCACAGGTTGCCACTGGAGTCCTCTTCCACTCCTCCATGACGACATCACAGAGCTGGTGGATGTTAGAGACCTTGCGCTCCTCCACCGAAGATGCTCAATAGGGTTTAGGTCTGGAGACATGCTTGGCCAGTCCATCACCTTTACCCTCAGCTTCTTTAACGGGCAGAGGTCATCTTGGGGGTGTGTTTGGGGTTATCATGTTGGAATACTGCCCTGCGGCCCAGTCCCCGAAGGGGGGAGAAACATGCTCTGCTTCAGTATATCACAGTACATGTTGGCATTCATGGTTACCTCAATGAACTGTAGCTCCCCACTTCATGCAGCCCCAGACAATGACACTCCCACCACCATCAGGCCTGGCGCTACCTGTAAGGTGACCTAGGCAGCTCCTTAGGGCGCAACTTAGCAGGGGGCACCGGCATCCTGCACCCGGAATCATTAATGGACCGGCCGCTAGCCGGTGCGGCATCCCTCATGCTGTGCCGCCTGAGCGCTACAGCAAGTCACGCTATGCGAGGACCTCCAGCGTCGCCGACATCCCCATAGGAAAGCATTGAATAATGCTTTCCTACTGGGAGGTCTAATGTGTGTGTGCGGCCATTGCTGCGAATGCGCATTAGGTCTCTTCCGCCGGCTGACGTTGGCGGGGGAGGAGAGTAGGTGGAGCTGAGCTGAGGTTTCACCCCTTCAGCAACTTGGGATGGGGGGTTGGAGAGCATATGGGGGGGGGGGGTTGGGGGGGCGGCAACTTTTATTTTGCCTAGGGCGGCAAAAATCCTTGCCCTGGCCTTGACCACCATGCTTGACTGTAGACAGGACACACTTGTCTTTGTACTCCTCACCTGGTTGCCACCACACAGGCGACACCATCTGAACCAAATAAGTTGATCTTGGTCTCATCAGACCACAGGACATGGTTCCAGTAATCCATGTCCTTAGTCTGCTGGTCTTCAGCAAACTGTTTGCGGGCTGTCTTGTGCATCATCTTCAGAAGAGGCTTCCTTCTGAGATGACAGCAACGCAGACCAATTTGATGCAGTGTGTGGCGTATGGTCTGAGCACTGACAGGCTGATCCCCCCCACCCTCTGCAGCAATGCTGGCAACACCCATACATCTATTTCCCAAAGACAACCTCTAGATATGACGCTGAGCACGTGCACTCAACTTCTTTGGTCAACCACGGCAAGGCCTGTTCTGAGTGGAACCTGTCCTGTTAAACTGCTGTATGGTCTTGGCCACCGTGCTGCAGCTCAGTTTCAGGGTCTTGGCAATCTTCTTATAGCTTAGGCCATCTTTATGTAGGACAATTCTTTTTTTCAGATCCTCAGAGAGTTCTTGAGGTGCCATGTTGAACTTCCAGTGACCAGTAAGAGTGAGAGTGATTTAACACACCTGCTCCCCAGTCACACCTGAAACGTTGTAGCACTAATGAGTCACATGACACCAGGGAGGGAAAAAGGCTAATTGGGCCCAATTTGGACATTTTATTTAGGGGTGTACTTTTTTTGCCAGCGGTTTAGACATTAATGGCTGTGTGTTGTGTTAATTTGAGGGGACTCGCTACTTTACATTGTAGCAAAGTGTAATTTCTTCAGTGTTGTCACATGAAAAGATAAAATATTTACAAAAAGAGATACTGTACAAGGCCCCATGCCTGCTTATTACTAACACTAAATGCCATTTCCAGATACAGACACACCTTTCCTAATTTAGAGTCTTGAGAGAAGCACCTCAATTAAGGCTGGTCCACATGGGCCTAATATCTGCTGGTTCAACAGAATCTGGCCGATACTCGGCCTGTGCCTACAGCAGCCTGTCCGACAGAAGCCGGTCTAACGACCACCACCTTTTTATCAAATGGGCATGATGGAAAACCAGCATTCGATCTGCGCATGCAGCCAATGGCCCTGAGCGCAGTGGGGGATTGCTGTACTAACATCGCTTATGCTATGACAGTGTTCTGTCAGTTTTTTTTTTTGTTCTGCCCACTGGGTAGAACGATAAACTCCCTGCATGTACTAGGCATTACTTAGCAAATACAAAAGATAAGCATCATTACTCAGCAAGCACAAAAGATAAGCATTATTAACATTTGTATGCATTTACTGAAGATCCTCGGGAGTAAAAACAAATCCCAGTGACGTATCTGAGCCAATTTAGTCCTTAATAATATAGTGGTACAACTACAAGGCCCACGTTGGTTGAAAATCAGTAGTGGGATTGTTTTTACTTCTTTAGCTCATCAATAAATGTAGACGGCATGAACAGTCACCTAAATGACCCGATGTGGTCATCTCTATACACTAATGCAGAGGAGATATCCTTACTGTATACTTCGAGAGTGATAAGAGGAAAACAGCGGCACTAATTCAACAGTGACTACAAAGTTAAAAAAAAATAGCAGAAAAGTAGAGACAGACAAGTATGGCTGACTGCCGACGAATTTGGAAAACCTCAGTCCAACAAAAGTGACATTTCAGCCGTGAATTCTTTATTTTCATGGGGCCTCAAGCAAAGTGTATTCTCTGCTGTGGTTCCTAGCTTTTTTCCACACACTGTGCGGTTTTGGTTGTACTTACCCACTTCTGTAGAATTCTCAATAATATGATTTTAAAAAGTCTAACATGAAGAAAGGACCCCTTAAAAAAAGATGCCACGAGTGAACAGGAACTCCAGAATTCTGGAGACACAATTCGATGATTTAGCCCCCGTTCACGCCGGGGCGGCTTTGAAATCGCACTACTTTATTGTTTTTGCAAAGCCGCACATCAGTGGCATTTGCACTGCTGATTTCACTGTGACTTTCGACTTCATAAACAGAAGTATATGCAAGTGGCAAAGAAATCAGCAAAAAGTAGTGCAGGAACCATTTTCAAAGTCCCTGGGACATGAGTCGCAGCTATTACAATGGTTCCAGTACTGGTGTGCACAGGGGCTAAACGTTACAGGACAGCCGAAAATATCAATTTTCTTTTAGCCAGCCTAATTAACATCTTTATTTCAGCTAAGATCGAATGCAGGCACATTGCCATGCTTAAAGAGGAGCTCCAGGTTCCCCTCCAAAAATGTAAATTCAGCAGCTACACACCCTGTAGCTGCTTACTTTTAATATTAGGGCATTTACCTGTCCAATAATCCAGCAGTGTCCTCACCTGAGCCCATTTTTCAATCCACTATCAGGTGCCGACGCTGCCATCTTGACTAAGGGAATACAGTAGTGAAGCCTGGCTGCGCTTTGTGAAGGGGTGGCAAGTGAGCTGGAAGTGGGAGCGGGTACCCATGTTCCTTTTGGGTGGAGCTCTGCTTTAATCTTTCATCTCCTGGGATTTATATAGTTTAGGGCAGTGGTCCTGAACCCTGGCCTACAGGGCCCACTAACAGGCCAGATTTGCAAGATAACTGAAATACATCCCAGGTGATATCATTTGCTGCTCAGTGATTGCAGTACTCTAGTCTGCATCTCCCCAAGGTAATACTTAAAATCTGGCCTGTTAGTGGGCCCTGAGGACCGGAGTTGAGGACCATTGGTTTTGGGTATCAAAAGCAGATGCAAAGGGAGGTTACATTGAAAAATTCTCATTTATAAGATTACCATCTGTGATCGAGCATTGAAGGTCTTCAGTGGAGCTAATGATACAATTAAAGTGTATATAAGCCCCAAAATAAACTTTTCTAAATTGTAGTATGGAAATAGATAAAATAAAAAGATTTTAACAGTAGGTTTGTTTCCTGCATTCTCTGCCTGTGCTGCACTCCTTTCAGCTACATTGTTCCTAGCTAGATTGGTGAACTACAAAACAGCTCCAGTGCATTATGGAGAAGACAGGCGGGTTACAACACTAAATTTGGGAAATTAAGGGTGAGGTAATCATCTGCTCTTACTGAAGATAACTGCAGGTATAAGAGCACTGAACATAACTATGCCAAGGGTATGCAAAGAAACAAAAAAGTCTATATTTAAAAAGGGAATATTTTTGAACAGCCATTTTATGCTTTAAAAATGCCTTTATTGTATTTTTCACAATCCGGGTGAAGGTCTGTTTTAAGACCTGTCAGAGGCTAGGCTTATACAACTAATTGCTTTAGTATGCAAATAAGCAATTATTTGAAACATTCTGTAAGAAATAAAGCCAAGAACTACAGAAGGCAGCAATCTTGTATTACTGCAGAAAGACATACTGTACCCAATAAAACAAAGATTACTGCTGTAATAATAATCAAGGCAACCTGGAATGTAGTGATGCCATGATTAAAGTTCCATATGAATGCCATAAATGGACTTCATATTCTGAACAGATTTTCCTACTTCCCTTGTATAGTTTTTAAAATTAAAACTTCAGGATTCCCAAAACAATTTTGTCCAGACGTTCCTTTCTAGCCCAGCATTGTCAAGCTCTGAAGAAAGGGGCTCCTGTAAGCCCCAAGATGTGTGGCCTGTTTTTTTTAAATGACTACTAAGACAAAAACTATATGTCAATAAAACCTTTACACATCTTTACCTTACCTCACCAGCAGTCAAAAAATTGATTTTGTATGGAGTCGATCTTTAAAAGGAAACGATGTTACAAATGTTTTGTTAACCATTCGGCTTGATGAGTAATACACCAGATCTATATCAGGTTGCACTTCAGCTGCACTATGGGAACCATATCGCCACTATCTTTCCATTTGAAGGTTTTCTTTTTCTGTGATCTATCTGGTCACTTACTTTATGGATGTGTTGTTCGAATAGGTTTGCATTACTACCAGAAAACCTTTGTATATTTCCCTCCATTTTGGGGAGATCTGGAGTATTATTATGTTTAGGTGACTTTTATTTGTGGAAAAATGAATAAACATATTGAAATCTAATGTAACCCTGAACATAGGTGAACCTATCCTTTAAAGCGTTTGTTACCCCAACACTTAATATTCCTGATAAGGGTCTGCTGTACTATGTATTTGTATGGTAGTCGGTTAAAGGAGCACCCAAAATCAGCAATAAGAATCCCACTTGGATCAAAAGATCGTCATTTTATTGGTAGCAGAACATGTTAAAGCCAACGTGTTTCGGGGGAACAGAGACTCCCCCTTCTTCAGGACATAAATGTTGCTATTCGTATCTGCAACCGACAGCATAACAGTTATGCTGTCATATCAAAACGACAATCTTTTGATCCAAGTGGGATTCTTATTGCTGATTTTGGGCGCTCCTTTAACCGACTACCACTAGAAACTTTGGAAACTACCACTAGGCCGTATCTTAAGGTAGCAGCCTTACAAGGGTCCACTGCCTTTTTTCATCCAGTTGGGCCAGATTGATTGGGAGTTAATTTCCCCAAGTGACTCTCACCTACCACCCATCCACAGACCCTCTATTGAGCAGGTCAGTCCAGGGCAGCCATCAACTTTTCAAAAAAACTATGTATTTGTATGAGAACCTATCCTGTTCTCTTTGTATTGCTTCCTCTGTGTAAAATCCCTGTTCCTGCCAGCCCCTCGGTCTATTAAAAACTGACCACACCAGGCATGAGAGCACACTGGGGTCAGTTCTCTAGCTATGCTGGGAACTCCGTGTACTCTCCTCCAATGATCAGACCTATCCTGACATGCCCCCACTGCACAGCCAATCACTGGCAAGCACAGTGTTCTGCTGCTTCTCCTCCCCCTAGCTCTTATGCAGCTAAGAACAGAGGGAAACAAGGGAATGTAATCACTTTTAAAAAAGGTAAAAAAGAAAGAAAAAAGGTATTTATAATGTTTTTTTTAGATCTATACAAAAAGGTTTGCCTTTCATTAATATTTTAAACTGAATGGGTTGTTTTACAAGGTGATCGTTTACAAATCAGTTTAAGGGTAGTATGCCCCCAGGGACTAATGTTCGTTTTACAGGCTTCCCACAGTGCGGCTTAAGGATTTTTTTCCCTGCAGATGAAAATGCTACAAGATTGAATGTGTTAAAAAAGTATATCTAACCTCATATTTATTTCATGTCACAATAAACTTTTAACAAACTTAAGGGAATCAGAAACAGACTACCAAGTAAAAACATGCAGTTTGGCTTGTGATTAAACACTTAATTAGGACAAACATTATGTGTCCTCCGTACCTGAACCATCTGCAGTGACTGAGCTTGCATTAATCCCAGAGAGACCGAACAGTGGACATTCTCTGTCTGTGTTCACATGACCCCACTTGTGGCATTTAATACACCTCACGTTGCGAACCTGAGAAAATAAAAAAGTAATGTAGGGAATATAGCACAATTTAAAAACAAGAACATGATTTTTTTCCTCCCTTTCAAACTGCATCAAATTGACCCTGGCCCTCAGTTATTGGTGCCTGCCAACACTGCTGTCACCAGTCTTGTCCTGTGTTCCCAAACACTATCCTCCCTGAATTTCCTGGTTTTTGTACTTTACTATGTTGCTCTTATCAGTGTGTAACGTGTGTGAAATCCCCAACAAAACTGGATTTTTGTCTTACCGTAAAATCCTTTTCTCTGAAGTTCATTGGCAGACGCAGCTCCATATAATTCTTTACCATTGGGTTATGATGCCCCCTTCAGGAGTAGAACTCTAGGCAGGAAAAAGCTTTACCACGCCTATGGGGCCGTCCCTGCAGGCATACACCCACACACTCTGCTATAGCCTTCAGTTTCGTTGCAAGCAGGGTTTAGAGGAAAAACCCCAACCCACTCAAGATAGAGGGGTGGTTGCTGCGGGGAGAAGGGAGGGGTAGTAGAGGGGAGAAAAGGATTTTACGGTAAGACAAAAATCCAGTCTTCTCTATCGTTCATTGAAAGACGCAGCTCCATATAATTCTTGACCATTGGTCAAAGAATTACATGAGGGGTGGGAAAACAACGCAGAAAAAAGAACGTAAATCCCAACAAGGCTAAAACTTTAGCCAACCAGAAAATATAGAGCTCAACCAGGAACAGGAGCTCACCTGGACAAACATCCTCAAAGAGACTGTCTCTTTCAAATAGCAGCCTGCAAAACCTTGCGGCCAAAAGAAGCATCTGAGGATGCCAACGCATCTACTATATAACATTTAGTGAATGTGTGCACAGACGACCAAGTTGCCGCCTTGCAAACTTCTATCACTGTCACCTGATAGTGAAAGCACAAGAAGCACTCAACGCCCTCGTAGAATGCGCCTGCACAGGGAAAAGTGGAACATAACCTTTCAGTGAATAATGTCCATCGGGGCGAGGCCTAGTGCTAAACTATAACCTGCGCACGCTCAATGGCAAAGCTGGGAGACCTTAAGGATCTAGCATATCAAGTCCGAAACCCAGCTGGCTGTTGCTTGTAGTTCTCTCGGGAACAAAACTAACTAAAAAATAAACTCTTACAAAAAGGTTCCCAAAAAAACATAACTAAGACCGAAGTCCCAGCAGGGAACTAGGTCCTACAACTAAACTAGGCAGAAACAAACTGAAGACTATAGCAGAGTGTGTGGGTTTATGCCTGCAGGGACGGCCCCATAGGAGTGGTAAAGCTTTTTGCTGCCTAGTGTTCTACTCCTGTAGGGGGCAGCATAACTCCAATGGTCAAGAATTATAAGGAGCTGCGTCTGTCAATGAACGATAGAGAAATGCCAGTTTTTTTTGTACACTTTAAACTGTTATGAGATATAAAGACTCTTGGCGCTGGTGACAGGATCAAATATTTTGTCTAAAGTGCTAAAAGCAAAGGCCTCATTCACACAGTTGCTGAGGCCCATACACCATGATTGTGAAATTTGTTTATGTAGCTTGAATGGTGAGGTGATGGGTGCAGGTAATCCAGATAAGTCTATTGGGGAAATGGCGGCTGCACAGACACAGACACTCGTCCTAATTTGACAGGTGTGGATGAGCGGTCCCGAACGCAGACAGTATTTAAAGGATATTATGAAAGAGCTCTTCTACTTGCCTTAATTAGGCAGAGAATACAATGCAGAACACTGGGGTATGTACTAAGACCAGAAGAGGCCAGACCATGTTGCAAATGATACAACAAACAACTTGGATCACTCTGCCACACAGGGTTATTCTTGAAGCTGTCAAAAATGCACAAAAATTATGACTCTTACCTGTATGCCAAAGGGCTGGTCTCTGATGTTCATGTCATCTTTAGCATACCTGTAATACAAAAACAAATGCCTATCTGTAGAGAACAGTAAATAGTCTAACATTGATTAACAATTCGCAGTATAGTAAATGCTACATAGAGTAAGCAAATCTCTGAAAGGCAAAATTTTTACCAGTGCTCCCAATGCATGCTATGGTTTCTTGACCAGTTCAAACTTCACCACAGGATGTACAAGCCTGTGGGAGAAACCACAGCATGCAGAAGAGAAGGGGCAAGTAACAAATACAGATGTGCTCAACACCTGATACTGCTGGGGAGCAGGAAAGCAGTAGAGTTTGCAGACAAAAATAAGTTTACATGTTCTTTTACATAGTTAGCTTTATTTACAACAGACCCAACAGGGTCACGTAAAAAAAAAAAAAAAACAAAATGTATAAAATATATATATATATATATATATATATATATATATATATACACACACACACATACATATATATATTTATTGTGACAGGAAGTCAGGTAAATCTGTGGATGTAATCACAGACAGGAGATACATTTCCACTTGGTTTAGAAAATTCACCAATTACTATAGGGTGTCGGCTGCAAAGGTAGCCAGAACTGTCTAAGGAAGTTGAAAGGCCTTCAGCTGTTCGGAATGAGGAAGTTAAGGCCTCTATAATTTGTCCAAAGTAAGTCCTATGGATTGCTGCCTGACGCCATGTGGGCTGGGGAGAGGAGGACAGTCAGATGTGTGCCTCCCGACGCTGTGAGAGCCTGGGAGAAGGATTGCTGCCTCCTGACGCCGTGTGGGTAGCGGAGGACAATCAGATGGGTGCCCCCTGAAGCTGTGTGAGCATAGGAGGGGGAAGACCTCCTGGAGCGATGTGCGCTGAGGAGGGTAACAAGTGTGAAGACTACTCAAGGATCGTTTCTATGTGAAAAGAAACCAATGGACATTTCCTGTGTGAAGGGGAAATTAATTAAGACTGAAGACTACTCAAGGTGAGGTCTTGGACTATTTCTATGTGGAAAGAAATAAATGCACTGTTTGCTATGTGAAGAGACAAGCAAAGGAATGTGTTCTATGTGAAGAGAAAAGGGACATGTTAAATGGACATTTGTTGTGTGAAGAGAACAAACATGGACTATTGAGAGTCTGCTGTATGATCAGTCAACTCTGCCCAACTGTAGGTTGGGGACAGACTTCTTTAGGTAGGTTCCTGTGTGTGAGAAGGTAGCCGCCCACAGTGGCAAGGATTTATTTTGTGTTTTATTTTTATTTTGCTGTTTTTGAGGCTTGCACTTGTGTGAAGTAAATTGCAAGAATAAACCAAACTGTTGTTTGCAACCACTTCTCGGCTATCTCCCTGTGTAACGAACCCCCCCCCCCCCCAAAGGGGTCATCCACGCCTGCCACCGAGCTAATCTCCCACAATATATATATGTATATACACATATATATCACACATACACACACGTGGTTATTGTTGACCTGAAAATGCAAGCTGCCTGGCTGTCCCTCGTTTCAATTCTTTTCTGGGCCACAAAGAACAAGCATGAACAAGTCCTAATCTGCATACTTATTGGCCACTAACTCATAAAATAAAAGAGGGGGCAGAAATAGCAACCTTATTTTCTTTTTATCCATAATGACCCTTAAAAAAAATGAACGCAATCAAGGTTAGGTAACTCAAATGATATTAAAGAGATTGTGTTCTTTCCAAAGTGTGTTTAAAGCACTGTAACTTTCTAAATGTAAATCATCCTAAAAAAAAGTAAAATAGAACTGAAAAGAATTGAGCTTTGATTAGCTGCAAAGGCTCCCATAAAAGGAAAACCACAACTACCACTACTTTAGTAAATTTAAAGGATAAGAGCACTTTAATCAGTTTTCTGCATAGGTCTTCCTCCTGGCCTCATTATGCAAACCCTCAACAAAACCTTATAACTCCCTTGCTGATCATCAAGCTTCAGCCTGCCCAGAGAGGTGCATCTTGTGCTCTAGTCTGACTGAAGTCACAGAACAGACCAGGTAATACCCGGAAACATCCATGGAGAAGAATAATCTACAGTGCCAGGTGAAGTCTTACTCTATGGCTCTGTGATTCACATTTAACACAGCCTGCATCAGATCTGTCTGGCTGCATGGCCTGACATTTGAAGATTGGCAAGAGAGTGTTAAATGGTGTTCTATGGGAGGAGTGCTGGTTAGTAAGGTCAGAGGGAAAACATTTGCGCCAATTTGATTGGAAAGAAATTTCGAAACGTCTTGGCCGGCTTTCTGATCCAGAACAAGTATGCATCCAACAAAATCAACCTACTGATCCAAATTCTTGTTCTATACTAATGAGTCAAAGAACTAAAATCAAATTTAGCAGCCATGCAACAAGCATTTCTTGGAGAAGAGGTCAGGGATTGCATATTGTATATTCCTCACAACAAAGGTTCCATTCCTCAAATGCGACTTGTCTCACTGAAATGACAACCTTCTGCATTTAAAACTCTCAATAATACGAATATAGAATATACAAGATTAGAACTTCTAACTTTTTTCAGAATTTTCAACAGTACAGCTTCTGTGTAGTGGACACCTTGTTGGTTTTGTGTGCAGAAAAATGTTGTTAAATTAAAACCAGATGAAATCTTCCTTACTTTTCACGAGGGGCCATCTTCTGCCATTCAAATTTGTATTCAGTTGCCTCTCCTTCCTGCAAAAGGAGGAAAGAGAAAAAAAAAAATGACACTGAAATGCATTACTAATAAAGTGAAAACAAGCCAAAAATGTTAAAGGGTAACTCCCCCCTTCAGAGTATGTTACACCCATTTACAGGGTGTAACAGAGGCAAGCTGACCTGCCCCACCTCCAAAAACATGCGGGGGTTCTTTTCTCCAGGGGTAACTGTCATTTTTAAATTTTGTGAATCTGTGCAAAGATCTGTTAGCAGAGTCAGCAGAAGCCTGTGCATTGCACCAGCACTAATCATTGCACTGATTGCGGTTGCAATGTTTTAGGGTCCTTTCACACGGGCGTTCCGTATGGCCGTTTTTCCTCCCATCCGTTTGCGGATGAAAAACGTCTGCAAGTCCATGGGTTTGCAGACTTTAGCGGATGACCATCCGCTGACATCCATTTTGCGTCTATTCCGTTCAGTTCCGTTTTTTGAGACGGAAGAGAACCCTATTTTCCTTCCATTTAAAAAACGGACGCAAAATCAGATGTTATCCGCTAACGTCCGCAATCCCATAGACATACATTACGTCCGTTTTTTTCATTCGCAAACAGATGGATGAAAAACGGACATACGGAACAAACCCTACAGTGCATCCGTGTCCGTAAAGAAAAAAAAAAAAAAAAAAAAAAAGTAAGGGTCCTTTCACACGGTACGGTCCGTTTTTTCCCCCCGCTCAGGCACTTTTTTTTTTTTTTTTTTTTTTTTAAACTGACACGGATGACACTTTTGTAGGGTCCGTTCCGTATGTCCGTTTTTCATCCATCCGTTTGCAAATGTAAAACGGACATAATGCATGTCTATGGGATTGCGGACGTTAGCGGATGAAATCCGCTGACATCCGTTTTTGCGTCCGTTCCGTTTTTTTAAAGGGAAGAAAAATAGGGTTCTCTTCCGTCTCAAAAAACTGAACTGAACGGAATAGACGCAAAACGGATGGTCATCCGCTAACGTCTGCAATCCCATAGACATGCATTATGTCCGTTTTTCATCCGCAAACGGATGGGAGGAAAAAAGGACATACAGAACGCCCGTGTGAAAAGACCCTAAAACATTGCAACCGCAATCAGTGCAATGATTAGTGCTGGTGCAATGCACAGGCTCCTGCTGACTCTGCTCACAGATCTTTGCACAGCTTCACAAAATTTTTCATCCGTGTGAAAGGACCCCAATGAATGTGCTTTTTTTTTCTGCAAACATTGGTAAAAAAAAAAAAAATTTCGCAAAAGGCGGACGTAGCCTTCAAGGCCTAAATTCATTGCTTTCCCTGTTTTATTTTACAAATTCTGGTAATGAAATACATTGGTATTTTCTGATACCTCCTTTGTCTTTTTTTTTTTTTTTTATACATGTTTAGTTTGCTGGGTGACTCCATCCACTTTTTTTTCCAGTGGTCTGTAGTCACTGTGACCTCCTATACTTATGAAAATGCCTGCAGGAGGACATGGACTGCTTATCATTGCAAAGCAGCTCTTTTAGGAGAAGCAAAGCATGCTGAGCATAGTTCAAACTGACCCGGTCAGGTCCATAAAAGGTGTAAAAACTCACAACTTACATTGTCTGCAAGTACTCAGATAAATCATGTTCCCAGATGAGGTCCTGTACTGTACTCAAGGCCTTGACTTCTCTCAAAGCAGAGATTAAACTCAAATGCTATCAGAGCTAAACTGCAACCCTTGAAATTCAACTGTCAAAATCTCTACGAAGTCAAGACCATGTATACTGCCTGTGTCTAGCAACTTCCCCGGGAGAAAAACAAAGCAAAAATTGATTCCAAGACAATGGCAAGCACCACATGCTGCCAACATTACAGCAGCAACCTAGCCATACAATGATCAAAATTTGGCTGGTCCAGCAGGGACCAGGAGAATTTTGATGAACGCGTGGTCTCCCTTGCTTGACAGAAATCAATTATTTATTGACTTCTATCAAAGGGACATGTTGGAAATGTTTTGGACAATCAGTGCTGCAGCCAATCAGCTGCAGGGTCTCATGTCAGATTACAGTGTCCTGGCGGGGAGATTCCTCCATAAACCTTACGGATCCACGTAAACGAAAAAAAAAAAAAGCCAGCCTAATATGTGGATTTTACAGGTTAGCTAAAATCATATAAGAGAGCAGAAACAGAATTTACAAAACACATGGAAAAAAATAACGACACAAATAGCTAAATTTCCATTAGCACCTAAAGTGGAAAAAAATTAAATGGGTGCTATAAGAAACAGAGATGAGCTGTCTATTATACCAAGTCATAGCAGACCTTCCGTACATTCTGTATTCCAACAGTGACACCAAGAGGTTATTGTAAAGATTTACAACCCATTGACACCTGGTCCTCCACCATGAGTACGTTATACAGGAACAGGGCAACATTACCTCACTATATGTTGGAGTTTTGTAAGAATGTGTTTTCTAAGGTAATGTTTGAAGCTCAACTTTACAATTTTTTCCTGATTTAAAAAACTAATATTTGCTACAATGAACGAACTGCTTTGGGTAAAAAGCACCATAACATGCCTGATCATGCCTGCCTTAGGACAAAAATCCCTTTAAAACGGCGGCATTGGACTTCTGAGATACAGAGAAAACAGACAAGCCCATTACCAGGCCAGTTGGGGTATACCTAAAATAATGCAAAAACAGAATTAAAAAAAAAAAAAAAAAAATTTATATATATATATATATATATATATATATATATATATATATATATATATATATATATATATATATATATATATATATATATATATATATATATATATATATATATATATCCATAAATTGTATAGTATTATTATTCATAATAATAATAATAATAATAATAATAAATTATTTGGGGTCTAGCGGGGTTGGAAGGGAGATCATTCTCTCAAAATAGATGCCAACAGGCTTTCAGTGCCTATAATTCCACTGTTACTTTATACAATGTTTTTATTTTCCATTATAGGTTTACTTTAGTTATATCTATAAAACCAGAGACACAAATAACCCAAATGTCTTTTTATGAGATAAATACCAAATTTCTGTCCATAAAATGCAGAACAAAGACACACTGTAATAGTCTCATTTATTAAAGTGTTTTAAAGGCTCAAGATTTTTTTTTTTTACCATTCTGCGTTGTGTGTGCAAGGCCACAGAGCGCAATACTCATCTGAGCTCCCTCTTAATCCAACAATGTGCACGAGAGCCGAGCCTCATTCCTCACTGGCTGAGACAGCAGTGGGGGTCATTGCCTTCTGCTACGGTCAATCATAGCCAATAAGGAGAGAGAGAGAGAGAGAGAGAGAGAGAGGGAGATGGGGCCAAGCTGCAGCTCTGTGTGTATCTATAGATGCATAGAGCATGGCTTGGGAGCAAGCACGTACCAGTGCCCCCAGAGCAAGAGGCTTGCTATTGGGGGCATGGGCTAAAGAGGGGGAGACAAAGTGCCGACAGGTCACACCAAAAGAGGAAGAATCGAGGCTGCTCTGTGCAAAACCACTGCACAAAGCAGGTAAGTATAGCATGTTGTTTTTTTTTTTTTTTTTTTTTTTTTTTTTTTTTTTTTAATATTGAACCTTCAAATTCGATTTAAGGCCAAAACAATTGCTGTGATGGAATGTAGCTTTTCTGAAAATAAATGTTAATAGAGGTGTTTACAATTAGCAACTATTCATATTCTTGCTAGTGAACTTTTTTACCCCATATTGGTATTTACATTCCCTGAATTTCCTTTCATACCACGCTCTTTACCAGTTAATAAAATGGTGTTGGCCCCCATTCAGACTGTACACCCTCTGCACTTCCAGTGTTCCTCCTCCTTTTTTCACTCTTGCCTCCTTTCTTTTCACGCAGTTCCATATCATCTTGCCACTCTTGCGTATTTTTGTGATCGTTGTCCTCTTGGAAGTCTGAGTGCTATATCAACTAATACTGGTTTATTATAGAACCACCTGTGATCATTCTTCTCCTTGTACATGTATACTACTGTTAGGATGTCAACGGTTGCTATTTTTTCTGTTCATATTTAAACGGTCAACATTTGACGATCCAATAGATGTCCCTCATATATGTTTATTCTTGTCCTAAGAGTTTGTGGACCATGTCTATATCTTACCTCCTATACTTTATGTCCTTGGTTATACCTGTAATATTCTCTTTAAAAATAATAAAAATATATTCAACCATAAAGACGTTTCCAAGAAGTACAGTAAGCACTATTGTACGTTATCTGCTTTGCTTACCTCTTTTATTTCTTTATTGATGACCCACAGGGAGATGGGAAGACACAAGAAAACAAGAAAAAAACAAATTAGAATTTAAGAAGACAAAAAAAAAAAAAAAAAAAAAAAGTTATTGCACACATTTCACCCTTATCAATTTTCAGGATTAAAATAAAAAATACATTCAAATTAGAGCTGCACGATTCTGGATAAAAAATGAGAATCACGATTTTTTTTTTTTGCTTAGAATAAATTAGGCTAACTTTACGGTTTAGTTTTTTTTTTTAAATTCATTAAAAAAAAAAAGAGTATTTTTTTTACAAAACTGTGTTTGAAAGACTTCTGCAGTGTGACATAAAAGATTGCAACGATCGCCATTTTATTCTCTAGGGTTTCTGCTAAAAAAATATATATATATATATATATATAATAATATTTGGGGGTTCTAAGTAATTTTCTAGCAAAAAAATACTGATTTTAACTTGTAAGCAACAAGTGGCAGAAAAAGGGTTCATCTTTAAGTGCCGGTTCACATTAGAGCGATCAGAGATCGCATGCAATTTGGAGCGCACTGCTCCTATAATTACATGCGATCTCTGTGCGGTGCAAATTCCGCCAATACAGTTTGTATGGCTGAATTCGCACCGCAATCGCACTAAAAGATGCACAGGACCCTTTTTTTGGTCCGCAGCAGAATCGGATCGCATGGTGGTTCACACTAGTGCAATCCGATTCTGTGCGAACTTACAGATTGCACTGCGATATGCGATCTTATCTGGGGGGTGTCGTTAATTTTTAATTGACACCCCCAGTGTATCGCATATGGCAGTGTGAACTGCCAGGGGTGTGGATGCAATTCGGGAACACGCTGTATATTCGCAGCGTTCCCGCAACACACAAATGTGAACCGGCACTAAGAGGTTAAGCTGCCCTCCTTTACAGACGAAGGTTCATCCCTTTGATCTAAAAGAAGCAAATGATACATTGGAAAACAATGTGTTTATAGTTATCTAGCAGCCTTTACAATTTTGATAAACATTTGCTGGAGGCCCTTTTTTTTTTTTTTTTTTTTTTTTTTTTGACAGCGGTGAGTGAGCAGACAACAGTTCAGTAAGAATCAAGGAAATGCCATTTTAAGATTGTGAGGGGGGTGAATCGAGATCGTGTTTTTTTTAATGATTAATTGTGCAGCTATAATTCAAATTAAATGATACATTACCTAATGTAACATGTGGCTTATTTTAATTTTTACTGTGTGATCACTTATTGCACATTAACTTTTTCCCCCCTGATTGTTCATGGTAAGGCATATAAAGGAGAGTTTTCTGGCTACTACATGTAACTGCAGGCATGTTTTAAAGTTTGGTTGACTAGTTCACTTAAAGAGGAAGTAAACCCTCCTCTGTCACTTTTACCTATAGGTAAGCCTATAATAAGGCTTACCTATAGGTACTGTAAATATCTCCTAAACATGTACCGCTTAGGAGATATTTACCTTACATGCAGCCAGTGACATCACTGGCGCATGAGTTCTGAAGGAACGGCCGCTGGTGCCGTTTCTTCAGAGCCCCTTGCCGTGACTGTCGGCTCCCGGGCGTGTGCGCGGGAGTGACTTCACCGCGGCTCTGGCCAATCAGATGGCCGGATGCCGCGATCCCAGAAGACGGGCGACTGCTGGACATGTCGCCCGTCATACAGGCAAGCGGGCGGCACAGCGGGGGCTCATTCTAAGGCAAGTATTTCATAATGAGCGATGCATACTAGCTAATTATGTGTTTCTCTTACAGGTTGCAAAAAAAAAAAAAAAAAGTTGTATGGGTTTACAACCTCTTTAACCACTTAAGCCCCGGAAGATTTTACCCCCATTCCGACCAGGGGGTATTTTGCGATTCGGCACTGCGTGACTTTAACAGACAATTGCGCGGTCGTGCGACGCTGTACCTAAACAAATTTGGCGTCCTTTTTTTCCCCACAAACAGAGCTTTCTTTTGGTGGCATTTGATCACCTGTGCGATTTTTTTGATCACGCGCTATAAACAAAAAAAGAGCGTCAATTTTGCAAAAATAGCAATATTTTTCACATTTTTTTATATGAAATTTCCCCACAAAAAAAAATGTAAAAATCAAAATTTTTTAACATTTTCGGCCAATTTGTTTTATGCTACCTATGTTTGGTAAAAAAATCGCAAAAATCGTATTTTGATTGGTTTGCGCAAAAGTTATCGCGTTTACTAACAAAAGGGAATGATTTTTGTCATTTTTGTTGTTTTTTTTTTTTAACGCGTAATGGCGGCGATCTGCGATTTTTTTGCGGTACTGCGACATTGGGGCGGACAGATCGGACCCTTGACTGACATTTGTGACACTTTTGGGGTTACCAGTGACATTTCTACAGTTATCAGTGCTATATATATGCACTGTTACTGTAAAAATACACTGGTAGTGAAGGGGTTAACTTTATTTGGGAGGGAGGGGCTGTGTGTATCCCTAGGGGCGTGCTTCCTACTGTCATTGGCTGTGGCTTGAGCTGTAAGGACACTGATCAACGGATCTACATACTAGATCCGTGTGATCAGTGTCTTTACAGCGAGTAGAATGACAGGTGGCTTGTTTACACAAGCTGCCTGACATTCTCCCTCTCCCCCGCCGATCGCCGAGTGACCGGCGGACATCGGGTCCGCTGGTCACACGCGCGCGCGGGGGGGGTCTGGGGGGGTCCGTGACCACGCGGGAGCGCGCCTCCGGCGGCGCGCGCTCGCTCCCTAGACCCTCACAAGCTAGTGACGCAGCCCTACGTCACTTTGCCTGTGAGGGGCTGACTGCCGACGTAGATTGGCGTTAGGCAGTCGGCAAGTGGTTAAGAGGGTACAAAATACAAAACCTATTGGGCATACCCAGGCTTAAGATAAACAGAAAGGCAGGAAAAAAAAAAAAAAAACACAATGACAAAACTATACACTTGCCAACCAAGTTTTTTTGCGTTTTTAAAAAGACTGGTATGTAGACATTGTTATGCACAGTGTGACCTTCATAACCTGGTGGTGGCCAGAGAACACATTGGGAGCACTTTCTTTGAGTGTGGATTTAATAAAACTGGAGCGTGCAAAATCTGATGCAGCTCTGCTTAGAAACCAATCCGCTTCCAGGTTATTTTGTCAAAGCTTAAATTGAACAAGCTGAAGTTAGACGCTGATTGGCTACCATGCACAGCTGCACCAGATTTCGAACTCTCCAGTTTTAGTAAATCAACCCCACAGTGTTTTTAACTTTTTGGGAAAACGTTGGAGAAGGCGGCGGAGTCATCCGGATGATAAATGCCTTTACAGCAAAGAAGCATTCATTATATAAAAATGGCAATAGCAACACACATATTTATTTGTATATCATGTTTAGGTAATTTGCACAAATACATTTTTAAATATTTTTAGGTTTTACATAGAGTGCTGTTTATTTATGGATATAGATCTTTGTTGTTTTATCTAGTACAAATGCTTTACATGTTTTTGGTGTTAATTTTAGGTACCTGTTTACCAGATAATGCATAGGTGGGAAACTAACAATTCATATTTTCCTAAATATAAAAACAGAATGCATTCAAAATGCAACTTGAAAATTCTACAGAATTTATTTAAAGAATTTGGTTTAAAATAATCGGTCATTTTTAACAGAGCGACAATCATCAATAATTTACCTTTTTCAGCTCCTGGTGGTGCTTCATACATGAAATTCAACCCACTCTTTACCTTTTCATCACCCAAAAGTAATCTGTTGAGATGGAAAATAAAGAGCATTTTTAGATGAAGTTTTGGACCCCAAAGTGGGTGTTATTAGGGACCTGGCTTTTCTGAAACTCAGCAACGTGCAGATCCTTGAGCCTTTCAGGTCCACCGACCCAAAAAATCAATGATGTGCAAACTGCAGTGATCAAAAAATCACCTAATAGACTTCAGTTTACCATGAAAAGGATTACTGCATTTTCTTCTGTGATAACAATTAAATCATCCCACTTTTTCCACTTGTGTACTAAAAGAAATAGTACCTCGCTGGCAGATGACTAAAAAAGAGAGTATCGATAGAACATCAATGCCAGCGCCAAAAAAATCCAAACTGTTTCAATATCTCAAATCAAAAGCAGAGTTTTTGTTTCAAACACTACCAAATGAATATGAAGGCACGCTGCCACGAGAAGCCACCTCTGTGAAGTGCGGCTTTAACTCCAAATTGTAAGAGTTCCCAACTACAGGATTTATAGAATACATTAATGTGAGAGCTGCCTTACCCAGAGGCGGCCCGCTCCTCAATGTTGTGCTTCCAGGAAGCCCTGCACTCACCTTATACTCGGTTATACAGCCATTTTTGAACAAGCACACAATAGTTTTTTATTCAAACAGTGCCATCAGATAAAGGTGATCTTAAATAAGGCAATGTAAGCTAAGACAATGTATGAGCTTCCTTGGGGGTGGGTGGGGGGGTGCAGCACATGTGACTTATACAATATGGACACTACTGTGGGCAGCAAACTAAAGCCCCGTGCACACACGTACTGAATGTGGGCCGAACGATCGGCCGTCTTTTGTCCGGTGCTGTCCTGTCGGTTGAAAAGTGCTAAAGACTGCACACAAATTTTGTCGGCCAACAACAGCCGACTGCAGAAGTGATATCATGTGATGGTTAACTTTCCGTGTGTTTTTTCTTCTCTGAGCATGCCCAGTCTTGCTCATCTGCTGTTTGTCGGCCGAATTCTGTACTGACTGGCGAACAATCGGCCGTTCTTGTGTTGGCCAACAAAAATGTTAATGCCTGCACACCAGATTCTGTTCGGCCGAAAAGTCGTAGTCGGTTGTCGGAAGTTTCATACTAACAAGCCGACAAATCGGCAGATCAGTCGGTGGCCGAATATTTACGGCCGACAATCGCTACGGGCCTTAAGTGTAGCATTAGGTGAATAAGAGGCAAGCTATGTAAGCAGCATCAAAGGGTTAGGAGCATTATAATATGTGGGTCTTGCGCTTCACGTGGGTCTGATCGTCCAGATCTTGGAAGTTCAGCCTAAAACTAAAATCTCTAAATCTACTGGAAGCCAGTCTAAGCCTATTCTATCTACACTGTAAAGCAAAAATCACTATAAATATCTTTTCTGAAGCCACTCAGGTCCGATCTCCAGCGGTGGAAGATCTGTGCAGGAGACAGCCGACAATGACTGTGAAATGCCAGGGAAGTGATGTCACCCCTAGACTTACTATGGGGCTTCGGTTGTCTCTGCCTCTCCTGCACCCGCCTACACAGAGAAGTCCACACTGACAGTTCAGCCTGGGACCAGAGCGGCTTTAGAAAAGGTGTTTATAGCAATTTTTGCTTTACTGAGCTAAACAAGTTAGTCTTAGAATTGTGGCTGTGAGTAGAATTGAGATTTTAGTTTTAGGCTTAATGGACGATCGCAGCCAAGTAAAGTGGAAGACCCACATGTTATGAGGCCAATAACCCTTTATTCTGTGAGTTGCTATTTACTCACCTATTGCGAGTGCGACACCAAGAGCCCATTCACACTAGCGCGACTTGTGAGGCGACTTGTGTGCCCTCAAGTCGCTTGACATAAAAGCAATGTTAATCAATCAGTGCCGTCTTAATTTGCACTACTGAAGTCGCTCCGACTTCAGAAAAGGGTCCTGTACTACTTTGAGGCAACTTGTGATCCGACTTGTCCCATATACTTCAATGGGAGCCGCCTCCTTATCTTAAATTGAAGCGACTCGTGATCCGACTTTCCATAAAAATGGTCCTGAACAAGAAAAAAAGAGCATTTTTCTTATAATTTTTAGTAGCACATGAATATGGCTTCTCTACACCTGGCCATTTTTCTTGCAGGCATTTATCGGGCATTTTTGGAGGCAGGCATGACTTTTTTTGGATTTAGTGTCGGGGGGGTCTAAAAAGTGTACCTGTGAAGTTTCAGCTCTGTAGCATGTCCAGAACCAGAAAAAAAGAGCATTTTTCTTATAATATATATTAATAAATGCCAGCAATAAAAGATTATTATATAATTATAAGAAAAATGCTCTTTTTTTCTGGTTCTGGACATGCTACAGTGATGAAACTTCACAGGGACACTTTTTAGACCCCCCAGACACTATCCAAAAAACATCATATTCTGATTGGCCAAATACAAAGTCGTACAAAGTCGTCTATCATATAAGTCGCGTAAAAAAATTCACAAGTCGCGCTGAAGTCGCGCTAAAAGTCGCCCCTTATGAGGCAACTTCGAGGTCGCGGCAGTGTGAACCGGCACTTAGTCTGCTGCCCCTGGTGGTGTCTCCTTTGTATTACAGTCACAGGTGTTGTAAATCCCTCCCCCCCCCCCCAATGGAAGCTCATCCTGTTCTGCAAAGAACCATCCCCGGAAGCTGACCCCTGAATGACGTTATTACATGTATATGCCTGATATGACCACATTGTCCTGTAAGTTTCCAATTGCTGTGTGAATAAATTTGATTTTATACTGCTACACACAGATGTGCCCTCTGCTGTCCTTATCTAATACCATAGAGAATCTTAAGTCCCTTGAGAGGTGCTGGACTACAGTGTTATGGAATCAGTCCACCACCTCACCCGGACCCCACCAAGCTATCTCCCTGTGTTGGTCACATACACCTCTATACCATATCTCTCCACATACATTTATTCCCAAACAAAAGTGGTGTCAAGCACCTGTCTGTACTTTGTAGTGGAGCTGTGTAAATCTCAGGACTGGAAGGACAGACACACAAATTATTTGGCATGTAAAACAGTTTCCATATATGTATTTAACTTTTTACTTGTCTATTTGCATGGAGTTCGGCTTTAAAAAGGTACAGTTATCTTTTAGGATAACCTGTGGATTCATGCAAATCATACATAGTTTCCTTGTGGACATCCACCCATCATCCTCTTTTGCAGTACAGATACATGTAAATACTAAGCCAGGTTTCCAGCATGTGCATTCATTTGCTTTTACAAATACAATATGTGAAAACCATGACTTCTATTAGGCAAGGCCTTAGAAATGACCAGCGAATATAATCATTGGAACATACCGATTGTTATAAGACTCTTGTTCTTTTAGGTATTGCTGCATTAAATCATCTTGCTTTTTCGTATCATAAGATATTTTCTGTTCTGCCATCCATACCTAGGACAAAAAAACATTTATAAATGTTAAGAAATGCACTAAAAATCAAAACCAGACAAATTAGGCCCAAATCACAAACCTTTATACAAAGAAAAGGATCTTTATTTTAGCCATGTGGCTGTAATGTTTAAACCCATTGGATGCAGCTGAAAAGAATGGCGACATTTTTGAAAATATGAATCCCTTTGAAAATTAAACCGATTGCTGTCCTGTTTCTCAAAATTGTAGGAGAGAAATAGATAGGCAGCTTTTTCTTCAAAATACTAAGTTACTGGCTGTGATGCCGATACAATTTCTTTACTATTTTTGGATCAAAAATCCTTGTTTGCATACTTGTCGTGGGCCGGTGACTTAAGAGGAGGTACAGCCTCCTGTCAAAAAAATAAAAGTCAGTAGCTACAAAAAACTGTAGCTGCTGACTTTTAAAAAAACAGCAACTTACCTGTCCCACGGTCCAGCGGTGCACTCAGCCCAGCCGTCTTCATCATGTGTCCTCCCTCGGTGGCGCGGGCATCTTCGCAGCTGGGTGCCCACTGTGCATGTGCGAGTCGCGCTGCGCATTGTGAATGGTGGATGCAGTCTTCTGGACTGAGAAGAGTCATCAGAGGAGCTCCACATCGACCTCCAGAACAGGACACCATCAGACAGGTACCCCTACTCTATCGGCACGAGTGTTACCCCGTGGACCTAGGACCCTTACTGCCCACCGGTACGGTCAGGACCCCATTAGGCTCCAACCACCCTCCCCAGGAACCCCAACTCACGGGACCTACCTAAAGACCACGCAGGACGTGTACATTAAGGCCCGGAGGAGGACACTGGGAGCCACTCATCGGACCACCACATATACCCGCTCTATACCCCTGTGTGGGGTGGGTACTTCTGGTGAGTGCTCTATTCACTAGAGGGGTCACCAAGTACCTCACTGCCCACCACGGGGTCACCCATCACAGGTGTATACTAGAAGCTTAGCACTGGATGTCTCTTTTTGGACTTTTTCCAATCACTTATATGCATTTATTTCTATTATTGCCACATCACCTTCTTAGGTTTATATAGACTATATGGTCATATCTGGACATTTTCTGGATCACTATTTATTTATCTATTTATTCACTAATATTTATTTGGCACTAAAACCTATGCACAGCACTTTTATTTAGTGGGAACTGCAATTGTGTAATTGTGTTTTGTTTTTGTTTTCTCATTTTGTTTTCTCATTTAGTTACCAGTGCACGCGGCACTTTAACCACTTGCCGACGTCGGCGGTCAGCCCCTCACAGGCAAAGTGACGTAGGGCTACGTCACTAGCTTGTGAGGGTCTAGGGAGCGAGCGCGCGCCGCCGGAGGCGCGCTCTGGCTCCCGCGTGGTCACGGACCCCCCCGCGCGTGTGACCGGCGGACCCGGCGGGGGAGAGGGAGAAAGTCAGGCGGCTTGTGTAAACAAGCTGCCTGTCATTCTCCCCTGTGTATGAAGGATGATCATACGGTTCTACTATGTAGAACCGTTGATCACTCTTCATACATCTGAAGCCACAGCCAATCACAGTAGAAAGCACGCCCCTAGGGACACACATAGCCTCTCCCTTTAAAAAAAAAAAGTTAACCCCTTCACTGCCAGTGTATTTTTACAGTAACAGTGCATATGTATAGCACTGATTACTGTAGAAATGTCACTGGTAACCCCAAAAGTGGCAAAAATGTCAGTCAAGGGTCCGATCTGTCCGCCGCAATGTCGCAGTACCGCAAAAAAACAAAAAAACAAAAAAAAAAAAAAAAAAAAAAAAAAATCGCAGATCGCCGCCATTACGCGTTAAAAAAAAAAAAACACCAAAAATGACAAAAATCTTTCCCTTTGTTAGTAAACGCGATAACTTCTGCGCAAACCAATCAAAATACGCTTTTTGCGATTTTTTTTACCAAACATAGGTAGCATAAAACAAATTGGCCGAAAATGTTAAAAAATTTTGATTTTTACTTTTTTTGGGGGGGAATTTCATATAAAAAAAATGTGAAAAATATTGCTATTTTTGCAAAATTTACGCTCTTTTTTTGTTTATAGCGCGTGATGGAAAAAAAAAAAAAAAAAAAAAAAAAAAAAAAAAAAAATCGCACAGGTGATCAAATAAAACCAAAAGAAAGCTCTGTTTGTGGGAAAAAAAAGGACGCCAAATTAATTTAGATACAGTGTCGCACGACCGCGCAATTGTCCGTTAAAGTCACGCAGTGCCGAATCGCAAAATACCCCCTGGTCAGGAAGGGGGTAAAATCTTCCGGGGCTTAAGTGGTTAAACTATTGGCACCTATATACATATTCACACTTTACGTTTTTTACATATATTTATATACCACCAAATATACATTTTATATCCATTTGTATCTCACTACACCAACGACACCACCTAGTGGTTGTACTTGCATTAGTCACTTTATATATGCACTATCTTCCTTTCTCTTTTGAGAGTGCAATATATTCATTTAGTACACTAGCACATTAAACATTCACTCTTTTAGGCAGCGCCATTCCCCTACTCTTCTTCAAAGTTTTTGGACTATATTTTAGGGAGGCTGCAGCCTAAACACCTTTTGACACACATTTTACCCAAACGTACCACAAGCGTGGAGTTTTTTACATATTTATAGCTATGTAAAACATTAAAAAAGTGCCTATAGTGTTTAAAATCCAGTAATACACTGTCTCACCCTGCTCTGCACATGCTCAGCTTCTCTCCATTTTTAGGCAATGCTGAGTTTGTAGAGGCCGATCTGCTGACAGCCTTCAAGAGGAATTAAAGCAAAGTTCCAGCCAGTACAAAAAAAAATTAAAAGTCAGTAAGTATTCATAGCTACTAACTGTTAATACGAGGACACTTAACTGTCGGCACCCAAGCTGATTCGCCCATCGGCTTCGGGTACAGGCGCCAGCATTGCAACTAAGGGAAACCGGCAGTGAAGCCTTCAGGCTTCACAGTCAGTTTCAAACTGCGCATGTGTGAGTCGTGCTGCGCTTGCTGAGTGGTCTTGTCGTCCTTTGGGACACACACACACCTCACATATATGTGGGGTACATAGGAAGTGAAGAACAATAGAAAAAAAAAGGTAAAACAAACACAGGGAAAAAAAAAAGTTAGCCAATACGTTTTTAAGATGCATTGATTACCTAGATGGCGAAAAGTCTTATATGTGGGCGGAACTCCGCTTTAATCCCTCCTATCCTTTACAGCTAAGGAAGATGCTTCTGTTTGAACTGCAAATGCCATGGTGCTGCACATGTGATCAGTTATGACTCCAGCCATTTGATGGTTTGACAGTTTATTTAGGGACACAATCAAATCAAACTGTTTAACTCTTTTATCTCTATTGCCAGACACAATTAAAATATTTAAAAAAAAAATGAATAACTGTAAAAAAAAAAAAAAAAAAAAAGTATAATATTTTACTGTTTTGTCCATTTGACATCCTTTAAAGTGAAACTAAACCGTTCTATGGTTTTCAGCCAGGGAAGCTGCCATTTTGGCCTCTGTTTAATGTTCAACTGCTATGATGCTGCACGTGTGATCAGTAATGACACCAGCCATTGGAAGGTTTGACAGTCTAGTTGAGAGTATCAGCAAATGTGCCAAGAATGTAACTGTTTTTTTTAGAACTGTTAAATTGATGGGTTTACTGCCACTTTAATAAAGGAAACAGAGTGTGTTTTTTTTTATTTTATTAAAACAATGAGCAAAATAATTGATTTAGGTATGCCAGTTAGCCTTAGGCCCCTTTCACACGTGGAGTCCGTTCAGATCCGCCTGTCAGTTTTTTTGGCGGATCTGAACGGACACCCCATGCATCCCTAAGGGGCATCGGATGTCAGCGGAGACATGTCCGCTGACATCCGATCCGACCCGTCAAAACCGGACAGATGGAAACCCTATTTTCCATCCGGATCGGATGAGAATGGACAGATGGTCCGTTCCCATCCGATTCCCCCATAGAGATGAATGGGAACCTGACAGCTGTGTCTCCACACACAAAACAGAGAACAACTGTCATCCTCCTGCTCAGCGGGGGATCGGCGGATCGATCCCCCACTGAGAAAAACAGAGTCCGCCTGTAAACCCATTTATTTAACGGTTAAAAAAAAAATGTTAAATTCCCGGGATCCTGAGATTGCTGTCACATTTCCTTGTCTTCTCAACCAAACTGTCAAACCATCAAACAGCTGGTGTCATAACTGATCACATGGGCCGCACCGTGGCAGTTTCAGATCAAACAGAAGTTAAAGCGGAGTTCCAGCCATTTACTCACCTGTCCAACGGTCCAGCGATGCGGCCGCCAGAAGCCTCGATCCTCTCCCTCGGCGCCGGCATCACTGCTGTGGGCACCCGGCTGTTACAGTTTGCGGCTTCACAGCCGGGTACCCACTGCGCATGCGCGAGTCGCGCTGCGCGCCGTGATTGGCCGGCAATCTTCTGGGACCTCTGATGTGTCCCAGAAGATTGCAGGGAGGGAGGGGGAGAGGAGAACTTCCGCTCAGGGCGCCGCGGCGCTCCGAGCGGAAGTGGGAGCGGGTACCTGTCAAAACTAGGTACCCGCTCCCCCCCCAAAAAATGACATGCCAAATGTGGCATGTCGGGGGGTCAGGACTCCCTAAAGCGGAAGTTCCACTTTTGGGTGGAACTCCGCTTTAAGTTGGCAGCTTCTGTAAATGGAAAGGATAGGAGGGTTCAGTTCCGCTTTAACTGGCACAGCTAAATTTAGCCTGATCATATAGTGATCAATGATAAGTTTGGGAGTGTATGGATTGGTTCTAAACCCATGTGTGCAAACCCACCAAGAAACTGTCACCTGTACAGGCCAATCATCTGTGGCCGGGACATTCCCTGTCCTGCAGCCACATGTGTACACGCTCCTCTGGTGCCAAAGGAGTTAATGAATTGTTGCCCCCTCCCCCAAACATGAAATGTTTACTGTGGAGTCCAATAACATTATGAAAACCAGGCATGCTCTGTTTGTCCTGGGGACCACTTGTCATTGAGACAACCCAGAAATTATACATTTGTCCCCAGACCAAGAATAGAGGGTAAATCTTTCAATGGGGACACCTGTTCTGGTGACAACCAAGAGGAAATTGCCATCAGATTTCTGCTTACTTCCAGTTGTGTCCCCAGGGCAGGAAATGAAGGGGGATTTCCCGAATGAGACACAGAAAAATAAACTGACAGGGGTTCTAATCACTTAAAGCATGCTTAACCTGTGACCCTCCAGCTCTTGCAGAACTACAAGTCCCATGAGGCATTGCAAGACTGACAGGTACAAGCATGACTCCCAAAGGCAGAGGCATGAAGGGACAGTTGGAAGGCCACAGGTTCAGCACCCATGACCTAAAGTATAACTCAAGGCAACATTTGTTTTAGTTTGGATAGAAGGGAGAGGGATTAGAAGAACTGTCAGGTTTGTTTTGCAGTCTGTGCCCCCGTTAGGGAGATTTGCTCTCTATATTTCTCCTGTTTACCGTTATCACCAAGAGTGAAAGGAAATCCTGAAATTTGGGTTGTCACCAGGACAGGAACAGAGGTGATATCTTCTAGTGGGGACACTAGTTCTGGTGACAACAATGGATTCTCTCATTTTAGAGGGATTTTATGTCACTTCCTGCTTTGGCTATTGGACAGAAAGTGAAGGGAAATCTCCCCAATGGGACACAGATGGCAAAAATAAACCTTACAGAGGTTACAACCCTCAAAATAAATGCCTAGAGTTCTGCTTTAAAAGGTTTGTCTTGTACAGACGTCAGTGATAAGACAATAATAGGAGGAGTGCATTTCTCCCTCACCTTCTTGATGTTGGATTTGGATGCAGGATGGAAATCCTTCTTACACATGAAGTTGGCAAATGACTTGCCCATGGCTGCTGCTCTCCAGGGAAGATCTCCCTACCAGACCTCCAGATCTGTCACTGGCAGCACCAGAACAACTACAGCCCCAAACACAGCCCGGGCCCGCCCACTTCCTGCTCTGTCCTACCGGATGTGCGTCATTGAAAGGGATTGTGTGACGACAACCTCATAAAAACAATGATACACTCATTTTCCAAAAAGAGTAATTTCCTGGGAAATTAGTCAAAATTTTACAATCTCCGTCACTAGGAATATTATGTATGTGATACAACTCAATATATCACGGAAATGTGAACTACGGAAAAATGGCCGCCGTAGCATATGATGGGACTAAAGCGGAGACAAGTTTCACACAGGCCTCGTCCTCTGTCATTTGGCTGGAAATTAGCTTTTGTGAGAACTTCCGCTTAGTGGCTGGCAGAAGCCAGTTTTCCAGTCACAATATGGTGCCTTTACCAAGATGATGTCTCCATCTCCGCGGCCATTTTGTATGAGATGAAACACACTACAACACAGTAATGTGAACTACAGAAATATGGCCGCCATGGCATATTATGGTACTAAACTGGAGACACATTTTACACATTCCCTCACTCACGGAACTTCTACGCTTTGTGATAACGTCGTGACGTCTGGACGCTATTGGTTGGCAGACAGCCGTTTTCCATTCACAATATGGCGCCTCTGGCTTAATTGTATCAGCCAGCTGTTCGTCTCCTGTCTGCAGGGGAATCTGCTGGACACAAGCAAGGAGATCTCCCCCATCACAGTGCCGGGGCCATAGGGGACTGAGGGGAGCTCGGTGCGTGTTTTATCCCTTTATTATCTCATGTGTGTGGTGTGCTACTGACTGACATACAGCATTCTTTTATAGCAGCCTTGTCTAATAAAGTCTATCTCCAGGAGAAAGCTTTTTATCTTAGTTATGGATAGAGTGGGGGAAGGGTTGGACCCTCTATTGTACCCTGTGTCCCCATGGGGGAGAGTCACCCCTCTGTTTGTACTGGTGACCAGGAAACAGTGTGAGTGGGGGAGGGGTTAACTGTTAAAGGAGTCCCCAGAGCAAGGGGAAGTCTTCCAATGGGAACACTTGCCCTAGAGGGGATTCCTTACACTCTGGGAGATTTCCTCTAACTTCCTGTTGTGTTTCGGGGACAGGAAGTGACGGGAAAATACTGTAGTGGCACACAGACTGCAAAAAAACAAAAATGTACATTTCTGTTGGTTGATTATACCGGGAGGATGCCCACAGCTGCAGACTTCACCACAGTACAGTTTTTTTTTTTTTTTTTTTTAGAGCCGGCTCTCTTATAAAAGAAATCCTAGTGTCCAGCTAGCGGCTGGATTGCTTTTACAAGCAGTGGGAGGGAACGTGCCCCCCCCTTCCCTCCACCCCCTAGCTTGCTCAGGCTCTTCCATCCCACCAGGAGACCTGAGCGACCAGCCGTGTGTCCGACTGCAGAACAAACCTGGAATCGGCTTTAATCCGCTCTCGGCTATGGTAACCCAACAGAATGACCTCACTCCTGGTTTACCCTAAATGTCAACAGCGCCTATTCAAAAAAAAATTGAAAGCATTCATAAACGCCGATCTTTGTGTTTTAAATGCTTTTAGGTGCAGAGGAGGGATTTGAGGTCTTATAGATCTCTCCACAAAGAGGACCTGTCACATGACTATTAATAATAACATCAATAAAAGTGATTAAAACTATTATATGTTATATTAATATATATTTCATCTTGGTTTGTTCTATGATATTTTAATTAACCACTTAAGCCCCGGAAGATTTTACCCCCTTCCTGACCAGGGTTTTTTTTTGCAATTTTTTTTTTTTTTTTACTGCGTGATTTTAACGGACAATTGCGCGGTCGTGCGACGCTGTACCTAAACGAATTTGACGTCCTTTTTTTCCCCACAAACAGAGCTTTCTATTGGTGGTATTTGATCACCTGTGCGATTTTTTGATCATGCGTTATAAACAAAAAAGAGCGTAAATTTTGCAAAAATAACAATATTTTTCAAATTTTTTTTATATGAAATTCCCTCCCCCCAAAAAAATGTAAAAATCAATTTTTTAACATTTTCGGCCAATTTGTTTTATGCTACATATGTTTGGTAAAAAAATATCGCAAAAAGCGTATTTTGATTGGTTTGCGCAAAAGTTTACTAACAAAGGGAAAGATTTTTGTCATTTTTGGTGTTTTTTTTTTTTTTTAACGAGTAATGGCGGTGATCTGCGATTTTTGACACTTTTGGGGCTACCAGTGACATTACTGCAGTAATCAGTGCTATACATATGCACTGTTACTGTAAAAATGACACTGGCAGGGAAGGGGTTAACTGTATTGGAGAGGGAGGGGTTAAGTGTGTCCCTAGGGGCGTGTTTCTAACTGTGCTGGGACATGGCTACTAGTGTAAAAACA